>NC_143052.1:80114242-80417272 GCF_052426305.1 Pelodiscus sinensis
TGTCCCAATCTGCTTTACTGGTTGAGTCTGTTAGCCTGCCCATTATATCCAGTTGCTTCCCTGAAAAGGGAGAACTTTTATGGGATAGCTGCAGTTTGCACTTGTATACTTAAACAAGTAATGTTGATTGTGCTATGATTGGAAAACTGGATTGTAAGGATGACCAAACCTCCTCACACTTACAATTCAGGTTTAGCTTGGATAACCATTCCCGAGGAGAAGTTTTCTTATCAGATTTCAGCACTTCCATGTGGCATCTAAGCTGGAAGTACCACAGGAAAAGTCACTTCCAGCTCCAATCCCCAGCAGAAACCAGAAGTGTCAAGTACTTACTAAAATAATTCATAATACCAGGTTCATTTAAAGTTCAGTTCTAAACATGGACTAAAGTCTTTTTCTTAATATTTTTGTCTTTATTGGGGCTTAATCTATACATACTAGTTTGTTTTCTTATCCCTGAATGCAAACCAAGCAGATCCTAACTATTAATTTCTAGCTGATCTAGGCTATGTCTAGATAGCGGTGCTATTTCAGGATACTGGAAGTATCCTGAAATAGCTATTGCATGTCTTTAAATGCACCCATTATTTCTAAACATATTCTGAGATAACGGGCATGCTATGCTAGCATCCCTGTCACCCTTGTTCCATGAGGGTTAAGGGACTTGTCAGAATAGCACTTTATTTTGAAATTTGGCACTGTGTAGACAGCGCCAAATTTATAAATAAGGTGTTTCAAAATTATCTTGAAAAAAGCTTATTTCAAGGTAAGGGTGCAGTGTAGACACACCCCTATTGACCTCAGGCCAATATTTTCAAAAGTGACTAATAATTTACTATGCCTTAATTTTGGGAGTTTCTGAAAAATTGGGGAAAAGGGGTTAAGATGCTGGACTGGAACTCAGGGGATATGACCTGAGTTCTAGGCATGGACAAAAACTTCCTATATGTCCCTGAGCACAGATTCACAGACCCAGATTTGAAAAAGGAATTTAGGTTCCTCACATCCATTGAAATCAAGTTAGGATTCTAAATACTTTTGTGAATCTGAGCTTAAGTTCCTCTATGCTTCAGTGTCCCCATTTCACAGATGGGGAAATAGTATGCAGTTTCCCTTAACATTTGTCTATCTTGTGCATTTAGACTCTAAGGCCCAGATTTTTAAAGGTATTTATATACCTAAAAATAGAGCGATACCTTCTGGAATTTTCAAAAGTCTGCCAGCACTTAACTGCTATTTGAAAAAAATGTGTTTTGTGATCTCCAGATAAAAAGGGCTAAATATTATTTTGGATGAATCTGGATATTATTTTAAAACCTTTGATTAAGGTGAGAAGTATAAATACATTTAATGATTTGTTTCCTTCTTTTCTAACTATATGATCTGTCTTGAGTGTGCTGTTTTGAGAAGCGCTCAAAAGGAAAAGAAAAGAAAAAATATATTTTTAAACTTTGAAATCTCCCCCCCCCCTTTTTTTTTCTAAAATTCATTTTTGTTCACATTTCAAAATTTCCAGGTATCTCATCAACTCTATAACTGGTTGAAAAATGGGGGGGGGGGGGGGAAATTTTCAAAGAAGTCTCTCAGAAATGCCCAATTTCTTTTTAAATTGACATTCAATAAATGTTCACCAGTTTTCACTCTGAGTAATACCTCGCTACAGATACAAAGGCTTTCCCTGGAAGGTTGAAATCAGAAGAGCTTTGTGTTCTCAAATAATCATTGGATGTTTGATGTATATAGATTTAGAGTGTGACTATCTGTTGAGGTTCACCTGTGAAAAGCATGGATATGTTGCCATTTTTTAAAGCTCGTGCATCAAAGGTGGAGCTTTTGTAACGTGGAACAAAAAGAAATAACTCAGGGTTAGACATAATAGATAAGAGATGAGATAACTATATGTATATAAAAATAGAAAAACACATATATAAGAGAATGGAAGAGCAAACCCTATAGTGTGTGCTTGAAGGAGTATATAAAAAAGCAAGGAGGGCTCAAAATCCTCTATCCAGATGAAGTAAGAGAACGGAGAAAAGAAAAAATGAGGAAATAGGAGACTTGGGAGTCAACATTAAAATCCATGTTCTGAATAACTATTTGCTGAATATCCGAACACAAATAGGTAGGGGCAGCAAAGAATTTTGATTAGAAGAGGTGGAGGAGAGAGCTTAAATAGATTCTATTTCTAATTTTTATGTTTCCATGTGAAAGTGGGATTATTGTATCTCAGGCATCACGGAGCCTAATAATCCAAGGTTTTCCTGGGGCTTGTAACGGGATAGATAATGACTGTTACTAAAAGGTAACCTGAGGTAACAGCTGCTTTTTAAGCTCAATACCAGACACTTTATCTAGAAAGCGAGAGGCCTGGGTTACCTCTTGCTGTGTGTGTTTTCTGTAGCTTATTCAGAATAATGTGTTATTTGTACTTGTGTTTGCTGCACAGTGGAATGGTGTGGTATTGGGCACTGATCCAGTAACCAAAAGCCCTGTGGATTTCATCTTCTCTGAAAAGAAAGACATTAGCCCTGGCCCGTCGGCATCATCAGGGGATGGTTGTAGTATGTCGTGCACTGCTGAGGCTATAATCCTTGACCTAGCCTGTGATGTTCAGATCTGAATCAGAGTCCTTGCCCTCTTGAAGAACCTGTTCACCCATTCGGTTCATTCAAGGGCAGATTTATTTTAACACTAGTTAATTATCTGCCTGGAGTATGTGAACTTCAGAAAAGGTCAAGGAAACAGAGCCAAATTGCACATCTGTTCAGATCACAGCAGCATGTTTTAAGAAGCTTGTAAAATGACGCCTTTATTCTGTGGAAAATCCTAACAGCATCGTTTTCTTCTGTTAAAAGTGTGATTATTTTACCAGAACTTAGTTAATTGATATTTGGGCCTTGTAATATTCTTCTTTATTAATAATGGCATGGCCTATTGTATAATTTCATAGACAAAGATATGATGCCCAGTAAGTATTCTCCTTTCATTAGATTAGAAGAACGCTATTATAACAGTTATTTAACAGGACATGAGCATATGCTACCCATTACTATTTATTCCATTGCTCTCTCTTCTAGGCTAAAATGGAGCTATGATGGGCTTTAAGTGAGGCAAGAAATATCAGATGTTCATTCCTTTTCAACATGTCTTAAGCTTAGCAAATTTTTTTTTTACTAGTGATGATTGTCATTGGTCCTGAAATTTGATGCAATTGAAAGGACTGTTGCACCCACACAGCCCCACAGAGATCAGTGGGGCTCCATGCAGATGGATCAGTATAACCATATCCATATGCAACACATTGAAATATCAGGGCCTTAGGGCAGGAAGGAATCAAACCTTTCATCTCTCTCTGCAGAGGCAGACACACTTATGATGTTCCCAATAAAAGTTAACTAATCATCATAGGTCATAATGTAGCCTACGCTTCTTCTGTTTCCTCTGCTTTTCTTTGCCTAAGACAGTGGTTAAATTTTTAGAATGAATGTATTACTCAGAGAGAGATGATACTTTTCCTCACTAGAATGAACCAAGTGTAATGCATTCTAATGTGATGTCTGGTCCCCTGAGGGAATCAGATGAAATCACCAAACTCATTAGTGGCTGGTACCTAAGACAAGATTTGAATTCAGATTTTTATAAAAGTGAAAGGCTAATGGAGTCTTGCTTTATTTCAGGAAGCAGTAATTTCAGGAAAGTTTGGTTTCCTGAACTCTTGAGTGCAACAGTCAGTTTCTGATTTCTAGCCCTGTAAAACATAATTTTCTTACGTTCTGCTAGGAAATTCTTGGGGCTCCCCCTCCACATAGTATATCTCATTTCCCTCCCTCCCTCCACATTCAAAGGTGATTTCCAAGACTGTATATTAACAGGTGGAATGTGTATTTCCTTTATTGTCTTACCCAGTCACTGTACACTAGGCCATGTCTATACTTGGAAATTATTTTGAAATAACTTATTTTGAATAACTACTCCCAAAATAATTATTTCAAAATAGCATTTCCACACTAGAGGGAAGCCTCAAGATTAGTCTGAGGAAAGTTTCCTTAATGTGGAAGTGCTACCTTGACTAAGAGCCCCCAGAAGAACTGGAGAGTAATTACTTTGAATGACTCTGGGGAGTAGTTATTTCGAAATAGTAGCAGTGGAGTGACTGCACTACCTCTATTTTGAAATGTGTTATTCCTCATGGAAAGTGGGAGTTATTATTTCGAAATAACCAATCCCTTTCTTTGAAATAACTCCCTAGTGTAGACCAGGGCTAGGGGAGAAGCCACGAATGTGGCCACATTTCAAGCCACTTTGCACAACTTATGATGTGACTACTTTCTCCCTGTGGGTATGTCTACACTACCACCCTAGTTCGAACTAGGGTGGTTAATGTAGGCAACCGGAGTTGCAAATGAAGCCCGGGATTTGAATTTCCCGGGCTTCATTTGCATATTGCCGGGCGCCGCCATTTTTAAATGTCCGCTACTTCGGACTCCGTGCCCGCGGCTACACGCGGCACGACCTAGGTAGTTCGGATTAGGCTTCCTATTCCAAACTACCGTTACTCCTTGTGGAACTAGGGTAGTAGTGTAGACATACCCTGTAAGAGTACAGGGATGGATCAACCCAACTGTCTAATTAAATTGCTTTGAAAAGTGCCTTTCATCAGTGTAGGCGTCCTGATCGCCCTCACAGCATCGCTCGTCTTCAGCCTTGGGGAATTTGCTCTGCTGGCGGCGATGCTATTCGATTCAGGCCACTGTCCTCCGACAGTGCCCACGTAGCCTGGGCTTTCCCCCTTCCGGGGGGGAAAGGAATTTCGTTCCTTCTCGGTTATGCCAAGAGGGGGTACCGGGTAGGAAGGAGAGAGGGGGGGCCCGGGCCCACTCTCGCTCCCGGGCCCCAGCCCAGGGCCCTAAAGGACACGGACCAGCTTCGGTCTGGGTCCGGTTGGAAGGGGTGTCCTCCCGAAACCTGCCCAAGTAAGGGGCTTTTGTATGGCTTTCCCCTGGGCTACTTCCTCTCTGTCCTGTCCCCCCTCGTCCCCTGCTGCTGGCTTACTCCGCCCTCCGTGGATCTGCTGCTCGTCTCTTCGGGCGACCTTCCAGACCCCGTTGCTCCACGGCGGGCCGCGAAACCCGGCGTTCTGCAGCCAGGAGGGGTCTCCCCCTCGCCCCATCCGGGGCGGCATTTAAAACTCCCGCCGCGCCCGGTGCCGGAGGGTGACGTGCTCCTGACGTCACCCGCTGACTCCACCCCTCTCGCAGCGTCTGTGCCGCCACCGCCACCGAGGCGGTCAGCTGGTCCGCGGCGCAAGTACAGCCGGCGCAAGGCTGGTGCGCGCTCCCCCGCTGCCCGAATAGGGCTTTCGCTGCGGGTGTTTTAGTGCAGGGTTGCGGGGCCCCGTCACAATCAGCAGTTCTCAATCAAGGTGTGGGGACCTTGAGCAGATTTCTGGAGGTCTGCCAAAATAAACCAGAGAGCCAGACTAGCGTTAGACTTGCTGGGGCTCAGGGCAGAAAATCAAAGCCTGAGCACTTAACTTCGTGGGACCCCTGGGAAATTGCTCTGCTTGCCACCCTTAACAATGGAAATGGCTTTTAATTTACTGGATAAGAAGGCTTTGGAGTTTTTATAGCATGTTGGGGGAGGGAGACTAAAAGAAAAATATTGAAAACCCTTGCCTTTTTCTACCCAATGCAAGGAAGGATTTTTTTTAAAGTATTCTGTTCATAGCTGGGTGAAAAATATTGTATGAAACATTTTTTTGGTGAAAGATGCAGATTTGATTATAATCATTTTGCAAATTATATTAAGTTTTAAGAATTTTTACATTTAAAAATAGATTAAATATCCCCTATATTTCATGCTGTCATACATTTTGATCTCTCACTATTTATAAATGTTATCAATCACCTTGAAGAAAACATAAAATCATCACTAATAAGGTTTGCTGATGACCCAAAAGCTGGGGGAGTAGTAAGTAATGAACAGGATATGTCACTAATTCAGGGTGATCTGGATTGATCTGGGTGTGAGTGAACAGTATATGTTTTAATACAGCTAAACGTACATGTATATATCTAGGAACAAAGAATATAGGACATACCTGTATGATGGGTTCCTTTAACAGTGGCTCTGAACAAGATTTTGGGATCATGGTGAATAATCAGTTGAACATAAGCATCTAGAGGTGTGTCTAGACTACAGGGTTTTGCTGACAAAAGTGACCTTTTGTTGACCAAACTTTACCTGCGTCTACACTACTGCTGAGTTCTGCTGACATATCATCAACAGAACTCAGCTGTTTTGTCAACAACGGTAAACCTCATTCTACGAGGAATAATGCCTTTTGTTGACAGAGTTCTGTCGACAGAAGGTGTTATTGCATCTACACTGTCCTTTTCATCTACACTCTCATGTTGACAAAGCGGCTTGCTTTGTTGATAGAACTGGATGTTGTCTAGACGCTCTTTGTCAACAGAAGCTTTGTCGACAGTATCTGTTGACAAAGCCTCTGTCGACAAAAGCCTGTAGTCTAGACATACCCCTAGGCTGTGTCTACATTGGCACCCTTTTCCGGAAAAGGGATGCTAATGAGACACTTCGGAATTGCAAATGCCATGGGGGATTTAAATATCCCCCGCAGCATTTGCATGAACATGGCTGCCGCTTTTTTCCTGCTCGGGGTTTTGCCAGAGAAAAGCGCCAGTCTAGACGGGATCCTGTGGAAAATAAAGCCCTGAAAGTAGGAAGAAGGGATCTTCCGGAAAAGGCTTTATTTTCTGCAAGATCCCCGTCTAGACTGGCACTTTTCTCCGGCAAAATCCCGAGCCGGAAAAAAGCGGCAGCCATGTTCATGCAAATGCCGTGGGGGATATTTAAATCCCCCGCGGCATTTGCAATTCCGAAGTGTCTCATTAGCATCCCTTTTCTGGAAAAGGGTGCCAATGTAGAGACAGCTCTGGAGTGACACTTTGATCAAAAGAGCAAATGCAACACTGGAATGCACAAGAAAGGGAATCAGAAGTAGTACTAAAGTGATTACCTTAACTCTGTATTTGGCACAGGTGCGACAACTGCTGGAATACTGTATCCATTCTTCGTGTCCATAATTCAAGCAGGATGTTGGTAAATTGGAAAAGGTTCAGAGAATAACCACAAAAAAGGATTTAAAAACCCCATGTCTTATAGTGATAGACTCAATCTAATTAGCTTAGCAAAGAGAGGATTTAGGGGTGATTTGAACACAGTCTATTAGTACCTACATGGGGAACTGTCACAAGATCTTCAGAAGGGTAGCCGAGTTAGTCTGTAACTGGAAAAACTTAAAAAAAAAACCCAAAACAACTAGTCTAGCAGCACCTTAAAGAATAACAAAATATGTGGATGGCATCATGAGTTCCCTAAAAGTCCTTCTAGGCCTTAATCACAGATATCACCACTCCAGGTTTCCTTTACCATCACTAGCTGAGTCTTCAGTGTGTTGCCTGGCATCTTTCTGTTAATAATCAATTAATTATTTTTATTTTAAATCACACGATATGTTCAAGAAATGATGAATGGATGAAATAATCAAGGGGAAAGCAATAGTATTTAATTTTTATGCCACCAACATGAATGTTGCATACTTTACCGTCTCATCCCCAAGATACAGCTTGGAAATGGCAAAATATTGCAGGACATTTATATTAGTTTTGCAAAATGAAGGGAATTTTTTCTAATTGAAAAATCAGACCGTCTTCTAATCTACAATTTGGATTAAAATGTGGTTAAAAGCCACCCCTTACACTGGTGGGAATATAAAGGGACCATAGTCCAGTGGAATAATGTAGGAGGAATTCTGACCAACTCCCCCAGGATTCCTCTTGGAATCTTCCAAAAGGGACAGTCTGCAGTCACAGCTCCTCATGAGGAGAGAAGGAAACCTGAACAGGATGGTATTGTAATAAGATTTTTATGTGAACATAAATGTGAACATTTAAGTACATCAGAAGCAGGAAGCCGGCTAAACAACCAGTGGGTCCCTTGGACAATTGAGATGCTGAAGGAGCACTCAGAGATGGTAAAATCATTGCAGAGAAGCGAAATGAATTCTTCACTTTAGTCTTCACGGCTGAGGATATTGGAGAGATTCCCAAACCTGAGCTATTCTTTTTAGGTGACAAATCTGAGGAATTGTCCCAGATAGAGGTGTCATTGGGGGAGGTTTTGGAACACATTGAAAAATTTAACAGTAACAAGTCACAGGGACCAGATGGCATTCACCAAAGAGTTCTGAAAGATTTCAAATGTGAAATCATGGAACTATTAACTGTGGCTTGTAGCCTATTTTTAAAATCAGCTTCCATACTTAATGACTGGAAGATAGCTCACGTCACACCAATATTTAAAAAGGGCTCAAGAGGTGATCCTGACAATTACAGACCGGGTAAATTAGTTGAAATTATAGTAAAGAATAAAATTGTCAGACACATAGATGAACATACTTTGCTGGGGGAAAGCCAACATCGTTTCTGTAAAGGCAAATCATGCCTTACTAATCTGCTAGAGTTCTTTGAGAGGGTCATCAAATATGTGGACCAGGGGGATCCAATGGATATAGTATACTTAGATTTCCAGAAAGCCTTTGAGAAGGTCCCTCACTAAATGCTTTTAAGTAAAAAGTTGTCATGGGATAAGAGGGAAGGTCCTTTTATGGGTGGATAACTGGTTAAAAGACAGGAAACAAAGAGTAGGAATAAAAGAGATTACGCAAATGAGAGCTTGAGAAATGCTAATGAGCGCTTCATTTGCATTGTTTCTGCAAACAAAGGCAGTGTAGATGTATCCTAGGGGGTCGCCAAATGAAATTAATAGACAGCAGGTTTAAAACAAACAAAAGGAAGTTTTTCTTCACTCAGCGCACAGTTCAGCGCACAGTTAACCTCTGGAATTCCTTGCCAGAGGATGTGGTGAAGGCTAGGACTTTAATAGGCTGCAAAAAAGAGCTATATAGATTTATGCAAATTAGGCCTATCAATTGCTATTAGCCAGTTTGAGTAGAATGGTGTCCCTAGCCTCTGTTTCTCTGGAGGTGGGTGACAATGGAGGGATCACATGAGGATTACCTGTTGTTTTCCCTCCCTCTGTGGCATCTGGTATTGGCCACTGTTGGCAGAGAGGATACTGGGCTGGATGGACCCTTGGTCTGACCCAGTATGGCCGTTCTTATGTTCTTATGTAACATGCTGGTTTGCACTTGTCTCTGGGGAAAAAATAGATAAATCGTGGTTTTCTTTAAATGTCTAATGGAAAAACAGTTATAGGTCTTTTTTTCCCCAATCATACTACAGCATATCATTCATTGTGGCACAATGTACTTAACATGTGTCAGTGCAAAGAACATTCCAAAGTATAATCTATTCAAAGAAAGTCTTCACATTCTCACCTGTGAATATTGGGTAATATCTTTCTATATAAAGATAAAAGCTGACTACCAGTACATTCTTTCCATTTGACTCATGCAGTTATGCTTTCCAAAAGATTCTGGAGTCTTTTCTTTAATCAGGGGATTCTTTTATTTGTATATAATATGAAAATACTTTCTCTTTGTAGACACAAAGAAAGCTGAATCTCTACCTTAATAGTCACATTGTCTGAGTTTGAATCTTCAGGTAGAGCTGTTAACTAAAATTGGATTAAATTGTTCATTTTTCCCAGGAAAGACTGACTACTGGTCATTTACTTATTATTCATCTAGGGTTTGATTTTGCCAACCTTGCTCAGGCTGAGGGTTACCCGGCTTCAGCAATGGTCTCATCAATTACATTTATTGCTGTGTGTTTGTTGCTTTACAGTTAAGATTATCTGGTCATACTCTATTGATTTTGCAATTTTGTTCAGCTAACATTATAGAAACAGTTAAATTAGCAGGAACATGTGGTCAAGCGTAAGCTGGAATATGTCAGAGAGCCATTTCTGGTCTCTCAATTTCCCTCATATACTGTATACATAAGTTGGAATGGCATGAGTGCTAATGGCCAGTTATCTTTTGTATATTTCTTTGCTAAAAGCCATTTGAACCACATACATAGAAGACTTAATTCTACAGAAACGAAGGCTCCCAGTCATCTATTCGATTTCCCCTCAAAACTTAAATACCTTTTAAATGGCAAGGCACAGACCCAGTCATGATGTTTGTGTACTTTGTTTCTGTACTTCCAAATTTGTACTTCATTGCAGCTAACTCTAGAGATAAAACAATGAAGAGTCCTGTGGCAATCTAAGGACTAACAAAATTATTTGGGAATCAGCTTTTGTGCATAAAAATCATCTCATCATATTCAAGGTATATACATGTACATACCAGCATATCAAAAGAAGGGAGTTGTTTCTTGAGTGTAGGATCAGTGCTAACGAGGCCAATTCAGTCAGGGTGGATGTGGCTCACTCCCAGCAATTAATGTAGAAGTGTGAATACTAAGAGAGACAAAATTGCCTCTGTAGTGAGATAACTATTCTAAGTCCTAATTCAGTCCTAACTTAATTGTGTTAAATTTGCAAATGAATTTCAGCTCTGCTGCTTCTCTTTGTAGTCTGGTTTTGAAAGGTTTTTGGTAAAATAATGGCTATTTTAAAATCTGTTATGGAGTGTCCAGAGAGGTTAAAGCGTTCTCCTATGGTTTATGAATGTTGCCTTTTCTGATATCTGATTTTTGTTCATTTATCCTTTGGTGCAGAGACTGTCTAGTTTGACTAATATACATGGCAGAGGGGCATTGCTGGCACATGATAGCATATATCATTGGGAGGCCGTCTATAGATGCCTTCTGGGATACTGGGTTTGGGGGGCGCCGAGCATTGGTTGCCGTTTTTTGTTGTTAGCAACAAAATAATTTGAAGTAAAGTATTCTCTATGTGATTCACTTCCACCAACCTCCTAGAATGTTCTGGACCTTTCAGCCTTTCTGAGAACTACATTTTCCTTGAATGTTCTAAAACAGCAGTTCTCAGCCAAAGGTCTGGGGCTTGCTTCCTTGGGGCCCACAACAGGTTTCAGAGGGTCTGCCCAAATGAACCAGTGTTCACCTCACTGGAGCCCAGGGTAGAGAGCTGAAACCTGAGCCCTAGCCTCCTGGGGCTGAAATTGAAGCCCAATCAACTAAACTTGGTGGGGGCTCCTATGGCATGAGGCCCTGGGCAATTGCCTTTCTTGCTAATGCCAGCCCTGGCTTTTAATTTTGTTAAGCGGAAAACCAGTTGTTGTGGCCCTGGAGGCATATGGAGTTTTATAGCATGTTCTGAGGGCCCCAAAACAGAGTCAGCATCCAGTTTCTTTGTAATGGAGTGATAGAGTTCACTGTGATAGAGTTCACAAAGTGATTGATCCCCTGCTTTCCCTATCATAAGAAAACTTGATCACTGTGTTTCCTTTCAGTATTTAAAGTATAGTTTTCCTATGCAGCAAGTGGATTAAGGTGGCTGAGTGCCAGGTAATTTTATGCATATTTTAGGTCACTTGTATTTTGGAGGAGGGTTTTTAGAGTTCCTCTCCTCCTTTGTTTCTTTACTTGGCACTTGCATTACCTGCTCCCAAGCTGCTCCTCTCCTGTTTTTAATCTGAGCACTTGCTGGAAATGCCTTGACACCAGCTGGCAAAGTGACAATAGAATGATTCCATCTACAGTAGAAGGAAGTGTTCTTTGTGAAATACATTATTCAAAAACAAAAAAGGAAGTCAGCTTTAAAAATCAAATGCTAAAAAAATATGATACACTGTCCTTGACTTACCCTTATGCATAGGAACAAATTCCAAACTCTTGAGAGAAAAAAGAAAAAGGCTATTTATTCCCAGATAGGGCCATTATGTCCCTCTGGTAACAATCTTTACTCAAATCCTTTTAATTTTTCGTTCTTCATCATTTCCCTTCTTTCTGTTGCCTTTAATTGCATGAGTTTATCTGCCCTGGCTTTTATACGAATGCCTGGTTATGTCAATGAGGTCTAGATCATACCCATAGCACTGTATTAACTGATGGGCACTGATCCATGAGCCAAATGTGAGCTTTACATTCAAGGTCATACTAATGCCCTCCCCTCTGGGTTTCACTATCTTTAGGAAGGAAATTATGTTGCTTTATAATTGAGGTTCAGGGACAACATGCTGTTATTGCAAATCCTCATCCCAAAGGTTTATAGTATAAATGAATAGAGCAAGCACAGTGGAGGACTCCAATGGCCTATGTAAAGTCACAGATATATGACCACAGGCAGCTTTATTTTAACAGCTGTTTAATTGCCTGCCTGGAATAACTGGATTCTGAAAGGCCCAGAAAACACAGAAATAGAGCTTGTTAGCTCACCAGCTTAAATATTACCTTTTTATCACACCATAAGAAGGAGATGCAAGGCCAGTGGGTGATTATTAATAATTTATTAGGTATGTGTTGCTATCCCCAAAATACTCATTCTGTTTTGTTCCACCATTCTTTGAACTGTTGACCCTAACAGATGACATTTTTGGCACCTGCAAAAGCATTACAAATTTCTAGTGGGATATGATGGTGAATACTACAAATGTTAATTTCCTCTTCCTCCACCTCTTATTAAGAATACTTTGCATGAAAGCACAACAGAGATCAGGTGCTAGATGCCATACAAACACATAGTAAGAGACAGTTGTTAGTCATAAGCATAATCACTACAGCACTGTCATGGAAGGATATAAACTGTTCAGAAAGGACAGGCTGGAAAGAATAGGTAGAGGATTTGCACTTTACATAAGAGAGCCATATGGTTGCTCAGATCTCCAATATGAAACTGGAGAAAAGTGTGTTGAGCGTTGTTGGGTTAAGATTAGAGGCGATACCAGCAAGAGTGATGACGTGGTGGGCATCTGCTATTGATGATCAGATCAGGAAGATAAGGCAGAGGAGGATTTCTTTGGCTCACTAATAGAAGTTCCAAGATCACAGGCTCTTGTTCTCATGGGGGATTTCAATCATCCTGATATCCGTTGGAAGAGTAATACAGCAGTACACAGACAATCCAGGAAGTTTTGGAAAGTGTTGGGGTATGTCTACACTACAAAGTTAGTTCAAACTAATGGACGTTAGTTCGAACTAACTTTCATAGGCGCTACACTAGCGCTCCGTTAGTTCAAACTTAATTTGAACTAACGGAGCGCTTAGTTCGAACTAGGTAATCCTCATTCCACGAGGATTAAGCCTAGTTCGAATTTACTAGCTCGAATTAAGGGCTGTGTAGACCCTTAATTCGAACTAGTGGGAGGCTAGCCCTCCCCAGGTTTCTTTCCCTGGTGGCCACTCTGGCAACACCAGGGAAACTCATCTGCCCCCCTCCCGGCCCCGGACCCCTTAAAGGGGCACGGGCTGACTACGGTGCCCGTGCCAGGTGCAAGCCTGCCAGCACCCAGCCAGCAGACCCTGCACCTGGCACGGATCGAGCCACCCACCCGATGCCCCCCAGCCCTCCCTCTCTTCCCGGGACCAGGCTGGCGGCTCCCGGGAGCTTGCCCGGGACCGCAAGCGGCGGGCACCCGCCTGGGCTAATGCGGACATCGTGGACCTTGTCCACGATCTCGGCACTAGGCACAGGAAAGTGGCCAGCTTGGGCAGGAGAGCTGCCAGCCTGGCCTCCCAGGAGCAGGTGTGCATGAAAATCAAGGGGGTCCACTGAGACCCCCTAGCCTGAGCCCTGAGCTTACAATGGCCGTACTGGGTCAGACCAAAGGTCCATCTAGCCCAGTAGCCTGTCTGCCGACAGTGGCCAACCCTAGGGACCCTGGAGGGTATGGACCGAAGACAGTGACCATGCCATTTGTCTCGTGCCATCCCTCTCCAGCCTTCCACAAACCTTGGGCAGGGACACCACTCCTACCCCCTGGCTAATAGCACTCCATGGACCCAACCTCCATGACTTGATCTCACTTCCCTTTAAACTCTGTTCTAGTTGTAGCCTTCACAGCCTCCTGCAGCAAGGAGTTCCACAGGTTGACTCTTTGCTTTGTGAAGAACAACTTTCTGTTACTAGTTTGAAGCCTGCTACCCATTCCTTTCCTTTGGTGTCCTCTAGTCCTTCTTTATGGGAACTAATGAAGAACTTTTCTGTATGCACCGTCTCCACCCAACTCCTGCTTTTAGAGACCTCTATCCTGTCCCCCCTCCGTCTCCTCTTTTCTAAGTTGTAAAGTCCCAGTCTCTTTAGCCTCTCTTCATATGGGACCTGTTCCCAACCCCTGATCATTTTAGTTGCGCTCCCCTCTCCCAGCCTCTCTCTTCCCCTCTCCCACCTCCTTTTCCCAGTCTCCCCCAGTTTTGTTCAATAAAGAGAGATTCCATTTTTTAACACAATTGTCCTTTATTTTGTACATCAAGAAAAGAGGCTAGGGAAGGGTAAGTGGAAGGAGGTGAGGAAGGAATGGGGTACGAGCCCCCGATGGGAAGGACTGGGCTAGCTCTGCGGGCTTCTGGGTGTGGAAGCTCTCCTGCAGCCCCCCAATTGCCCCCTCTCCCCAGATGGCAGCCTGCGGCAAGTGCAGACGGGCTGATGGCCGAGTGCTGTGATGTGCCCAGTGTGGGTACTCCGGGCACTCCAAGCCAGGACTGCTTTGCAAGCGTGGCACCCCTGAGAACTGTCTGTCCGGGGTGGGGGTCGGGACCCTTTAAGCGCAGCCCTTGGCTAGTCTGAGACAGCATCTCCACGCTCTAAGTCCTCCTCTGATGCCCTGCCGGCACTGCTTCCAGCCATCCTTAAGCCCGGTTCAGGGTCCACTTAATGTGGACATGCTAGTTCGAATTAGCAAAACGCTAATTCGAACTAGTTTTTAGTTCTAGACGCGTTAGTTCGAATTAGCTTAGTTCGAATTAGCTAAGTTAGTTCGAATTAGCTCTGTAGTGTAGACGTACCCTTGGAGACTACTTCCTGACACAAGGAACCAACTAGGGGTCACATGCCCCTCTTGATCTGCTGTTCCCAAACAACAGGGAAGAATTGGTAGAGGAAGCAGAATTAGGTGTCAACCTGTGCAGCAGATACCATGAGATGATTAAGTTCATGATCTTGTAAAAAGGAAGAAAGGAGAGCAACAGAATATGGACCCTAGACTTCAGAAAGCCAGACTTCCTCAGGGAGCTGATGGGTAAGATCCCCTGGGAGGCTAATATGACGGGAAAATGAGTCCAGGAGATCTTATTGTATTTTAAAAAAGCCTTATTGAGGGTGCAAGACCAAAACATTCCAATGTGCAGAAAGAATAGCACAGGCCTGCATGACTCGGAAAGTGGTGAGGGGCATATTACTCCAAAGAAAACAGCTACGGGCCACAAGTAGGGATGCTCTCCCAAAAAATATCAGACATGTGGGCTGAAAATTTTTGTTGAGAAAAAACCACGCATGTCTCTACTTGGCCCCCTGGCATTTGTCTCTCCTGCCCCCTGCCCCCTGGTGCCTTCCCCTTTCTCCTGACCCCCTTCCCTCAGCACAAGCCCCTTCCCCTCCCCTACCTGGCTTCTGCCTTCCAGGTTGCAGGGCTGCTGAAGCCTTTTTGTTCTGGCGTCTGCTGGCGTCCTGCTCTCTGGCTTGCGCCCCACCTCCTCGCGCTGGAGCTGCATCTTCCCCCTTCCTGGCAGCGCTCTGCTCCTCCTCCCAGCCAGCAGGTCAGATAGGGCCGCCCCTCCCGTAGTCGGCACGGGCCACACAGTGAGCCCCTGCGGGCTGCATGTGGCCCTGGGGCCATATGTTGTGCAGGCCTGGAATAGCAACTATGGCAGGCAACTAGCTTGGCTTAACAGAGACATCTTTGGTGAGTTTAAACACAAAAAGGAAGCTTACAGGAAGTGGAAACTTGGACAGATGACTAAGGTGTAGTATAAAACACGGCTTTAGCAAGCAGGAGTGTAATCAGAAAGGTCAAATCACAACTGGAATTGTGTCTAGCAAGGGATGTGAAGGATAACAAGAGGGGTTTCTACACATTTGTTAGCAAGAAGAAGAAGGTTAGGGAAGGCGTAAGACCCCTATTGAATGGGGAAGGCAACCTCGTGACAAATTATAAGGAAAAAGAGGAAGTACTGAATAGTTTTCTTTGCCTTAGTCTTCACAGACAAGATCAGCTTCTAGACTGCTGCACTGGGCAGCATACTATCAGAAAGAGATGAACAGCCCCCAGTAATGAAAGAATAAGTTAAGGACTATTTAGAAAGGCTGGACAAACACAAGTCAAGAGTCTGGATCTAATGCATCTGAGGATGCAGAGGGAGTTGGCTGATGTTTTTGCAGAGCCATTGGCCATTACCTTTCAAAACTTGTGGTGATCAGAGTAGCTCCTGGATGATTAGAAAAAGACGAATGTAGTGCCCATCTTTTAAAAAGGCAAGAAGGAGAAGAAGGGAACTACAGACCAATCAGCCTTACCTCAGTCCCTGGAAAACTCATGGAGCAAGTCCTCAAATAATCTATTTTGAAACACTTGGAGGAGAGGAAAGTGATCAGGAACTGTAAACATGGATTCACTGAGGGCAAGTCATGCAGACCAATCTAATTGCCTCCTTTGATGAGATTACTGTCTTTGTGGATATAGGGCAAGTGGTGGACATGATATACCTTGACTTTAGGAAAGCTTTTGTTACAGTCTCCCATAGTTTTCTTGCCAGCAAGTTAAAGAAGTATGTTTTGGATGAATGGCCTATGTGGTGGATAGAAAGCTAGCTAGATAGTTGGGTTCAACAGGTAGTGATCAATGGCTCGATGACTGGCTGGCAGCTAATATCAAGTGGAGTGACTCAGGGGTTCATCCCATCCATTTTTATTCAACATTTTAATTAATGATCTGGATGATGGGATGGATTGACCCCTCAGCATGTTCATGGCTGACACTAGACTGAGGGAAGAGGTAGATACACTGGAAGATAGGGATAGGGTCCAAACGGAGCTTCAAAAATTGGATTGAGCCAAAAGAAATCTGATGATGCTCAACAAGGAGAAGTGCAGAATTCTGCACTTAGGCTGGAAGAATCGCAAGCACTTTTACAGGCTGGGGACTGACTGGCTAAGCAGCAGTTCTGCAGAAAAGCACCTTGGGATTATAGTAGATGAGACTCTGAGTATGAGTTAACAGTGATGTTGTCTAGAAAGCTAGTGGCATATTGTACTGTATTAGTAGGAGCACTGCCAGCAGATCGAGGCAAATGATTATTCCTTTTTATTTGGCACTGGTGAGGCTGCATCTGGAGTATTGTGCCCAGTTTGGGGCCGTGATAGGACTCATCATCTAGCTGAAGCGGGGTTCCAAAGAGGATGGAGCTCAGCTATTCTCAGTGGTGGTGAATGACAGAAGGAGAAATGGTATCACATTTCAGAGAGGCACACCTAGAAGGGGTGGTGAAACACTAGAATGGATTGCCTAGATGACCTCTTGAGGTCTCTTCCAACCCTAATCTTCTGTGATTCTATGATATTTTTTTCACCCAGATCTCCGTTGTACATTCCACTGATACAGAATTGACTCAGATGTGTTTATGCAAATATTCTCTACATCTTCTCACTTATCAAGATAAACATTTCAGTTAATGGAGCATCCCTTGATAGGAATGAACAATGATACAGTATTGCCAATCCCGACAGTTCAAAAATAACATTAAACTTCCAAAAATTATGTGATTTACTTAAAAATAATGAGGCTTTTTTCTTAAACGTTGGGGGTTCTTTTTATTGTCTTCTATTTTTAAGCATTTGAGATACACTTGGATCCCACTTTCATACTTTTCTCTGCAACCATTAGGGCTAGAAACTTATTTTTAAGTAAACACTGAAATTCTCATGTAATCACTTGTTTCCTAGAGCTGAGACCTTACGATAAAAAAAAAATCAAGTACAGTAAGACTTGTGGTAAAAGCATGAGATTTGGCAGTGTTAATTACTGTAAAACTGCAAATGACATAAGATCTATTCATATGGCATAAGGAGAAACTGCAAAATTTAAAAATAAGGTTAAAATTTTCTAAAGAACTGTTATAAGGAATCACACAAATGAAATTACTAAGGGATTTGGTGTCCTTTTTCATACATACTTACAGAAAAATTGTTTCTCATCTCACTGTTTCTTACAATCCACACAGGCCTTTGCCAGCTCCTCCAGTTGTTCATTTCTTCAGTTACATGACAAGCCTTCTTTCTTGTTGACATATTGATTACACTAAATGAATGCTAATATTTAGTGGCCTGAGATTGTTGAGGCTCCCCCTTTGGGAAGACAACTTGCTAAAATTGCCTGCTCTTTAATTAAACGCACTTCAGCAATCCTCTTTGAGAAGCTCATGACATTTCCCAAGAAAGAACTTTCAGTTTTCATATATCAGTGTGGCTTCCTGTGTGAATTATTTGCTTAATAAATCACATACCTTAATTCATTGATTGTACATGGAAAATACAAAAGCATGGTGCCATGGTAATTCCCCCTGTGGCTTGTAACAGAGAAAATGCATCATGTTGCTGAAATATATTATGGGCACTTCTAATTCTTATTTGTCTTTTGTGACTAAACAATGAAACAATTCACTTTAATTTTTTTCATTGTGTGTTCTTATTACCACAATCATCTTCCTTCTTCATTTTCTCATACTACATCTACATTGGCAAAATTTTGCGCAAATACTTTTAACGCAAGAGTTTTTGCGTTAAAGTATTTGTGCAAGAGAGCGTCTACACTGGCATGTGCTTTTGCGCAAGAGATGTGCTTTTGCGCAAGAACAGTTGCACAAGAGGGCTTATTCCTGAGCGGGAGCATCATAGTTCTTGTGCATGAAGCACTGATTTCACATATTAGAACGTCAGTGTTCTTGCGCAAGAACTCCTCGCCAGTGTAGACAGGCAGCATCATGCCAATGTAGACACAGCTATATTGATTATAACATTCACTGGATTCAACTTATCTTAAATCAGACTGTAACACGTTGATAGGGAAGGGACCATGAATTTGAGCTCTGGTCCTAATTGGAGCTTTGAACTAGAAATGGTCAAAGTTGATAATTCCAAAAATGAAAAATACCTGATGGTATATTATTAAAAAATGTTCCCACTTGTTTGGCCATCTGTCTCTGTAAAAATATTCAAAATGTCAAGTTTTCTAACTCTGATAAAAGGAAAACCATTTTTAACACCAGCCCTGCTTTGGCCACTGTTGTAATATATAATAATAAATAATGACTATAGTGATACAGATTGTTTGGAAAAGTGAAAAGAGAACACAAATGTAATTAACAGGGGCAGCCCTAGACAAACCATGCAATTGATGCCCCCACGTCCAAACCCCTCAATGATATCGCACCACCATTTGGTGCTCCATTTAACTTGGTGCCCTAGGTGACCACCTAGTTCGCATATATGGACGGGCCGCCCCTGGTAATTAAACAGCTATGGCCAGCTCGGATCAGTTTACCTGGGTCTGCAGAGCTTGGGCTGTAAAATTAGTATGCAAATGTTTAGGCTTCAGATGAAGCCTAAACTCTAGGACCCTTCTCCCTTCTAGGGTCCAAGAACTAAGGCTCCAGCCTGAATGTCTATTCAACAATTTTACTGCCAGAGCACCACAAACTCAGCTGATCCCAGCCAGCCACAGATATTTAATTGTTGTGTAGACCTACCTTGATTGATTGTCCTATGGAAATCTCATTGAGGCCTCACCTTACTCAGCCCAAGAATTTGCATGTTTGGGATGAGTCTTGAGTTTAACTGCAGAAGAGAACCAGCTGTTCTATAAGCTAAAGAAATACGAGCTTTAATCCATCAAACTAGGACAATGTGGAAGGCTGGTAAAAAGCTTTCTTTTGCTTTCAAATAAGATAAAAAGGGACTCAAACAGTTTGCTCTGTAAAGGCTTTTATACATAGTATTTCTGTATTTAGTTATTTCATGCAGTGTCAAAGACTCTTTTTTCTGCTTTGAGGGAAGAAGATAATAAAAAATATGTTCAAACTCAGGGGTGGATAAATGCCAGCCCATGGGCCTGATCCACTTCCCCAGGGTGAGGACATTTGGAAGGAAACAAGTGAATGGGTAAAAGACTACTTCATGCTGATGAATGACCAAAAAGGAGGGAATGCTAGATAGGGCATTCTATTTCTCCAGCATTCTAAGTGAAATTGTCACTAAAAAGGTCACTATCTCAGTTAAGAGCTAGTGAAATAAAACTAAAAGGGAGAGCTAAAAGGAACAAATGAAGAATCCATGTGTGAGTAGGAGGCCTAGAAGTTTACCTGAAGCAGACAAAAAACTTTCCTTAAGAATCCAGGTGCAGTGCTACCAAGTGCCTTAGGAACTGATTGCAAAGCCTAACTTTAGGCACTTGGAAAAATCACTGGAACAGCATTGGGAATCCACAAAGTCCAAGGTAGGCATCGAGGCTTGTTATACAATGCAGAAAAGCCAGCGCTCTTGGTAGGCAATGGGAGAGCCCATTGAGAGCAATGAGTCTTAAGCCCTAGTGCATATGGGTATGTCTATACTAGCCCCCTCGTTTGAACTAGGGAGGCTACTGTAGGCATTCGAAGTTGCAAATCAAGCCCAGGATTTAAATATCCCGCACTTGATTTGCATCTTCCCGGCCGATCGCCATTTTTTGAAATTTACAAGTCCAGACTAACTGCGTGCATCTACATGCGGCAGGGACCTGGTATTTCGAATTAAAGCCCTAAATCGAACTATCTGTTATTCCTCCTACAAGGTAGATATTGTGAGGATACATTCACAAATATTTAAGAGGTCCCTGCTACATTAGCATTTAGGAGGTGCTCCCCCGAAGTGAATAGAACAGTCTGATATTAGTGTTGGCTGCACAATCTGACTTCCAGATATTACTCACAAGTTTTTATGGCATCAGAAAAGCAGCTTGTTCATTGCAAAAAGGGATGCTATTTTTTTTCTTTTCATTGTATCACATCAGTATCACATTACATTTCATTGTGACTGTTAAAATGATAAGTTTTCATAGGAGATGTTTCACCATGATATTGCTATCTTTTGCCTTCCTTTTGTGAATTAGACCAATGCATGCTTTTAAAAGAAAATAATTTTCCTACACAATGACCTCAGGTTCTCTCATCAATTGAATCTCAAAGGAAAAAGAGAAAGTCCAAAATGCTTGGCTTTCATACCAAATGTTATGAAGCTTTAGGACAAATAATAAAATAAATCCAAGTTAACCACTTATAGAAAAATTATTTCTGATTCAAGTGTACTCCGTTGCTAAATATTATATATCAAATATCAGCATCTATCAAATCTTTCCTATGCTGTTTCCAAATCATATCTAGCTGTGAATAAGTGTGATCACAGATTTAGACTACAAGTAAGTTTAAGTAAGAAAACCAGAAACATGATTAGTGGGTCTACCGGAAATTGAACTCCACTGATTTATTAATCAAATTACAGTAAATTTCCGATAATCTGGCACCTTTAGGATCCAGGGGGTGCCGGATTGTCAGATATGCCAGACCATCGGAAGGGGAGGCTATGAGGGGTCTGGGGTGAAGTGGGGGAGATGTGCCCCTTGGCGCTGTGGGACCAACCCGGCAGCACCTCAGCTGCTCTGCCCCAGACTTCCCCAAGTCAGCCACTGCTGAAACTGACCAGCGGCTGACTCCGGGAAGCCCGGGGCAGAGCAGCTGGGGTGCTCTGCCCCGGGCTTCCCGGAGTCAGCCGCTGGTCAGTTTCAGCAGTGGTTGACTCGGGGATGCCTGGGACAGTGTAGCTGGGGTGCTGCCGAGCTGGTCCCCTAGTGCTGCCCCTCGGCGCTACGGAACCAACCCGGCAGCACCACAGCTGCTCTGCTCCTGGCTTCCCCAGTCATCTGCTGGTCAGTTCAGCAACGGCTGAATCGGGGAAGCCAGGGGCAGAGCAGCTCCAATTGTCCAGAGCACTTCTGGGTTCCAGATGATGCTGGACCATCAGGAGTGCCGGACCATTGGATGCCGGACCACTGGAGTTTTACTTTATAATAGGATAGTATCCCAATATTTTAAATAAATAGGCAAGTGCCATGTGATATTTATTAACCCTTAATAGTCAAGACCTTAGTTTTATTTCTCTTCTCAAAGACTGATCTTGGAATAGCAACTGATGGGTTTTTTGAGTTATTAAACCGTCTGTTGTAATCTATGCAGGAAGGTCCTTAACAAACCCAAGGAAGGCACATTTGAATTCCTTACATTTATCTCCAGAATTTCTAACATAGTTAAGACACATCAGTTCCCCTTTCCCTCCACTGCACCCAACGTATGGTTTGTTGTTCAAAGTGCATAGAGCCCCAGATTCCAGGGTGCTCTCAGGTAGGTTCACAGCTAGTTACTGACAGTGGGTTGGGTGAATGATGCCTCTCCCACTTTGCTGCCACTGCCTCTGCCTCTGCAGTTGCTTGCCACTCTTGACTAGAATACTGCTTGCCACCACCTCAGATGTGTTTCTGGTCCAGTCTTGCTCCACAGTACAAGGACCTTTTAGCCCTGCTACTGGTATTCAGACCTTGAGAATATGATGAGCAGGGGGTACTTCTCGTAGTATTGCTGAGTCTTTCACCACTCTGCCTTTAGCTGTGTTCTAAGGTCCCACCAATTGGCTAATTCGCTTGTGATTTCACTGGGCAGTGCACATCCCCACGACTACTGTCACCTCTACATTGCCTTTCACTGGAAAACTGTTTCCATACCAGGGCTAAGATTAAGACACAACCTTCTCAATCAGCATGAGAGAAGCAGCCCTAGCAATCACTGAGAGTAAAAACAAGGACTTCCAGTCAAGTCTGATCAGCTCATTCTTTAAGCACTGAAAGGGATGGGCCAAATGATATCTAGGAACCTTTAACAGAGTCCTCACCACCAGGTGGAAATGCCTATCTCCATCCCCTCTGTCTACGGTTTTCACTTAGGTTATGTCTAGACTACAGGGTTTTTTGTTAAAAAAGTGGCCTTTTTTTTTTAAAGAACTTCACCTGCATCTAGACTGCTGCCACGTTCTTTCAAAATTAAATTTTCGACAGCGGTAAACCTCATTTTATGAGGAAGAATGGCTTTTTTCGAAAGAGCTCTTTTGAAAAAAGGTGCTCTTGAATGCAAACAGGGCTTTTTCGAAAGAGAGCATCCAGATTGCCTGGGTGCTCTCTTTCAAAAAAGCGGATCACTTTTTCAAAAAAAGTTGTGGCTGGCTAGATAATCTCTTTCTAAAGAAGCTTTTTTTGAAAGAAGCATGTAGTCTAGATGTACCCTTAGAGTTACTTCATTATCCACACTTAATGAGGGAGATTCCATCTAGGGCAGAGGTGGGGAACCTTCAGTCTGGATCTGGCTCCTGAGTGTTAGGGCTCCCCCCAGCATTGGGGAGCTCACACTGACACTCTAGCTCCCATACCGTCCCACCACAAGGCTGGGTTGCAGAAAATCTAGTAGCCTGGGCTCCCCTAGGTCTGGTGGGCCAGGGGAATGTGGGAAGTGTCTTTCTCCTTTTCAGTCATCAAACCATGTCAGCGAGGTTTTGTTTTGTTTTTGCTTTTTTACTTCTCAATTGTGTGCAGCCACTCACTGATTTTTCTGTGGGTCAGCAGCTCCTGACCCCCCCCTCCAAAAATGTTCGCCACCCCTAATCTAGGGTAACATCTTTATTAGCACATAGTAAGTGCAGTTCTGATGCCTTTTAGTCCTATAGTAAGGATAAAGCATCTCACCTCTCTAGCATTCAAGACTTTGAATTAGTGAATTCTATCCCTAATCAGCCAAAATCAATCACATTAAGTAAAGCAAGTAAGTGAATTGATCACCATGACAAAATAGGTGTGTTTATGCAAATAAAGTCTGCTCATGAGGTCTTTTCCTCAAGTTCTTCAAGAATTGACAGGAGATAATTAATTTAAACCACTGACTTACAATTAGGATAGTATATAATGAGCGCTACATAACTCTTGTCTGATGGCAGGGAATACTTACAGTGATTAGCCTTGGATTTACTAACTCTTTAATTTTCTAAGCAAAGAGGTCATTCTTCCAACCAGTCATTCCTCTAGATGTGAAAGATAATCAGGAAGATAATTAAAATGACCATAGCACTAGTGATGTGGGTTAGATAGTGCCCCTGCCCATTGGCAGTGATAATGAATAGATCTTTAACCTACGCAAAAGAAAGTAAATCACAATAGGTGAATTCCCAGGGGATGCACTATGGAGAATGAGGCTGAAGTGAATCATTACTTAATTATGTGGTGAATAAAGGCTTCTGAAATTGATTGTAACTCAATTGAACATGGCAGTTTCCAGTTAATTTATGCCAACCCAAACTAACACATTCATTTTCTTTCTTGTCTCTTCCTTATTCCAAATAATAAATAGAATTTGATACTGGTTCTTTAAAAAAGTATCAGAACATCTTGGCCTACTGTACTTTCTCACTCTTAGGAGAACCTGAGAAAATGTAGTAATCTGAAACCATAAATAATCAGCTGAGGAAGCATTTATTGGAAGAGAGAATAGAAATGCCAGAAATTATCACAGGAAATATTCAAAGAGAAATATCTAAAACTGAAATTGAAGTGTTCTCTATACCAAAGAAGGTGGCTATGATGACTGGGAAGGGAACCAACTAAGAACAATGGGATGTGTTTTCCTGACAGTTCTATCCACTCGTTAAGAAGATGATACATGCCTGACTTTTAATAACTGGCAATATTTTTGTCTTTGTTTAGTCAGCTGTGTCTTTTTAGGCTTAAAAAAACCTTAAAAACGAATGGTGCTCTAGCACCTTTGAGACTAACAAAAAAAAGTATATAGTATCAGGAGCTTTTGTGGGCACAACTCACTTCTTCTTTTTGTAAGTTACAGACTAACACAGCTACCCCCTGAGACTTCTGGGCTTAATTGCTTTTGGTGTGGCTAACTATAACTGCCATAGGAATGTGATCATGCAGTAATGATCATCCCAGCTAGAGCAGAGAAAAACCCTGAGAGGTCCTCTGGCTCTCATCCGAGCATTTATGGAATGGGATCTGCTTGTTTCTCTCAGAGTCTCAGCCATCTGTAGAAAGAAAAGCATTTTCCATCTTCTGTTTTCTTTTGGTGGAGTCAAGTTTCTTCAATTATTGCCAGAAGGCCATGAATGTTAAGGGCAGTGGGCACCATTCAGACCCTATCGAACTGCAAGAATGAGGACAAGTTGATCAGACTCCACTTGAAGATTCTAGGAAGTAAGCCACTTGGCCCCAGAAGTGAGCAAGAGAGGAGAGAAGCCACCAGCCTCTTAGAAAACAGAATATAATGTTAGGAAGGGCTCTAAGACTAGGAAAACAGATTTAACTAATCAGGTGTATTTGGAAGAGTAGAGTAATAGAGCTGCTTTTTCTGAGTGAACTGCCACGGTGGTGGATATTCATGGGCTTAGGATATCTATGGACCTAGTGTTTATTTTTACTGGATAGCACTTAAACCTCCATTTCAAAAGGATTCAGTTATAGCTGAACCTTTCACATAACCCTATTTACCATGTAATTAAACAGTGGTTGCAAAGTACTTGTGCCCCATTACTCCAAGTGTCATCTTTTTATAGTAGAAATATTAGTAGGTAATTTGGTCGGCCTTTTTTTCTAGCATCGTTGCCACTCCCTTTCCCTCTTCCTGTGTTCTTACTCTGCTGTCACTCTAGAACAGTTGTAAGTTCAGAAAAAGTTGAATAATTAATTGCCTATTATTTAGAAGTAACATTATTAATCAAATATAAATCCTCTCTTTCCCTTTTCTACTTGCCTCCCTTTCCTAATTTTCTTCCTCTTCCTTTTGTCTTTAACATGGAGTGTAAGGCTATGTCTAGACTACATCCCTCTTTTAAAAGAGGGATGTAAATTAGACATATCGAAATTGCAAATGAAGCCGGTGTTCGAAAAAAGCTTTTTCTAAAGTGAAACCATGGTCTAGATGTGGTTCTTTCGAAAAGTAAAGCCTTTTTTGAAAGATCCTGTAAACCTCATTTGTAATTTCAAAATGTCTAATTTACATCCTTTTTGTGAAAGAGGGATGTAGTCTAGACATAGCCTAACAGTTTTACTATGTAAAACAATATCCTGTATACCAGGGTGGGTGATGGGGTACTTCTGGCCCACAGGCCACACACAGTTCATCAATGTTAGCCACCGGTGGGCTGCTAGATGTTTTGTTTATCTGAGTGTCCACAGACACAAAGCCCTGCAGCCCCAAGAGGCCATGGTTCGTTATTCCCAGCCAATGGGAGCTGCTGGAAGCAGTGGCCTGGCCCCTGCCACTTTCTGCTTCTCCCCAAATACTTCTGTAAACTCCAGCATTTGAATTCATGTATTAACATGCCAATATCTGATGGCACATAGCAGGAGTGGGGAACCTCTAGCATGCCGGTTGGACACAGTTCATCAGGGTTAGCTACTGACGGGTCAGCAGATGGTTTGTTTACCTGAGCATCTGCAGGCACAACCACTTGCAGCTCCCAGTGGGTGTGGTTTACTGTTCTCAGCCAATGGGAGCTGTAGGAAGCCGCATAGTAAAACTGTTACACTTCTCAGTCGTGTGAACTATTAGCATCAAAGAATCAGCTGTTGCCAGTTCTGTGTGGTGCACCTCTTTCAAATGTAGCTCATTTTGAAGGATGTGACTATGTCACACATAGCCCCCCATATTGAGAGGTATAAATAATACATACATGAAATTTGCACAAAATAAAAGTGTCACCCAGCTCTTACCAGCTGAAGTAGCATGAGTATATATCATTTCATTGTCTGTGGGATGTCTGTTTATATAATTTCATGGTCTGTAAATACAGAAGTGGGAGGTGTAAATCATTATTGCCTATATTAGTATAATAAGGGACAAAATGGTGTTAAGTGTCACAGAGTAGTGATTAGGGATTAGCATGTAGATTCCTTAATGGTAGGGCCTCTGCCTCCTCTTTATTCTGGGCAATGCTGAGCACACTTCTTGCACTTAAAAAATGTGTAAGAGTAGTGATACACATACTGATGCTCAACTGATTGAATGAAAGATCACTGATCAATGGCCTTTTTGAAAGTTTAAACAATATTTATTTCACTATTGATTGATCTCTCATTCTGCTACTATCACTGTAAGAGAATTATCATAATGTGTTCAATAGCAGAACACTATAGCACTTGAAAAGCATAATGTGGATGGACCTGCAGAAATGAGCACAGGGTCTTAGAAGGTCTTACAGGAGCTGTAAAATCTGTCACCATTTTGTAATAACATTTTCTGAACAGCAGATTATTATAGCCTCTCTTTTAAATTAACTTCCTGAGACATGCCAGAGTATAATTCACATGAATGAGTACCTATGTTACCCCTGTCCTTTCACCTGCAGTCCATTTATAATGCTTTGCTGCTGTAGCCTCCAGCTCTGAGTGCTCACGAACAGCCTTTAGCAAGCAGGATACTCTCAAATATGTCTGTATGGGTATGTCAAGACTGCATCCCTCTGTTGGCAGAGGGATGCAGATTAGGAAGGTTGACGTTGCAAATGAGGAAGGGATTTAAATATCCCATGCCTAATTTGCATAAAAATGGCCTCTGTAGTCTAGAGGCGACTCAGCACTTTGTCGGCAAAAACCAGCAGTCTAGAGGGGGATCTGTCGAGAAAGAAAGCCTTTTTCGACAGATCCCTTATGCCTCCTGCAAAGAGGTTTTCAGGATCTGTCGAAAAAGGCTTTCTTTCTTGACAGATCCCCCTCTAGACTGCTGCTTTTTGCCGACAAAGTGCCGAGTCGGCAAAACACGGTGACCATTTTTATGCAAATTAAGTACAGGATATTTAAATCCCTGCCTCATTTGCAATGTTGACCTTCCTAATCTGCATCCCTCTGCTGACAGAGGGATGCAGTCTAGACATACCCTATATGTGCAGAGCGAGCCAGCCAACAACACAGTGGTTATATAGCAGTGTGATCCCAACATACTTCCAGTCATAGATTTTTCCCTCACAATTATATGACTGCCTAATCCTCTTGTGGATAGTACATGTTTATGTAAAAGTTTGTTATTTCTTTAATAGGAATAATATGCACACAATTTGCCACACGCAGTGGAGTTTCCCAGACACTTCAATATAAACAAATTGGATTAGATAAAACAATAAAACAAGTTTAGTAACTACAAAGAGATAGATGTTAAGTGAGTACAAGTAATAAGACATAAAAGTCACAACATGGTTAGAAGAAAAACAGTGAAATAAACACAACTGGTGCCCAAGTTAACAAACAAAGTTAACTTCAAAACAAAGTTGTCTTAGCACATGTTTTCAGCAATCTTAGTGTCCAAATTTCTTAGGTCAGGATGCTTCCGCCTCCTCCCCATCTAACAAAAGCTTCCTTTGTTTCTTCTGATGCCATGAATACAATGGCAACAATGGCTAGGGAGAGTCAGAATGTGCATCTTGGGGTGTTTCTCCCTCCTTTTTACAGCGTCAGTCCTTCTGAAAAATATAACTAGCTGGGCATCATGAGGCAAAAGATCTCTGGAGATGGCCATTCCTTGCTGCTTTTCCTCACCTGTCTCAGCTTCCTTTGTCTCCCCATCCTTCTGGATGACTTTGTTTACTGCTTACATGCAAATTAAGCAGAGCACACATTCCTTTGTTTAAGACTGACTGACTGATTGTTTGTGAATCTCTGCTTGAATAGGGCAGTAGTTTGGAAGGTGTTAAGAACACCATGCAATGGAATCTTATAACTTCACATACAATGTTGCCACAAACATTTTGTGAGCATGATCATGATCAGCAAATCAACTTTCTACTAAGTTTGCTATAGTTGTGCATGGAGTATGGATATTAGCCACACTTCCTATTCCTACCAAACTTAAAAAAATAACTCGGGGACCCTTGTTTTTGGAAAGAGAGATTCCAAAATGACAGCCAGTAGCAGGAGACGTTGCAGATACTGGATTGCAAGGATTGCCATGGTCTGCCACATTTTTTAAATGGATGACACTATATTAGCATGGAAATGCTATCAAGTTCTTTCACTCCCTAACATACATCTTTTTGTCTCCCCACAAATTAAATTATCATTCATAATTTTTATTCTGAATTAGCTTCCCACAGAGATCAACATTATAATAAATGTTCTTGCTATAAATCATTTTAAGAATTTAGTCTATAAATTGATAGAAAGTACTTTGCTTTTCTATTAAAAAACAGAACTTATTATCAAAGGGTATTTCAATCTATTATGTTTGTTGCATCCTCACTGGCTGATTATCTTTACCACATCTACCTTTACATTGCATTAATAATGCATAATTATGCAGAAATAAATGTTTGTGCTAGAACTGCTTGTGAACAAGGGAGAACCATCGGTGTTGAGAAAAAGCATAAGCAAAAAAACATCATAATTGTGATGGTTTTGTTGATTGTGTGGAAACGTGCTTAGATTCAAATGACCCTTTTCACCTTTGGGGATTATGCTTCAAAGGATTTCCTTGAGACTAAGAAATGCAGTAGGATCCTCTGTTCCAGCACAAGAAATGCTTTGTTAAAAGAGAGGGAGTAAGGAAGTTATACATTTTTACCCCTTAGTGGAGCAAATTAAAGGGTCTTTTTCATGAACATGACTGAAATGAATCCTTCTGAGTCTGAACGGTTCTAGCTAGAACTCAAATCCCATCACCCCATCCTCTTCACCAGTTAGTAGACAAGTATTCTTTCTTCATGTAATTGACTTAGGCTAGGTCTACATTGCAATGGTAAGTTGGAAAAAGAAACACAGGTTTACAGGAATGACGAAAGAGCGCATCCACTTTTTCAAGAACTTCTCCAAAGAAGTGGATGCATTCCTTGGACATGTCATTGCTTTTCTGGGATATCTCCGGAATTCCAGAAAAGCAGTGCAGTTTAGACATAGCTTTAGGTGTTACTCAACTCTGAAGTTTCAGTGCACATTAGAGCTGGGTGAGAAGTGGTTGTTTCCTCATGCAGGAATTTAAGATTTCATTCATCCCCTACCTTAATCTGGGATGAAAACAATGACATCTCTAAGATTTCCATCAACTGATAATCCAAAATGTTTTGTTTCAGCAATTTCAAAATTTGTCCATCTTTTAACTTTTTGAAAAAGTATACATCAACTATAATTTTCACCTGACAAGTTGTTTAGAACTGAAAAACAATTTTTTTTTCTTTTCAAGTATCAAAAATGCTCTTGTGACAACTTTCAATTTTTTTCAAAATGTTTTTGAATCAACAATTTTGGGTTTAATGGACAGACACTGTTCAACCAATTAAAATCCTGTTTAAAAATATGCTCTGGAATACATAGGCACAACTCTCGGGCTATTTCACAGCAGCACAAAGCATTCCAGGATGCACCTGCCCTGAAGATGTTGGCCTCCATGACTGATCAATATACGTAATCCACCATTTTACGAGTGAAGAGAAAAACAGGAAAATATAAGACAAAACAAAAATGTCAGGGAGAATTGGCTGAGGAACCAAAGAGAAATAAGGATGGAAGAAAGAAGAAGAAGATGGAAGTGTGATTAAAATTCAATTGTTGAACACAGCGTTCTTCAGTCAGCCAGCCTGTCAATAGTTTGGAATGGAAAAAATAATTCTATCTTCTACCTAAAAAGGAGAGGAGCAACTCGAGTCAGTAGCTAAGCCATGTGTTCCGGCTAGAGACCACAGAAGTGTCATCAATAGTGTCAGCTAATAGATCTAAAAATATCATCATGGACACACTGGTAGTAGGAGATACTCAGCCAATGCCAAGTTGCCACTTAATTAATTTTCTCTCCTATAACCATTATTGAAATTGATCTGATCAGGGCACTGGTCTTCAGATGCTCTCCTGTGACAGCCATTTTCGTATAGCCTCACTAATGATCTCTCCTCAAAAACCCAGGAGATCTGAAATTAGTTGATAGGAAGACTGGACAGCATCAAGTGACAGTTTCTGGAGTATGGATCTATGTAGTGATACCCATGATTACACCAGCCAAGCTGTTTTTTCAGAGGAAGGAAGTGGCAATCTCTCTGATGACCTTAATTAGCCAAAATGAATGTGGGGCCAGTTCATTGCATGTGACCTACACCTGTCATATACCCAATATCTTCAGAAGTCAGTGACCTGGGTTGAAATTCAAGCTGAAAAGACATTGTCCTCGTCCCCACAAAATATTGTTCTGAGTACCACCATTGTAGATCATTTAATTATAAACTGGGCTATTTTAATGGAAGAATAATGAAAATTACTCAGTCGGGGGCAGGGCAGGGGAAGCCTTTTACTGTAACCAAACAAGGTCAGTCTGACTAACCAGGCTATTACCCACTCAGATAAGTCTATGATAGAGGCATACCTTGCAGCTTACTAAGGCCCATGTGTGGGATGCAATGTATAAAAGGGCCCAAAATGAAGTACACAAAAATAATTCATACAGGAAACTTAGATAAGTGATGTCTCTTAAAACAAGGGATATCTTCACATCTGTTCCATAGGATTTAATAGACTGATCATGTGTGCTAGAGCTGGTTCGAACAATTTTTGACTACATTTTTTTTGTTGAACTGTACCGTGTTTTTAAGCTGAAACATTTATGTGGTTATATCACTTCAGACTACATTTTCAGTGGAAAATACTGATGCCCAGGTGGACTCTCCAGTCATTTCCCTTAAGAGACTGGAATAAAATATCCGACCTGTTGAAACAGAAAATGGACAAATTGTCACAATTCTATTTCATGAAGACATTAGAAAGAGTTTGGTTTTATTGTAATACACAATGAAAACAAAACACAAAACCTTTAACTTGTTGTGCAGCAGAATGGTCAGATGCTGGCCAGCACTAACATATCAGTGGAAAATTCTGCTCTCTGTCCTTTTGCTATCTTCCTTAACACTTCATCTTTTGCAGATCCACTGGTAAACCCAGATAGACCATGAAAATGAAACTGAGGTAGAGACAGAGTCCACTGTCTCAGTGAATATGGCATTCTGAAATTTCGTCAGGCCATCGAGAGTATGATCTATCAGCAAACTAGTGTGCTCCCTTTAAGCTCTGTGGAAATAGTCAGATTCCATTTTAGTCACAAACTCTTTGGCTATTTTTTTTCTTAATTTCAACAGACTTTGCCTTAAATTGCTCTTAGGAATGGCTACCATTTTAGGAGAAATCAGGACCTCTCTTCCTGATGGCAGTCATTTGTCTATTGCTTTTACTCTTATTTATGTATCATCTCTTTCTCTCTGTAAAAAAGTGTTTCCTGTCACATGACAGAATGACATCATCAGGCTCTCTGGCAGTGAAAGCAGCCAGAGAAAGGGGGTTGGCAAGCATAATGAACATGGGGAGCAGCCCACTCATATGCTTTTATTTTTAGAATTGTATCACATTGATTGACTAAGATATTGATTTCTTCAAAGTTATCTGAAGGCAGCAAATATATATATACTCAGAGGCAGGAGACTTTCAAGGATACAAAGTCCAATAGAAAGATGGTGGGAACTGGGCACCTAACTCTCATCTATTCCTTTGAAAAGCTGCACCATATAATTAATCTTTGGATTCACCTGTCATGTCATATAATAATAATCCCAAACAGGGCATGATGAGAGGAAAAGAAAATAAGAGTCATTAGAAGTAGGTTTGCTGCAAACCTCTCATGAGAAAATCTGAAGGGTGTGAATGGAGCTATGCTACATTTACACAGTTCTAATTAGAAATTAGGCCCTAACACCCTCTCCTTGCATTAATCATTAGGCAACACTCCACCATGCAGAAATACTGTCTTTCTGCTTCCTACTATCACTAACTTCACATTTGCATTCACAGTCACATTCTAGCAAAAGCAGGTTTTAAACTGTTTACTCATAAAATGTTCCTAAAGTTTAGCCAGAAAGCTAGCAAAACTCACATACAAGAGTCATGGCTTTCATGTTTCTTAAACATTTTGGGGAAACCCCTTTATAAACTATCCTATTTTAGAAAATGTACTGTATTCATTTAAAATAAATGGCCATTACATTATAGGAATAAATGAGGAGTCTATCTCTTTATGTACATTCTTCTGCTCTGAATCAGTAAGAAGTGATTTTGCTGTGACAGTGTAATACAACATTGATTTTTCAAGGAGCAAGTGACTATTTTGCAATATGTTGGTTCTCTGTTAGGGTATATCTACACTATCCCGCTAGTTCGAACTAGCGGGGTAATGTATGCATACCGAACTTGCTAATGAAGCCCGGGATTTGAATTTCCCGGGCTTCATTAGCATAAAGCCGGCTCCGCCATTTTTAAAAGCCGGCTAGTGCGAACCCCGTGCCACGCGGCTACACGCGGCACGGGGTTCGCACTAGCCGGCTTTTAAAAATGGCGGAGCCAGCTTTATGCTAATGAAGCCCGGGAAATTCAAATCCCGGGCTTCATTAGCAAGTTCGGTATGCATACATTACCCCGCTAGTTCGAACTAGCGGGGTAGTGTAGACATACCCTTATGGATTAAGAATGTTAAGTATTGTGTAATTGACTAATCAAATACTCAATGCATTTTTTTCATTGACTAGTTGATCAGGGCGGCGCTGTCCCTTTGAAATGTCACTGCGGTGTTTCAAAGTGGCAGCACTGCACAGAGCCCGTGGGCAGCACTGCACGGAGTCCCCAGCTGATTCCAGGCTCCAGGTGACGCTGCCCCTTTGAAATGTCGTGGTGGAATTTCAAAGCAGTAGCGTGCTGGGATCAACTGGGGAGTCTCTAGCTGATCCCAGGCTCCACGTGGCACTGACGCTTTGAAATGCCATGAAGATCCCGACGCCACGCTCCCTGCAACATTAAAAGTGGCAGCGCAGCTGACCCTGGACTCAAAACAAAGCTGCCACTTTGAAGTACCCCTCTTCCCTCCCCCCTTCCTGCCTCTATCGCGGGGGGGGGGGGAGGGAGAGAGAAAGACTAGTCGACTCTCCTGTTGACTATCCAATAAGCATTTGTTTATCTGATAGTTGACTAGTCAACTAGTTCTTAACATCCCTAGTGAGATGTAAGTGGAGCATTGTAGTCACTCCTCAAGGGCCAGTCTATGTAGCTAAGCATCTGTATTGTGGAGCAGGAGAGGCAATCTGCTAGTGGTAAAGAGCAGGAGATTCCTTCCCTAATCAGAAAGGGGTATTTACAATTCCTTTCTTGGCCTCCCCCGCCCCAGAGCATTGCAGCTATGCACCACCCACTGTGCTGTAATGTACAATCTAGCAGTATATTAAAAATTGTAAGTTACCTGGAAATCAATGTGGGCTGTTTCAGATTCTGTCTCCGGTAATACTGTGTATCATCTTTATCTTGCTATTAATTAAGAAACTCCTGTTACTGCACAGGACAGTTATTCAATTTAGTTATTTTCTGGCTTTGAACTATTATACAGTTTAGCTATTTTCTGGCTTTGGACAAACAATTTAGCTATTTTCATTACTCATCACTATTGGTTTGTTAATTAAATCTCTACAGACAATCAGAATCAAGCTCCTACAGAAATCTCATTCATTTTTCCAATTTCCATTCTATTAAAAGTACCAAAAGCAAAGAATTCTTAAAATGCAGCACCCTGGCTGTGTCTACATTGGCACCCCTTTCGGAAAAGGGATGCTAATGTAGCACTTTGGAATAGGCAAATCTGCAGGGGATTTAAATATCCCCCGCGGTATTTGCATTAACATGGCTGCCGCTTTTTTCCGGCTTGGGGAAAAGCTGGAGAAAAGCGCCAGTCTAGACGTTATTCTCCGGAATAAGAAATCCTCCGGAAAAGGCTTTATTTTCCAGAGAATAACGTCTAGACTGGCGCTTTTCTCCGGCTTTTTCCCAAGCCGGAAAAAAGCGGCAGCCATGTTAATGCAAATACCGCAGGGGATATTTAAATCCCCCACGGATTTGCCTATTCGAAAGTGCTATATTAGCATCCCTTTTCCAAAAGGGGTGCCAATGTAGACACAGCCCCTGAGTTTACATGTCTCTAGATTACAGGGCTTCATTGTAAGTAAATTGCCCACATTCCATAAAGATAATTTATTGGTATTTCTTTATCGACTTCTCACTATGTTAATCAGCAGCACATTGATCCTGAAGCTGCAATCACTTGCTGCTCAGATATGGTACATGCTGCACAGGATTGCTGCCTCTGCTATGGGGTGTAAAGGATATATTAACACAAAGAACATGGTACATAATTTGTTTATGTACCTGGCTACTAATCAGTGATCTCTGCCCATTTTCTACTAACTATATATCCTTTTCAACAAACTGTTATATTTGGTATTTGAGACATAGTGGGGGTGCTGTCTACTTTGTAACCTTGTGGTTCTTCCTGTCTGCATTGTGTTATGTGTGATTCCCAATGTTTCACTCCAAGGCTGTGTCTAGACTGCATCTCTTTTCCGTAAAAGGGATGCAAATTAGACATATCACATTGCAAATGAAGCGGGGATTTAAATCCCCCCTGCTTCATTAGCATAAAAATGGCTGCCGCTTTTTTCTGGCTCGGAGCTTTGTTGGAAAAAAGTGCCAGTCTAGATGTGGATCTTTCGGAAAATAAAGCCTTTTCCGAAAGATCCCCTTATCATTTAAGAGGGATAAGGGATCTTTCGGAAAAGGCTTTATTTTCCTAAAGATCCACGTCTAGACTGGCGCTTTTTTCCGGCAAAGCTCCGAGCCGGAAAAAAGTGGCAGACATTTTTATTCTAATGAAGCGGGGGGGATTTAAATCCCCGCTTCATTTGCAATTGCGTTATGTCTAATTTGCATCCCTTTTATGGAAAAGGGATACAGTCTAGACACAGCCCAAGTGTGTATTGGTTGTAGACACCTAGGCTGTGTCTAGACTACACCTCTCTGTTGACAGAGAGATGTAGATTAGGCATGTCAAAATTGCTAATAAAGCAGGGATTTAAATATCCCGTGCTTCATTAGCATAAATATGGCCGCTGCTTTTTTTGAAACGGAGCTTTTTTTAAAAAAAACCCCGGCAGTCTAGACACAGATCTGTTGAAAATAAACCCTTTTTTGACAGATCCTGTATTCCTCAAAAAATGAGGTTTACAGGATATGTCGAAAAAGGGGTTACTTTCGACAGATCTGCGTCTAGACTGCCGTTTATTTTCAAAAAAGCTCTGTTTCGAAAAAAAGCAGCAGCGATGTTTATGCTAATGAAGCACGGGATATTTAAATCCCTGCTTCATTAGCAATTTCGACATTCGACAGAGAGGTGTAGTCTAGACACAGCCCTAAGGACCTGCCTGAGAAGATGACAACTCTGTTTCCAGAGAAAAAGACAAAGGGATATAGGCGGGGCTGCCTGGGACCAGTTGCTGGGAGTGTGGGGTAGGATGAGGAGAGGAGACTGAGAGCAGGAAAAGGGGGGTTCAGGGCCCGTGAGCCCTTTCCCCCCAAGAGGAATAAGGCTGTCTGCTCTCGGTGCCTGTGCTAACATTGCTCCTATGCTACACTGTGTCCCTGAGAACCAGTAAAACCTTCTACTCTACAGGGTGGGTGAGAGTCACATCTGGCTGTGAATGGGAGTGCAGGGTAGGGGGCTCCCTGACACGCCGTCACAGAATTCTAATGTTATTTTCTTCATGGTCTCAGTAGCGATATATAGGAATTAATGGTTCTGGGGCGACCGACTCAGTGGTGGACAACCTGTGGCCTGAGGGCTGCAAGTGGCTCATTGGGGTTCTATGTGTGGCACATAAAACAGTTTGTTTACCAAAGTCCATGGGCAGGGTTGCCAGACTCTGCTGGCTTGTGTCTGCGTAATATTTTTCTTACCATTATTGCAAAAGTGACACGCACTTAAAGCCAGGTATTTTCCGGAGAATAACTCTGCCATGGCATTTTTTTCAGAATCCCTGTAAAGACCTCATTTTATGAGGAAGAAGGGATGTTCCAAAAAAGAGCTTTTTTCCCCTACATTTGGCCCAATGTAGACAGGCCAAATGTCAGAAAAGCCTCTTTCGAAAAAAGAAGCAGAAAAAGATATGCAAATTGCGGTTGCTTGAGTTGGACAACACATACACATATATTAAACCAGAATAATTTCAAAGAAAAAGTATGTATCAACTTAAAAATTCTAGATCAATATTATTGCCAGGTGGTAGGCGTCCATCCAAAAATGTTTGCAGCACAGCTGCCAAAGAAAAACTAAGAGCATTAAGACACAATCTGAATCCATACATAGTAGAAGCCTAGTGAAGAAAGAAACTGTATTTGGATCATAGCAATTGTATATGATTACATACACTTGTTCAGCATATTTTATACGTTACAGGGAAGGCTCTATGTAAAATATGCTTATGCAGGTGTGGAAATAAGCACTGCACGTTATGTACTTTTTCAGGAAAGGAGCTGAATACATTTTTCATCTCCTTCTAAATTCTCCAAAAAGATGAAGCAACCTTTGTTAAGTTTGCCTCCTCTGGGCCTTAGGAATTTCATAAGAATTACAGAGAAGCAGAGGCAGCCGGCAGTCAATGAAGTCATAGAGGGAGGTAAACTTCCCACCACTTTTCACTTTCAAAAATTGAAATACATTTTCTAAAACATGAAATTGAGGCTGTGCCTGTTTCCACCCCCTCCCTCCCTCCAGCCCCTTCCTCAGCATAGGAACCACTGCCAGGAATGAAGCTATCAAAAGGCTCTTCTCTTCTACAAGGGCAGAGCTCTGAACCCTAGCCTGATGGTCAGGTTACAGCTGTAATTTAGAGAAGACTATATGGTAAGCATAGGTGCAGGGACAAGGTGTGAGTGTGAGAGGAGGGGTGTTGCTGCAGCACACCTGGGCTCCTGGCCTAGTGCTTGGGGTCACTGCTGCTGGCCCCATGTGCCAGGGGCTCTTCTATCGCCCCACACATCAGATTCCCAGCTGCCACCTCATGCACAAAGGGCTCTGTTGCCAGCCCTGTGTGCTGGAGTCCCAGTCTGACCTCTTTACAGCAGAGGTCTCTTCTGCTGGTCCCATGCCCAGGGCCCTGGCTGCCAGCTCCCCATGCTGGCGCTTTGCTTCAGGTCTAGAGCTGGATGGAGTAACGGGGTTCAGCACCCTCACTTTTAAAACTCTTCCTGCACCACTGATGGTAAGTCCTGTCTCCTCATGTAGTTAGGAGCAACATGGGTGTCATGACAACACTTGCCCCTTCTTTGAAAGAAATGGAAATCTGATACTATTGACACTTCCTCTTGCTGGGTTTAGGCTCACCTGCTATTGTCATTGACTACTGTTTTTATTGTTCTCATGCCCCAGCTCCAGGAATACTCTACTCCAGCTTCCCAGGACCCAGCCAGGTTATAGGTCCCAAAGATGCCCAGCAAACCTGGCATCTGGCAAACCGGCAACTGCTCCTCCACTTGGAACATTCCATGGAGTCATCTCTGTCCTCTCCTGTTCAAACTAGAAGGGACTGTTCAAGGGAACAGAAACTAGAAACTAGAATCCAGACATCTCACATCTATACACTGCACAGGCATCACTTCATTAAGGCAGTACTCAGAGACCTCCCATCACCAAGGCAACAAGACCAACCAGTGATACCAATTAGACCTCAAAGACTCATGAGCGCCAACAAATGCCAGAGGACAACAGCATCCCACCCACTAAACAAGGCACTGAAGATCTGGTGAATCATTTCCATTCTATTCAGGGCCTCTGACATTGACACTTCACCGCCAGCGTTCCCTCTAATTTTTTCCATGCATGTGTGTAATAAATTTTGTTATGTGAATCAGTTCAATATAATTCCTTTAGAATTATATATGTTTATAAATGACATAGCTGCTATAGAAATACATGTACCCACACAAACTGGAGATATAATAATGTAGCCGATTAACCGATTAACCAGTAAGCAAAAGCTTATAGGTTAATGCTATAGACTACATGCATTTCCCTCCCCTACACTTGTCAGTTAATTTTTTAGCTCAGTCCTGGCTCATGCTAGGTCCAGGACTACCCCGATGCAGCTCTGCATTTAAAGTGTATTAGGAGCTGGGTAGGCAGGCAGCCAGGATCAGTGCTGGCTCATGCTGGGTCTGAGAGCTCAGACTTCCCCTGTACAGCAGCTACTGCTGCCGCATGCTGCTGCCTCTGTATCAGAGGCAGCAACACAGGGCGACAGTTAGCTAGTCTGCAAGAGGAGCTGGTTTTTAAACTGACTTTCCTTGCAGATCAGCTCCCACATGGTGCCCTGCACTGCTCTGATATAGAGGCAGTAGCACAGCGTGGCAGGGGGCTCCTTGGGAGTGAGGTCAGAGTGCACTGGCTGCCAGCCCTGCCCCCAGGGACTATAGAATAGTCAAATAACTAATAAGAATTCTTGAGGTTACTCGACTATTCAATTAACCGATATTTAACATCCCTAACACAAACGGGTAAATAAAACTTTCAGCTTTCTAAGTGTTTTGCATCTTAATAGTAGTGCAACATAAAGTTGCACCCTCTTTTCATATGTAATACCAAAAATACAGACCTTAGAGTTCTGTTATGAACAATTGACTTTCATGAGCCACAATGAAATATTTCTTAGACAAACTTTCCCATGGATCTACTTTACAGCTGATGATAATTAGTACTCTTCTGGTGAGACATGCAATTGTCTTTTATTCATTGTGTGGACAGTCACTAAAAATATACTCCATGAAACTTGGATACTGCTATGACTGATGTTCTCTAAATGAATATGTTACAACATGACAGATCCTGAAGTCCCAGTTTTGTTTTTAATCAGTCCTTAGGCAAAATTCCAATTGAGTTCAGGGATTATTTTGCCTGCATAATGGCAGAAGAAGGACTTGAGGAGTTGGACTAGGAAAAATAGTTAAGTAATAACAACAGTAGAAATTGAAACCAGAAGTTCTCAAAGTGTGGTCTGTAATGACCTGGCTTGGCACATGGAGCTGGCTCACTTCAGTTCCAGCTGCTATATTTCTCCAAAAAAAACTACAAATAAATGTAATACTTTCCTAAAACCACTTTTTTCATGTAAGCTTTGGGTGCCACCTGGATGTTAAAAAAATTGTGAATGGAAGGTGGCCCATGCAATGGGGAATGGTAAATTTCAGGGCAAGTGACCAGTGTGAACATGACTGGAAGAAAAAGTGATCAATGAGGCTACACTTAGAAAACATACACCCAAGAACCCCCGATGTAGGCCCTTCTTCTGAAATGCACTACATGAAAAGGTGGAGCCATGTGCCCACAAAAATGGGTCTTTGTGCAGGCCATAGGGTGATGCCAAAGCAGAGTTAGCTGTAAAATTGGCACCTAAGATTATTTAGTTGTTAACAAATCAGATTCTTGAAAACCTCTCTAGGTTTGTGAAACTGAAAACAGAATCACATTCTTCCATATTCTATTTGCTCTCTACACATGGTCCATCTTTCCTTTCTATTCTGTCTCCTTTGTGCAAGATAAGGTGACTGAATTCTGATAAAACATTTCTTTTGCCCAATATTACTCAGTTATATAGGAGATTAATACAAAAATGAAAATGAAAAAAGCGAATGAGAAATTTCCTTCGTTGTGTTTCCTCATTGTGTTTAACATCACAAAACTTCAGGTACCAGGGCTTCCTTCCATGTACATCAGCAAGATTTTGCTGATTTACACTGGATTAGAATTTGGTCCCAGATCTCTAAGTTTTTCATTTTGTGTTCAACCCCAGGGCAAAAAGAAAATGGGTGTCAGGGAGCACAGGTCTTGACCCCAGGTACACAGGGGATCTGAGGAGTATGTTCGGACCTACTATCAGCTGTCAGAATAGAAGCTGAACTCTGAAGCCTCCAGTCCTGGCATCTGATTGACAGAATGCTGTAGGTCCTGATGAGTCCATAGCTTCTATTTAAACCAAGCACAGGCACAGGAAGTTGTTCATGCAACTAGGTTCACCCTGCTTTGGACTACAGTACTTCCTTTATCATGTCTACTCTTACTGCTGATCTCCTGGTAACCTGACTGTTCTTGACACCTGACTCTCGGGTTTGCCTTCAGACCTGACTTGGGCTTTTGGTATTTGAGCTGGCCTGATTTCCAGCTTCTGCTCTGACTATTAGGTCAGACTGTCCACATCTGAATCATGACAATGGGACAGATAATGAATGCTTTGAAAACAGGAAAAAAATACCCCTAAACAAACTCAAAGCAAGGAATGCCGGTATATCAGGTTGTGTGTAGTTTAAATACAATCCATCAGGACTACGGAGGAACACTTACATACAAATTGTTATGATAAAGTCTGCATCTTTCCCCCAAGATCTCTGATACTTGTCTCAGGGTTCTGTTTATTGTAAGGCTGTCAGTCACTATTAGCATGCTGTGTTCATAGTCTCTAAGAATGGAGTGGATGCGCTGAGCAACAGGGATAATCTTTTTTTTTAAAAGGACACCTCCTAATATACTGTACATGACATTTGTTTAGCTGTGTTTGCTCTGCTGCCTGTCCCAGCCAAACAGTTAGTTGAGACTAAGGGGACAGACATAAACAACAGGTGCATTCTAGATATCTATGCTACACGCAACAAGGTCAAATGCAGCAAAAGCTCCAAATAATCCTTGTTAAATATAATGTGCTGTGCCAAGGGGCTGTAATAAAATCTAGTCTGGGCATGGAGATAATATGTATCTTTCCCCCCGCTGGGCAAGAGGAAAAGGAAAGAGGTTTTCCCCTTGCCCATACCCAACCTGAATACACATTTTTGTCTAGGTATTATCACTTCTTTTTTAAATTATGTAACCTTGGGGGGAAAACAGACCTAGTTTCAATCTCTTTCAATTATATTTTCCCAGAAAAGGGGATTATGGGAAGTATATTCTCACAAAATCATTATTTCTGGGGCTTCCATGTCTTTTCTAGTGAGACAGAACTGAAGTTTATCAATTCCAAGTGTGCAAAAAAACACCCAAAAAACCCAACCCAAACAAAAAAAATGTGACTCAGGTTAACGTTATCTTCAAAAATTGTAAGATTTTAAAAAGTAATTAATTTAAAGGTCTTTTTATTTCTCTTCTAGTTTTTGAGCCTGTAGAATTCACATTGTTGAGAATTTCTTTGCAGCCATAAGAGCTATGAGCTGTGCTTTTATTTAAAAAAAACCCAACAGAGCGAGAGTCTGATACAAGTACATGACTCCAGTTGTGGCTTTCTGAAAACTACTACTATCATAAGATTTCCACATACACACACACACAAAGAAGTGTTGACAATACTGATATTTCATGTTCTGTTTTTCACTCCACAGTCATCAAACTGGTTTTTTTTCAGCTGCATACTTGAGACCTAACACTCATATTGATGGTCTGTCATCTGGATTTTAAGACAGCTCTTGTTTTGGATCAGTGGCAAGGAATGCATTTAGTTCTTACTAAAAATGCTTTGTTCCCTTGCAGATGTTCCCTGCTGTATGCCCACCATCCAATTCTACATCAGTTGAACTCTTCCTCCTCTTCAGTCTGTTCACACAGTGCCATTGTTTGGTTATACGTGGCAGATGCTTATCTCATTGCTATCGACATTTGCATGAAGCCAAATCATGCCTCAGGTGTATCCGTGAGAGGATTATTCCCAGCTGCATGTCCAGAGCCCCAACAGCTGGTCATTTCAGGCCACAAAGTGGAGTTCTCCTCTGCCTGGCTAGCCATTCCAGGGCTGCGTGTCATCCTCCAAAGGGCAGAAGAATAGAACGGCCTGCTTGAATCTGCTCATACAGAGAGTGTGCATCAGTGTAGTGGATTACAACAGTACTGTAGCTTATGTCTGCCTGTAAATACAGACAAAATGAGGTTAGAAAATCTTAGCTCATCAAATACGAATGCTTTAGGAGCTTAGAACTGGCACTGCTATTTCTATATCCCGATACAAGCATGTCCTACAATAACTTCATCTTTGCCTATCAAGGAACATTATACAAATAACCTAAATCCCTTTTTCCACATGGCTAAATCATTTAGCTAGTTGATTCCATGTTTAACTTATTGCCCACCAAAGCCCCCTGGTATGATTCTGCCAATCACAGTGATGTTTATGATAAGTCAATTACACTGAAATCTGAGCCATTGTGGAAAGTGATGTCTCATAACATTGAATGCTTCTGCATTATAGCATTTCAGTGTTAGTACAAAGTATAATTAGCAAACCTCTGTCAGAGTTTTGTACTTCATAAATAATACAGCCCAATGAAACCCAAGTTGAGTTAACTCAGAGGAGTTTATGGGACATGGGCTTTTTTGGGCTGGCTTCAAACAGCCATATATTCAGCTATTCTAGAAACTAGGTACAAACTTAATCCCTGCTTTCTCCCTATATCTATAAGATTCTCCCAAATTGTTCACAAACTGGTATGTGTGAACATCACATTATAACACTGTGCTGCTAGCTTGTAGGTTACATTAGACTGAAAAGAAACCAGTGATATTTTATTCCAAATCAATCTCAAAGCAGCTGGATGCATTTGCTAAACTTATTGGGGTTGAAAAACCAGCAATGAGGCAGTTAATAATGCCACCATTTAGATGGCCAGTTCCTAGTTGTAGGGTAGCATAGGCATGTGCTAGTGTAACTGCCATAGAGTGGAGTCGAACCTGGAACCAATGGAGGTTAATATAGGAGCCACTACAGCTTGAGCTATTAAGCTCCCACTGCTGGTGGGTCAAATCAGCCTGGGGGTGGTTACACTGGGGTATTAGAGATGGGCATTACCCACAAACATGCCCCTTGCAAGAGGCAAAGGGTATGTCTACACTGCATTCCTCTTTCAAGAGAGGAATGCAAATGCAGCTGAGTGAAATTGCAAATGAAGCGCGGATTTGAATTTCCCGCACTTCGTTTGCATAATCACGTCCAGGCGCTATTTCGAAATACCCTATTTCAAGATAAAACACGCTATGCAGATGCAGTTATTTTGAGAAAAAACCCTTGGGTTATTTTTGTAGATATACCCAAAGACAATTGCAGTCCATGCACACAGAGGAATGTGAGGGACTGATGTATTGTCACAATGGGGATGGGACATGCCTAGCTCATGCTTTATCTAGGCACTGGCTTACAATGTAGCCCAGGCATGTCAAAGGCAGCAGGCTTCACACTCCAGGAGAAGGTGCATCCTGTACATCAGAGACCTCAGAAAGGAGCTGTACCTTGTGGAATCACAAGCTCTCTCTCAGCTCCCCCTGGACTATACATTTTGTACCACTCCTTACACAAGGGTGTGTCTAATAGGCACAATCCATTCCTGAACTAGCCTACACTATGCTTAACAATGCTATATTCTTGAAGTAAATAGGTGCACGATATCAGGAAGAAAATCAGCAGACAAAGTGAAGGCCCCCTCCTTCAAGACAAAAATCTAGCAGTGCTGAAGAAAAGGTGGGCCAGGCCTAATGGATTGATGGTGACTTAAAATCTCTGTGATTATCTAGGACTTTCTTCTAGCTGGAATTTTTTTTTGAGATTTGGCAAATGGCCCCATCTTGTCTTAATGAATTAAAAATAACCTAAGGCCCTTCCTAACTTTAAAAAAAAGAAAGCTGAAGCCATCTCGCAGCTATCAGAATTCCTTCCCATCTCGGGAGAACAGTTTTCTCCACTGGATGTGGTCCCCCAACAACCCATGGCTGAGTTTTGCTCCTTTCCTCATTTAGCCAATAAGGGGATCTGGTGAATCATACCAAACCCAAATACTGTAGGGTTTACTTTAATCTTTTGACCATGCAGCTGAATGTGTTCAGATGAGCAGTAAAGGCACAGCATAAAGCCTGTTTTGGTTGGCTCCCACCTCCTCCCCCAGAGGTATGTCAACCTTCTGGACACCAAACTGTGTCTCTGGGTTGCTCCCAAGGAAAGTGAATCCTCTTTGACCTTTAGTGGCACTTAGTGTCAAGACAAGCTGCCAGAGAAATCTGCAAAGCAAACAGCAAATAGGGGATGTGGTTTTGTCTTCATATTTGGTAATTGTGAGACTGGGGCTTCATTACAGATTGAATAGAGTCTTGGCTGGCTTACTGATCTGAGCCAGTCTCCAGGCTTTGGTAGGTAAAATAGCCATGTCAATGCTGTTGTAGAGGATCTAGCAGAGTTTCCATCCTGATTATCCTTTGAAATAAAAGCAGCCTATGAGCAAGAGATCAGTTGTGGCCACCCCTTGCCACATGAAAAGTTATTTATTGTCCCATGTTGATTATTACTTTTATGTTCAGTAAATTTGTGTCCCATTTGCCATTCTGTCCAATCAGAATGTCGATATTCTCCCTACAAGATCCTCAGCAATGTCAGAAGATGTTTTGATAATGCCTGTAAGGAGAAACATAGCTTCTCTATATGCGATGTGCCACCTGTACTGTTCTGATTAGTTTGACAAAGTAATCATTTAATTCTCTGGCTCTCTATGACTGGAGATGGGCAAGAGCCAATATACCTGTTGATCACATGCTTTGCTAAAATACACATGAGATAGCTACCTTATCTGAAATAGAATGAGCTGGTTGTTTGCAACCTCAAATTAGTGCCCTACCAATATCATATGTTTAAATATTCGTCTCAGCATTCAGCCACTAGGCTGTTAACATGAAAGAGAAACCCCAGTCTCCACTGAAATGGCTATTTAGCTGTTTTTAAACTCTTACAGTTGTTTAAAAAATGTATTTGTTTTACATAAGGTGAGTTAAAATTAAACAGAAGCAAATTAATAACATAAACACTATAGATGAAATGAAAGACTCTGACTAATTTTTAAAGCTTCCAAGATGGGTACAAGTCCAAGCCAAAATAAATGTATTCTTAATTTCTATAAAAAGCATCAGTTTGGGAGGGGGGGGTGAAGGTAGGCCTGAATTAAAGTACACATAACTGCTGCCTTATTTGCCTTATTTTTCATCTCTTCTCCATATAGATGGACTGGAAACCCATCTGAAGGGTAAATTGATAGCCCTCAGAAAAATTAAAAGAAAGAACTATTCACAGTTTGTACCTTCTTTTTTATATACACGGTGTAATAATGATCCAAAATGAGTGCTATTCTTTATTATTATTAGGGACAGTTAAAACATTATGGCTGTCTCAAAATACTCCATTGAAACTGTTTTTCAATGGAAAATTGGCTTTTTGACTGAGTTAGTTATTTTAAAAAGAGTTATTTTGCTTTCCATGGAAAATCTCAATTTTCCATTAAAAAAACAACAACCAAAACCATCAAAACCTTAAAAGATTTGGTCAGAAAGCAAAGTATTTTGACCTAAACCAAAATATATTAAGTCAGAAATGCAGTTAGAATTCTTCATTTTCCTATGCTTCTCTGTAGGCTGGGCTCCACAGCAATTTCCCATGATGCACCACCTTCCCAATGTTGTTAACTGAAAGCATGAAACCATCTGAAACACTTTGGAAACAGATGTATTATTATTATTATTATTATTATTATTGATTGTATTATAAAAATTTAACATCTGTTATGGTGTAAAGATATTCATGGACTATCAGACCAGAAGGGAAAATTTTGGTAATCTAATCTGACCTCCTGCATAACATAGGACATGTCTTCTATGAATAAATGTTGGTTAAAATTGAATACTTCTGACTGAAAATCTCTTTTTCATTAACTGATGGACCATATCCATAGAATCTGGAACTAGGTTTGAATCCCTCTCTCACATTTCAGGGTGCAATCCAGAGCAGTGAGGGATTATGTCACCACTTGTCCTGCAAAGTGAGATGCCTCACAATGCTTTGATTTTGTAGCTCCCGACCTGGACTGTGCATAAACAGCCTACTGGCATTCAGGTCACACCCTGAGGTATCTATGTATCGGTAGACCCTCGCTCCAGGAACTCTGACAGCGTAAGTTTGTCAGCAACACACAAGCCATACTTAGGTTTCCAGTAGCCTTGGTTACTACTCACAGGGTGAATCCAGCCCTTTTCTGAATGGTTTAGATATTAAAAATCCGTTATCCCTCGAAGGATCAATATCCAAGAATTTTCTACCTTAAAAGACGTTACCAAATAGCCCATTTGAAATACAATGGTGGATTAGTTTTGATAGAAAATAAATCAAGTTTATTTAACTACAAAGAGATTTTAAGCAAGTACAAAGTATTAAAGTCAGAAATGGCTACAAGAGAAATAAAGATGTTCTCAAGTAACTAAAACTTAACAAGTTAAAGTTGCTTCAAGGTAAAATCCCTTACCACATGTTCCCAGTGATAGGGCTTGCCAATTTTTCAGCTCAGAAACCCTCCCAATGTCCAAAGGCTGGTTTCTTCATCTTAGGGGTTGTGGGGGGGAAGGCGGAGTTGGTTTTGCCCCTCCCTTATAGTCCAGTTCAGTGTTTCTCAAACTTTTTTTTATAAAGCCCCCTTTAAAAAATATAAGTACCCCCCAGTGCCTACAGTTTTCAGACACACACATTTTTTTCTACCATGGCAACACATTGGCTTAAACAACTTAATTATAGCCGAGTGGACAATAACATTTTTGGGTGTAAATAGTACAAAAATAATAAAATGCTGTAAAACTTAAAACAAACATTCAGTTTTCTCCAAATTTCAGTTGTGTTGCTGTATCCCACAGATTTCTCTTGAGTACTCCTAAGGGTACTCATACCACTGGTTGAGAAACACTTCTCCAGTCAACCTACCAAATACATCTTTTGGAGAGTTTCCCATAGATAAAAATCCTTCAAGTTATGAAGCTGGAGACATAGAGTTTTGTGTTGAAAGAGGTTCCATGTTGTTGTTTGGTAAAATGAATATTGATCTGTTCCTGCCTCCATCCACATTGATTGTCAATCAAATTCAATGACGCTTGGCTAGAGGTAACATCTTGTCCTTTGTCTGTGAGAAAGAGGTTTATCACTCCCCATACTTGTTTGGTAAACACTTATCAGTCATAATTTCAATTTATGCTCATAAATTTGCATATAATGTTGCCATAAATATTTTACCATCATATTACTATCTAGTGAGTTAATAGTTTCCTAATGATACTTCACAACGTATATCTTATACAAAGATTATTTGGGGAGTGAATGCAGAAGTGTGTTCAGTCACCCCTCCCCCAAAAGTAAACATTTAGCAACATTTTACCCAATTTTTCCAACAGTAAACAAGAAGAGGTGAGGGGGAGAGAAGAGGAATAGAGTGTATGATGAACTCCTAACTTTAACTGGCATTGCTTAGTTTCAGAGGGGTAGCCATGTTAGTCTGTAACTGGAAAAACTTAAAAAACAACAAATAGTCTTGCAGCACCTTAGACAATCTAAGATGCTGCAAGACTATTGATTGTTTTTTTAAGTTTTACTGGTGTTGGTTAGGCAACTTGTAAACTGTGACTTCTATCCTTCTGCTAAACTCTTCCCTTTTTTTTTTTTTTTTTTTTTGCTCCTTCCTTTTTCTCCCCAAGCACATTTGTTTTCCCATGTGTTGCAGCATGATTGAAATCTAGGATAAAATTGTGGCTCCACTGAAGACAATGGGAGTTTTGCCTTTGAGTTCATGTGGCCAGAATTTCACCCATGCCATGACAGATAGCTGTATAGAGACGTAAATCTTATAGATTTATATTTAACCAAAGCTTCTCTCACAAATCTGCTTTCTAAATGATTTTATGCACTCTTTTTATGCAAAAAAAGATTATTGATGTTTAACTTCTCAGCACTGTCTGGCAGAATTTGTAAGTCTACCCAGATGTTGATTAAGAAACATTAAGAAAGGAAGAGATATATACTGACTGGAATGTAAAGACAAATGCAAATAAGACCTTATGAAATAAGGACTTCCAAAGTGAAATGAAAGACTGGGGATGTGAAATTGCTTTTAGTGAAGGACTCATATATATATATAATCTTCCCATTCAATAAGCTTATGGCTTGAATTAGATCTTGGGTAGCTGGAGAAAATCACTGTCTGGCATGCTCGAAACATGCTGAGTTCTTTGGAAAATCTAGCACATGTTGTCTCAGTGGGATGGATTTCAAGAGAAACTTTGATTAATAGAAAGGATTATTATAGTTAGAATTCAAAATGACCTTGATAAATTGGAGAACTGGTCTGAAATAAGTAAGATAAAATTCAGGAAAGACAAGTGCAAAGTACACCACTTAGGGTATGTCTACACTACCCTCCTAGTTCGAAATAGGAGGGTAATGTAGGCATACCGCACTTGCAAATGAAGCCCGGGATTTGAATTTCCCGGGCTTCATTTGCATAAGCGGGGAGCCGCCATTTTTAAAACCCCGCTGGTTCGAACCCCGTGCAGCGCGGCTACATGGGGCTCGAACTAGGTAGTTCGGACTAGGCTTCCTATTCCGAACTACCGGTACACCTCGTTCCACGTTCCACGAGGTGTATCGGTAGTTCGGAATAGGAAGCCTAGTCCGAACTACCTAGTTCGAGCCCCGTGTAGCCGCGCTGCACGGGGTTCGAACCAGCGGGGTTTTAAATATGGCGGCTCCCCGCTTATGCAAATGAAGCCCGGGAAATTCAAATCCCGGGCTTCATTTGCAAGTGCGGTATGCCTACATTACCCTCCTAGTTCGAACTAGCGGGGTAGTGTAGACATACCCTTAGAAAGGAAAAAATCAAATGCACAAATAAAAAATGGGAACAACTGACTAGGCAGAAGTACTGCTGAAAAAGATCTATGACCATAGTGCCTTACAAATTAAATATGAGACAACAATGTAATGTAGGTGTGTGTGACGGGGTGTGCATACCTCGCACTGAAGCAAGTGGGGATAAGACCCTGTGGGTGGAGGAAGTCCCCCCCCCCTTCACCCAGACTGGGCATGCTCCAAATCCTGGGGCAGTATAAAAGGCAGCAGAGCAGCTCAGTCTGGGTGGGCCAGCAAAGGGGAAGGACCTCCAGCCAGAGCTCTGGAGCTGCAACAGCCAGCAATCCAGACAGTGGGAACTGAAGTTCCTGGAGAATGCCGCTACACAGACCTAGCAGAACCCCAGGGAGAAGCCAGTGTCAGGGAACCGGGAGACCCAGCCGCTACATGGGACAACACCTCAGTGAAACTGGGAGGAAGCGACCCAGGGAGGGTTCAGGAGTGGCCTCTCCCACCCAGGTACACTTGGTGTGTTTTGGCTGGATTTCCTGTACTAACGGAAAGTTAGATTCAATACTGAGAAACTTTCTAACTATTACATGGGTGAGTACCAGAATAGGCTTCCAAGTTCTAGAATCCCCAGCATTGGAGGTTTTTAGAAAACCAGTTGAGGAAAAATGCCTGCCAGGGATGGTCTTCATATTTTAGGTCTTGCTGTAGCACAGAGGGCTGGAAAAAATTACTTCTTAAGGATCCTTCCTGTTCTATATTTCTGTGATTCCAACTACAGAGGAAAAAATTGTAAAGATGTGAAAAATTCCAAAATGTTGCTGTTGTTTCAGAATTGAAAGTGGAATCATGTTTTTTAAAAAAGAACATGCAAATGAGTCATGTTCAGGGAAGCCAACAGCCATGCTAGTCCCCTGAGCAAGGTGGTACAGTGGGGGGAGCAGCTGCATGCTCCCGGAAGAGATGAGGCACCAGGCAGAAGGGTTAGGGCTGGAGTAGCCAGCCCTTGGCACTGCCCAGATCTCAAGATGCTATTCCCCCAAGCGCTAGAGCCACCCAGAGCATGCCACCCGGGACTTGGAAGTGATTTAAAGGACCTCAGGCTCCAAGTGCCACTCTTACTGCAATAGAATCACTGGGCCCTGGTTCAATTGCCCACCTCCCATTGTTGGAGGGCTTGGTCAACACTTTCCTTAAAGAGTTTAAAAAATGAGATGAATTAACATAAAGTTGCTTCTTTTTTCTTTACTGAAGTATACTCTAGTCCAGCAACCAGTGTAATTTGGAAGGGGTATTGGGGTCAGTGTGTTTGCCTGCCAAACTGAAAAAACAAATAATAACAAACGAGAAATCAGAAGTTAGATTGGGAGAGGTAGAAATAAATGAAAGCAAAAGGACCAATGATCTTGCTGGGTATTTTCAATAAACATTTGATTAGCATTTCACTTAAAGTGTGAGAATTAAAAGCATTAAAATTCTTCTTAACATTTTTTCAATTTCAAAAAAGGCCATTTTTCAATACAAGCAATTTTTCATCTGATAAATTCTGCAAAGTCTCTGGAAAGAAACTGAAGTCAGAACACAGCTAGGTCCCTTCTCCCTGGGCTGATGGATGAAGAACTCTCCCTCCTGTTTCAATCTAGTTTAAACCACTAGTTCCGGGAATGCAATGGATTGCAATCACATGACCACTCCAAAAAGGGTTTGGTGAGGGTTCATGCAAGCAAGGAGAGAACTCAGACTAACTGAAGGACACATGTTGTATTCATGTTACATGTTGTATTGTGAAGTGACAGTATTTGGTTTTCCATATAATGATTTTACTCTGATGGATTTTTTTTAAATATGCCATCCAGTACATCACTTCAAAAAAGCTTTTACTTTTTTATTTTAGCACTCTGTTTCTTTTGTGAGCTGCCACTTCTTGTACAGATTCTGTACAGCAGCATGCCGCGAAGCTCACAGGTCAGCCTTTTAAAAAAGAAATTACAGTTATTTTAGGCCAGAGAATGAGTCGGTGAGTCATTGCACACTGTTTAAGAAAGTAGTGAGAGAAACCTTCCCTCAAAGGATTAATGAATAAGACACATTAACATGGCAGGGCTCTCTCTTTTTCCTTTTCTGAGGTGTACTTTTTGGCAGTCAATAACAATTGAAAGGCTAGGAAGATGTATTTGAGCCAGTGCGTGTGTTTGACAGCCAAATTAAATACTAGGCCAGAGCAAAATCAGGACTAAGGCTATGTCTACACTACAGAGTTTTTCCGGGATACCACAGGTATCCCAGAAAAATTCTGCTTTGTCCAGGGAACGCGTCTGCTTTTTCGGATCAGTTTCTGAAAAAGCGGGTGCATTCTTTCAGAAGCCCTGTATTCCTCATTTAATGAAAACCTTCTCTGAAAGAGAAGGTTTTTTCCACTTTTGGCCCCGTGTACACGGGACAAACGTCAGAAAAGCCTCTTCCAAAAAAAGAATCAGGAAAAGGTATGCAAATTGAGGTTTGCAATTGTGTACCTTTTTCTGAAAAAGAACAGCAGTGTAGACATAGCTTAAGAGATGTAAAAGACAAGTGAAACTAACTCTGTCAGGGTATGTCTACACTACAACGTTAATTCGAACTAACTTAGATCGAATTAGTTAATTCGAACTAAGCTAATTCGAACTAACGGATCCAGACTAAAAAACTAGTTCAAATTAGCGTCTTGCTAATTCGAACTAGCATGTCCACATTAAGTGGACCCTGAACCGGGCTTAAGGATGGCCGGAAGCAGTGCCGGCAGGGCATCAGATGAGGACTTAGAGCGTGGAGATGCTGTCTCAGGCTAGCCGAGGGTTGTGCTTAAAGGGTCCCGACCCCCACCCCGGACAGAGAGTTCTCAGGGGTGCCCCGCTTGCAAAGCAGTCCTGGCTTGGATTGCCCAGACTACCCACACTGGGCACATCACACCACTCGGCCATCAGCCCGGCTGCACTTGCCGCAGGCTGCCATCTGGGGAGAGGGATCAATCGGGGGGCTGCAGGAGAGCTTCCACCCCCCAGAAGCCCACAGAGCCAGCCCAGTCCTCCCCATCGGGGGCTTGTGCCCCATTCCTTCCTCACCTCCTTCCACTTACCCTTCCCTAGTCCCTCTTCTTGATGTACAAAATAAAGATAACGTGTCTTCCAAAATGGAATCTGTCTTTATTGAACAAAACTGGGGGAGACTGGGAAAAGGAGGTGGGAGAGGGGAAGAGAGAGGCTAGGAGAGGGGAGCGCAACTAAAATGATCAGGGGTTGGGAACAGGTCCCATATGAAGAGAGGCTAAAGAGACTGGGACTTTTCAGCTTAGAAAAGAGGAGACGGAGGGGGGACAGGATAGAGGTCTCTAAAAGCAGGATTTGGGTGGAGACGGTGCATACAGAAAAGTTCTTCATTAGTTCCCATAAAGAAGGACTAGAGGACACCAAAGGAAAGGAATGGGTAGCAGGCTTCAAAGTAGTAACAGAAAGTTGTTCTTCACAAAGCAAAGAGTCAACTTGTGGAACTCCTTGCTGCAGGAGGATGTGAAGGCTACAACTAGAACAGAGTTGAAAGGGAAGTGAGATCAAGTCATGGAGGTTGGGTCCATGGAGTGGTATTAGCCAGGGGGTAGGAGTGGTGTCCCTGCCCAAGGTTTGTGGAAGGCTGGAGATGGATGGCACGAGACAAATGGCTTGGTCACTGTCTTCGGTCCATCCCCTCCAGGGTCCCTAGTGTTGGCCGCTGTCGGCAGACAGGCTACTGGGCTAGATGGACCTTTGGTCTGACCCAGGACGGCCATTGTAAGCTCAGGGCTCAGGGTCGGGGGTCTCAGTGGACCACCTTGATTCTCTTGTACACCTGCTCCTGGGTGGCCAGGCTGGCAGCTCTCCTGCCCTAGACGGCCACTTTCCTGTGCCTAGTGCGGAGATCGTGGACGAGGTCCACGATGTCTGCACTAGCCCAGGTGGGTGCCCTCCTCTTGCAGTCCCAGGCAAGCTCCCGGGAGCCACCAGCCTGGTCCTGGGAAGAGGAGGAGGGCTGGGGGGCATTGGGTGGGTGGCTCGATCCGTGCCAGGTGCAGGGTCTGCTGGCTGGGTGCTGGCAGGCTTGCACCTGGCACGGGCACCGTAGCCAGCCCGTGCCCCTTTAAGGGGTCCGGGACCGGGAGGGGGGCAGATGAGTTTCCCTGGTGTTGGCCAGAAAGCCGGAAAAAAGCGGCAACCATGTAAATGCAAATGCCGCGGGGGATATTTAAATCCCCCGCGGATTTGCAATTCCGACTCGTCTCATTAGCATCCCTTTTCCGGAAAGGGATGCCAATGTAGACGTAGCCTAGGTGAAAACCATAATGTTAAAAAAGTACAGCTAATATTTTTAATATAATGCTGCGAGTTACTTTCTCTGTTGGATGACCAGTTTGTGTCTTCATGGAAAATGTATATTGTAAGGAAAGATTTCAATGAGAAGAGAGAACAAGTTGCACCTCCCTGGTCCAGCACCCTGGGAACCTGACTGGTCCTGAAGGAGGGAGTTTGCCATACCAGGGGAGGTTGGTCCCTCTGCCAGGCTCCCCTGCCCTAGGGCCACTGGGCTCCCAGCTCCTCAGTCAATTCTGGAGCAGCTGGGACTCCACTGCCCCAAGCCTGCCAGAGCCTGTAGACCCGGGACTGCCGGAGCTCAGCTTCTCCAGGGATGCCGGGGCTCTGCTGTCCTGGAGCCACTGGGGTTCTGCTGCTCTGGGGCCGCTGCAGCTCCGCAGCCAGCCCCAGGACCTCTGGTACTCTGCAGCCCCGAGGCTCCCCCAGGGTGCCAGGACTCCATTGCCCTGTTCTGGTGCTCTATTGTCCAGGGGCTCTCTGGTCTAGCAATGTCCGTGATCCTGCAGGACCACGGATGTTGCCAGACCAAAGAGTCCTGGACCAGAGAGGTTCAGCCTATTTTAGGATAAACATTTGGAACACAGGGCTAGGGAAGAAGTTCCAGGCATAAGAGATGGGTGGACACAGGTTCTAAGATTAGCCTAGGAGGATAAGAAAGATCACTTAATAATTTTTTATTATTATTTTAGCACTTAAGGGGATCTAAGCATTGTAAACTTATACAATAAAAACCCCTACTCGCAAGTGCTTATATATATATCAAGAGAACAACATGTGGATACAACAAATAAAACGTGGGAGGGAAGAAAGAAGGGCAAGAAAAATAGTAAAATAAGCCTGATTATCTTAATAAATAGTAGCAGCAGCAGCAGGTAGGGTGATGTCTTGGGAAGAGGATAAAGAGTTGGACTGAAAGGGAGAATAAATGAGATATAGGTATGTGGTTTAACGTAGATAGTAACGGTAGAGATGAAAAGTTTGAATGTGATGCCAAAGGCAAGGAGGAATCAATCAGTGATGGGATTCCAAGAAGGAATTGGAGGTAGGTCTCATTTTTGTTTTTCAAATCCCACCCAACAATCCTACACATTGCATTCAATGTGCTAAGTATTCTTGCCACATGGTACCTTTACAGCCATAAAAGGCTATTCATTTGTGGACAGATCAGCTCTTATTATATATTTATTTGGTTAGACTGATGTCAAAACTAGAAACTTGCATGAAAATGTAACATAATCCAAGTGTTAATATTAACATCCTCACATGAAATAAATTCCTCTCCCACCAAATTATTTACTCTTATACCCATAGTATTCACAACAAATCATATCTTATTATGCTTCCTCTATGTACTCTGAAGCTCTTTAGCCCAGTCTTCCCAAAAAATCAGAAAAACAGATGGGCTTCACAGCTCTGGAAGTTTAACAAATCTGTCTGTAAGGGTATGTCTAGACTACATGGCTCCATTGACGGAGCCATGTAGATTTGTTTTTTTGGCAAAGGCAAATGAAGCCGCAATTTAAATGATCGCGGCTTCATTTACATTTACATGGCTGCCGTGCTGAGCCCACAAACAGCTGATCAGCTGTTTGTCCGCTCAGCGCGCTAGTCTGGACGTTCCCCTGGCGACATCAAAGCCCTTTGTCAGCAGCCCGGGTAAACCTCATCCCACGAGGAATAACTGGGCTGCTGACAAAGGGCTTTGATGTCGGCGCGGGAGCGTCCAGACTAGTGCGCTGAGCGGACAAACAGCTGATCAGCTGTTTGTCGGCTCAGAGCGGCAGCCATGTAAATTTAAATGAAGCTGCGATCATTTAAATCGCGGCTTCATTTGCCTTTGCCTACAACCCTAATCTACATGGCTCCATCGATGGAGCCATGTAGTCTAGACACAGCCTAAGTGTCTGATGCAGGGTTGCCAACTGCTGAAAATGGATTTTATGAACAGTATAGAAAAAAAATTATGGACAGTCAAAGCCTTTTTACAGATACATTCTTATGTAATGTAAAGATGGCTCAAAGGGACAAAAGTGAACAATATTCAGTGTTTTTATTTATACATTACAACAACAATGCTATTTTGCTGAGTTTAACCTATTTGCTAACCACATCAGCATCCTCCAAGTTCTTCAGTTTGTGATCATCCATTGCAGCAGCCACACAGTCAGTCATTGCTTTAGTAATTTTTTTAGGTCACTTTTTGAAAGTTAATAATCCTTCCAGCATCAGAGTGGACAGTTTATTTCTTATATGTAAGTAACTTCCCTGCTGTGACTTACCATCAAGCACCCTGTGGGAGGTTGCTATGCATGGCTCACTATACCTCCTCCAGGCCCCCACCAGCAGCGGGGAGCCCAGCAGGGGTGTGTGCTGCACACATGCCCTCCAAAAATTTCTGCTATGCTGATGCTAGTGCCATCAAAGAAGAGTTCATAGCTGGAGGAGGAAAAGAGCAACCCCTGCCAGTCAGCAGCAGGTCAAAAGGAATCCCCTCTCTGCCCCTCCTCCGGGAATTGTAGACACCTTGGAACTGCCTTGTGCCCATGGGAGAGGGACTACAAAGCTCAGTGGGTTTTTTACTGATATCTAAATGTTTTTACAGATTTTACAGACAGGTCCAATTCTAGCTTATTTTTACAGATTCTCTGCAAATTTACCAACAGTTGGCAGTGCTCGGACACCTTTCATTCTTAATAGGATCTTATTTCTAGACTGAGAGATATTATACATGTTGATATAATGTGCCTGCTCAGTGTTTCATTCTCTGGTTAATTTTCTATTGTCAATAAACTTGTAGGACATTCCTTCCAATAACAGTGTCCTGCTGAATTACTGAGCTCTGGTTTGAGGGCATTGTGGGAACATGGCAGTAATAATGTTCTATTTATCTCTGTTGACTCGAGCAAGAATGCACAGTTTACTCCAAATAACATAACAAGAATTCTGTCAGACCCAGCACCAGAGAAATATTAATAGGCTGTCAGTCCCTGAGCATTTACCTAGGATCTCAAGGCTAAAAATGCTGATCACTTAATTAATTGTGTTATTTTTTTTTAATAAAATCAACACTGAGGCTGGTGGAGAAATATTCAACTCAGACTCAGCCTTGCATTTTTCTAATCACAATAAATGACCACATCTACATTTATGGAATATTTCTAATTTTCATTCTCTTGTCAATAAACATGTTATTGTAGAAGAAATGTATGAAAGAGCAGCTGCCCTGATGTGAGCATCTGCAACAAAAAAGGTCAGTGCTTGGCAACATTCATTAGTTCATAGAAATTCTCACTTTTTATAAATAACCCAATTTTGTACTTAGAAAACTTTGATGTGGAATCTCGAGAGCAACGAAAACTTATTTTCATTTATACATCTATTAACATTAAATAAATGTGATCATCTACAAATGTAAAAATTGCAGCTACTTAAAGGTATCTGTTCTGTGTATATTCTGAGTTTGATTTTACTCTATGTAAAAACAAATAACTGTATTACATTCTACTCCTGTTAACAATGCAGAGCCAACACTGCTATGAGAAAGAGAGCCAGTACATATTTTATCTCATGCATGATCAACAGAATTAGCAAAGGTAAATTGCAGAACCTGTGTTATAGGTGATCATGGCATATATGAGAAAACCCAGGTTTAGTTTGGTGATAGAGCACTTAGATAAGACTTTTTTTTTATTTTTAAACTAAGCAAATCTAATGTGCAGTTATTGACCATAAATTGGACTAACCTGCCTGATTCATGTTCTGGACATGCAGTTCTAATTATCAGTCAAATCAAAACACAACCCAAGACTAATGCTGTTTCATTTCCCAGATTCTTTAACTTTTCAGAACATGGACAGAGATAGTATCTGCCAGTGGGCCAGTTCTTCAAGATTTTGAACCCTAAAGTTCTAGAGACCTTCAGTTACTGAATCTGTCAGTTATTAGATTCAAAATGCTACATGATTTATGCCCTTAAGAGGCAACTGGAATGGTAATTCTGATTGGCAGCAGAACAATCTTTTCAAGCCTCTTCTCAGTTCATGTCTTGCATCTTTCAAACTGCACCCTACTTTCTTTATAGTACACTTATGCTAATTGTATACTAGCATTTAAATGAAAAGAAACATAATACACAAAACCCCGTATTAGGTTAGGACAATGTTATAAAATGATAAATGTAATAATAAAACTATTATATAAGTTATTTTTTTTTAAAACATAGCAACATTTTGTGCCAGTTAGTGACAGAGTGAAACCAAATTTCTAGAGCTTTGCAATAACTCTCCTATAATACAATGTTAAGATTTAAAAGCAAAGATGGTGAAATTAAATACATCTTTACAGCAGTCCTATTTCCTGTAACTTCTTGCTTTAGCACCTGTTTCTATCTTCAAGAGGGTTCCCCCACCAAAAATAACTTGACACTTTTATTTCCTGAAATTATACCTCAGGTGCTTTTCATTATAAACTGAATGCCATGGAATTTATTTTCATTGTACCTCTCATTTTAAAGGTAAATAGTACTGACTGAGAAATAACAGCCAGTCACATGAACTGATATTTAAAGCATCTTTTATTGGAACTGGGATGTAAAATTTAAATACTGTTGTAATATGTAACACTCTACCTTGAAAAAAGTAAGAAGGACCAGTCTTAGTTACCCATAAATAGATTCCACCAGCAGATACTGGTCAATAAGGGCTGTAACTTCTAAACCTAAGATCATTGTCAACAGTATGGGGAAAGGTGTGAGGAGGGTGAGAAAACAATAATAAAAGTGTGATTATTCATTTCTGCTATGTACATTGCTTGTTAGTTTGTTCAATTTTATCTACATAGAAACCAGATCCTCAGCAGGGTTTAAAGGTGCCAGAAATGCAAAGAGCTAAGCATCTCCTTGGTGTAGACAGTATTCTGGGGTAGAGAGGAGGTGGGTGGTGGATTAATGTCTTGCAAGCTGTTATCTGCTGGGGGAGGTTAAAGCAGAGCTGAGGTGTGTAGCTAATCCCACCCTTTCCCTCCTAAAGCACTGATTATGTTTTTGGTGCATCTGAAGATCTGTCACAGAGAGAGAGAGAGAGAGAGAGAGAGAGAACACAGCTAAGCTTTATGGTCATTATGTAACTCTTGCCCAGGTAACTCAGCTGATTTCGTCTTTTAGTTTTAAAACCAAACAATTAGTTGTTGTTAAATGTGTGTGAGCAATTCTGATGGAAAGCACCTCAGAAGTGGTTTTAACATCTTTGCTAGCTGAGAGAATCTATGTCGGAGAAGTTTAGATGAATGAGTTTGTCATCATTGTATTGTTACGACTGATAGGAAGCAGAGGACCCATGAGTATAGATTCCTTTCCTTCCGGTATGTCTACATGGCAATTGATACTTGTGTTTGAGTTTGGGACAAATCTACCCCCCTGGTATCTATTATTGCACTAAACCAAAGCTCAGACCCAGGGTCCCAGGATCATGAAGGGTTGGCGGCTCCGAACATGAGTCAATTTGGGATCCAGCATTCAAGCTCCATTGTTTTCCAGTGTAGACATGGTTCTGCTTGATTTGTGTCCCAGTAGTCTTCCAGAAGTATCCCACAATTCCATGGGATAACTTCCTCAGTCTTTTCCATCCCAACAATCTTCAAGTCACTCTACTGAAAATAGGAAACCGGTGTCCTGGGCAAATGGCAGCAGCTCAGCTCAGCCCGAACTCATTCTTTTCTGATTACCAGTCTTCAAGGACACTATCAGAGCCTCTCAGGTTTGCAATGGAGTGCAAACTCATCAAGACTTTTGTGAAGCAAATAGCCTCATGGTCACAGGACCACAGCCAATAACTGGTGAATCTCTTCTGTGAGATCTTCTGTAAAACTGCAGGCAGCAGCAAAAGCACCAAGAATGACCTGTGAATACCAGAACATAGCTAAAATGCTGGCAGTTCTACAGGGGACCAGTGCAGGTAGCATATCAAGAAGCTGAAGAGCAACTACCTAGGAACAAGAACTAAACCTTGGGCAACTCACTGTTTTTAATGGAGACTTTGATTGGGATAAGGATCAACAGCAAATTCTCAGCCCCCTATTGGAACACCAGTCTGATCCCTGCCAAGAAACAACCCCCAATTGAGCCTGCAGCAAAAACAGTGGAAACAAAAGCTGTCCTAGAATGTGGGTGGTGGGTGGAGCCCCCCTTTGGGGAAATTAGTCCCTAGCTCTGTCCCTTCTGCCCATTCCACTTCCATAGCAAGAGCTCAGGACCCTCTGTCCTCACCCCTACGATGTCTCTCCAGACCCAAGCTGCCCCGGGGAAAAGCATCTCTTCAAAGATTCTTTTGCTATGCCCCAGGCAGGTTCCAGGTTGGATGAGGAGGTGGTATTGTTACTCAGCTTCCTCTGTTCTTCAGCAATCTCTCTGGGAGATACCAAGGAGATAACTGATGAGCCCAGGAAGCTCAATAGTACATACTGCTGCCTCAGCAGCCACCCCAGAACCTGCATAGGGCATAATAAAGCATAATCGTCACTCCCAAATCTTGCAACTAGGGGTCCAGCTGGGGAGCTGAGCCTCCCCTAGCCTATTATGCCTGTTGCACATTTTCCTGAGTCTGGTGAGTGTGTAACTCAAATCTAGCGTTATTGATACAGTAATGGGAAGGAGTTCTGCTGTAAGAAACAATGGAAAAATGATATGCCTCAGCTACCAGTGAGTGGCTACGAATGGCAGGTTGTATCACAGTACCTTGGCCTTCTCCCTCCCTCTGCCCTCCTCCATGTGACATTCAAAATTGACATTCATAAACAGCTGTAAAGTTTATTGTAACTGTTATATCACAGATTTTTGCTAGGATCATTCTTGTTTTCCCTTCAGTAATAAGAAATGTGCCAGTAGGTAGTCATGAGATCAATGGAGCTGCCTATTAACAGTCAACCTAGTGTGTATATTTGGGGAAAGAGTTAAAGGTAATTCATGCAGTCTTCAGGTCACAAATTTATTTCTCCAAAGTAGGGGTGTGCGTGTGTGTGTGTGGAGGGGGGGGAGGGAGGGAGGTGTCCTTTTATTCCCAGAACTATGCCGGCTGTGAGTTAAAGCTTCAGATTTCTGCAGTGTGTGTGTGTGTGCGTATGGCTTTGTTATGGCAGCTGGCATGCCCAATACTGGAAGTGTATTACTATTTTAAGACATGTTTACAAATAAAGCATGTTATGTTTTCGAGAAATGTTATTGCTCTCACTACATCATCTCATGCAATCACGATGTGAGATAATAAAGCTAAAAAACACATTCAGGAGCAAATAAGCATTAGTAAGCAAATGATATTCCTCTATTTAGCTAGGCAAAGCAATTCTCATGTCAATACATTCCAGATGTACACCTTTCTGCTCAATTCTGCCAACCAGTCACTATTCATCACATCATTCAGACTTGCACTGCAGCATGGCGATCAAATCCCAAACCCTCCCAAACACTGCCCACCATTCCACAAAAATCAGCCATTTTCCCCCTCAAGCATATTAATAGAGGTACTATTCTCCCTCTTCCATTGGGCCATACTTGTCCTTAATGTGAGAACATAAAACGTCCCAGACTTCTGCTGCTGGGTGCAACCAACTCCTGTAGTAGTAGCAGCATTTTCTGGCTGGTGGCACCAATCCAGCATCCCCTCACTGTCATTGGTCCTTTCCAGAGGAAATGGTTCACCTCTGGCTTCACATAGGATGTGCAGAGTGCAGCAAGCCATAGTAATGCAAAAATTACAGCCGAGTTAGTCTGTAACAGGCAAAACTTAAAACACAACAAATAGTCTGGTAGCACTTTATAGACTAACAAAACACGTAGATGGTATCATGAGCTTTCATAGGCACAGCCCACTTCTTCACATCTGAAGAAGTGGGCTGTGCCTATGAAAGCTCATGATGCCATCTACATGTTTTATTTTAAAGACTAACAAGATGGTTTAATAGGTGATGAACTCATAACCTATTAAATCATCTTGTTAGTTTTTAAAGTGCTACATAGTTTTTCCTTTTGTTTTAGAAATATCAGACTAACATGGCTACTTCTCTATTACTAATCTACATGCTTTGTTAGTCTTTAAAGTGCTGCCAGACTATTTGTTGTGTTTTAAGTTTTTCATAGTAATGCAGATGATATTGATGACATTGGAATCCAAATGGGTTTGTAGACACTTCCAATATGATTTTAATCTGCCAGAGCCCATTCAACAATCATTCTACACCTGCTGAATGTGTTGTGACTCTGGCAGGCCACGTGCCAGTTCTTTCCCAGGCTGCAGGCAAAAGCTAAGAATAAACAAATTCGTAGCTGGAGACTAGACCTGTCCACCTGAATGTTAGTTTTGCTCAAAATAGGTTATTAGTCTTAGATGAATGTATTTAGTGTTTAGAAGCTATGAAATGTTTATCTATTGCTGCATACATTACTCTCGCTTGCATTCCTTTCTATAAGAAAATGTCTACGTTTTGCTTCATAACTTTCAAAATGTTCACTCTGCAATTGTGAACTTGAGTATGAGAATTATGCCCACTGTGCACCTAGAAGACCTATCAAAATCAGATGGGCCATCAAAGATCATGGCCATACAAAGAATGCGTTAATGGCCCTATAGCACCTTGGAAATGCTACATGCCTGGAAGCATCAGGAAGGCAGTTGGTTCATGGTCCCAGCCCCATCAGAGGAGCACAGAAGTAGAGCTGGAGCCAGAGAAGTGGAGCCACATGCAGGGAGCAGTCATGGCAGTAGATGCTGTCACACTTGGCTGTTTGGGGAGACTGAGCCTTCCTTAGCCTATGTGATGCAAAGCTCATGAATGCGTCTCTCCCAGCGAGTATCATTTAGCAGCTTCATGGTCAGATTTGTAACACAGTCAGTGAGGATCTTTCAACTGATAGTTGAAGCTGAAAACAGGTCAAACATTCTTTGCAGTCCCCCAAAGAGAGATACTGAATCCCAAGAAGATGTTGCTCTATCATACAGTCAGGCTGAGGGGAATGGCAGTCACAAGACATGAAGAGAACAAGGATCCTCACCGGGACATCACTGTTTCTTCCCTTCGTGTTTGCATTGTTGGCATAACTTTGACCATGGAGGTCCTGAAGCTTCATTTAGTTCTCATTCAAAACATTTATAAGCAGTTCTGTTCAGTGGTGACCCCTCTTTCCTCAGGATCTCCCTCCTCAGATAACTGGTGTAGGGTCCCGTTCATTGTAAGGATAGTGCTGGATAAAGCCCTCCTTGTCGTCAACCAATCTTACTGTAAACAACTTCTTTTCACTGTGACATGTCAGGAGCACAGCCCACTATTATGGTGTAGTGCTTTGCTTTGCTGAGCTTCATCAATATGTTATCAAGTACCTTCCTTACCATAAGCCCAGTAAATTAGTTTTGAATTATTTTTCAGAAGACATGATCCATAGCTTCTTTATGTACTACACAAAGTTAGTGCTTAGACATGACATGGTCATATTCCCAAGGAGCTCGACTACACTGAGGAAATTATCATTGTGCCCAGTGAACGCCTTATCTGACAGGTCTCACAAAGCCAAATTATTCTTTGGTAATAGAAGGTAATTGAGATTAGATGCTCAAGCATGTTCCTCCTGTGGTGGATTTCTACCTTAACAACGCACTGGTTTTCTGCATCTATGCATGTATCCAGGTTGAGCGTGGCCTTGACCTCCATCCATTTGGAATAGGCCATAAAATAACCAGGTGACTTTTGAAGTTGCTTCAGAGCATCAGCTGTGTTATTCCACTAATTGCAATCAGAAAGTGTAGCCAGTGATTTGGCCTTCTCAAATATTTCGCTATAAAATCAGAACACTTTATCAGGTGATTTTGAATAAATTAGCCAACATCAATCGAGTTTCTCACCACTTTAAGACGTGCCACTTCAGCCCATATACTGGAAACATCATATCCTTGATTTTGCCCAGCCCATTCATAATTGTATGATCAATATTGGCAGAGTTTAGGATTGCCCATCATACTGCATGCTCTGATATATCAGGTTGTGGTGTGCAATTTTTCTCACTCCTTTCTCAGTCGCCATACAAGGTTGATTCTTCTTCATCATTTCTTTATTTTCATAAACCAGATGGTTTTGGTCAGTATCCTCCTTTCCATGTGAGCTACATTCTTTATCATTAAAGGAGTGGTTTTCGCTAACAATAACAAAAACAAAAATCACCTAGGGCCTGGCATCCTTCCCTCCCGCCCCCCATGCTCACATTCCAGGCAGTCGCTTACCCCTAAATCCATCTGATATTTACTTCATGAGGTCAAGTATCAGAGGGGTAGCCGTGTTAGTCTGAATCTGCAAAAGCGGCGAGGAGTCCTGTGGCACCTTATAGACTAACTGAAGTGTTGGAGCATAAGCTTTCGTGGGCAAAGACCCACTTCGTCAGATGCATGTACAAATGTACATGCATCTGACGAAGTGGGTCTTTGCCCATGAAAGCTTATGCTCCTACACTGCAGTTAGTCTATAAGGTGCCACAGGACTCCTCGTTGCTTTTACTTCATGAGGTAACTGAATCTGAGCGAGAACACCTCCAGCATGCAGCTGGCTGTAGCCTGGATCCATATGCTACTAGCTTGTTTGCTGCAATGGTACCTGCTTAAGTAACTGCTGATTGGTGAGGAAAAGTATCCTACCATGGTGGGAGAAAAAAGGCAGCCCTCCCAAGAAATCTTCAATAGAAGGCTTCAGATTACCTCAGGAAAGTTTCCTAGAAATCTCCATGGAAGATTCAGAGGAGCTTGTGATGCATACAAACAATTTGTTTTGCAGGGACTCCTCCTCTGCCTAACTGTACAGGAGAATGAGAAGCAGCTAGTGACTCTACCTCTATTGGTTATTTCATTACCTCTTCAAACCTGTTTTTGAAAGGGTAAGTGAACAGTCGTGTCTCAGCAATATTGAAGCAAACTAAGTACTTACCAGACATTTCCTCCCCTGCACCAAACTGGGTCATCCATGCCAGACTGCTGGGAGTAAGGATGAAAGTAACTTACATTTCTTATAGGTACTGTCCTATTGCAATCCCCCGCCCCAGGAAGTCTGGATGGGGAGGGGTTTCAATAGGGTAGTGCGTGTAAGAAATTTAAGTGGGGGATGGAGTGAGGGGGACTCAGGGACGGAGGTTGGGGTGTGTGAGGGTGTGGTGGAGCTCAGGGCAGATGGCTTGGAGGCATGTGGCAGCTGAGGGCTGGGGAGTGGGGTGGGGGTGCAGGTGCCAAGGCAGGGCTTTGTGTGGTGAGGGATGCAGAAGTCAGGGCACAGGTTTGGGAGATGTGGAGGGCTCAGGGTAGGGGGTGGGTAGTACAGTGAAGGTAGGGAGTGTGGGGCTCAGGGCATGTGTGTATGGGGTGCAGGAATCAGGGGAAGCAGTTGTGTGGTATGGGGGAGCTCAGGGCAGGGATCTGAGAGTGTGTGGGGGAGCTCAGGGCTGAGAGTGCAGTTACCACATTGGCTAGCTGCTGTATCCTTGAGGCAGCAGGGACCATGCTGCCCTGCGATCTGAACCCAGGGCTGACTGCAGCAGCGGGGACCATGCTGGCCAGCTGCCCAAGCACTGGGGTGGCAGGGACCTCACTGCCTGGCTGCTGGATCCCTGGGGGAGTGGGGACTGCACTGCCTGGCTTCCCTAGCACCAGGGCTGGTGCCTGTGTGCATGTGGCTGCATAGCCCAGGGTGCCGGCAACATCCAAAGCCCCTCGCTGGCCAGTCCCTTACCTGTGCGCTGCACTGGGGCACACTGGCTTATTTTCACCTTTGGCTTGGATTGGTTTGACTGCTCAGGAGTCAGAAACATGCCCTTGCTTGCCACCCCACTGGATCACCTGGTTACTTGTTCCCCATACTCCTTTTCCTCATCCATAACCTTATCATCAGGGTCACTGCAGTGACCTGTGACTCCAACTCCTCCCAAGTATTGATGGGGCAGCCACCTCTCTCCATGCAGATCCAAAAGGCCCACCATCTCAGATGTCCTCCGGACAGGAGTGTGATTGTTGTGTGGAGTCAGCATGGTTAGCAGGGCAGTTGGTACGTTAGCTCTCCACCCCCAGACAAACAGGAAATGGGATTTCAAAAATAACTGGCTGCCAGGCAGCAGAGTTTAAAATGGTGGCCTGAGTGGTCATGGTGGGAAATTGTGGGACATGTCTTGGAGACCACTAAAATCAACATCATAAATGTGGTGTCTGTTCTGACATTGAATTACTCTTACATCATCAACCTAAATGCTACCCTTCCCGCCAGGGTGGATTTAATAGATCATCATACCAGGTGAGTTAAAGTGGCAGGAGTAACATTATAGTGTAGATACCTACAGATAGGTTGACATAAGCTGCCTTAGGTCAAGCTAACACTGTAGTATAGACCAGGCCTAAGAGTTTGCTATATTCACAGTAGATGGAGTAAAACCTCATTAGTTTCTTAAAAAAAACAAAAAAACAAAAAAACTATTTCCAGATAGCTTCTGTATATGGATAGCAATTTTTGAAGGCATGAGTTAAACCTTTTAAAGAAGTGTGTATACAATTTACAGAAGTGATCCAAATTGATTCTAAATTGCCACTAGAGACTTTATCTATTGACGTTCAGTCTTTCTCATTTACTTTATATTCATTATTGAGGATATTCTCTTAGAAGGTGCATTAGTGTCTAGTCTTGCCAATAATGTTTGAATGTGAACTCTGATGAGTTAGAAGGAGAAAGTATTTTTCTTAAGCCATTAAATGCCCCCCAGCTATCATTCCTGAACTGGTTGTGCTCTCTTTCTGCCAATCTTGTTGGGGCTTGTCAGCTTTAGTGAACAGAAGTGCATACATTGAATGTGACATTTTTTCCTCCCAATTATCTCTTAGTGCACATTGTCCAGACATGCCACAAAGATTATGCAACTTTTTGCCATGATAAAAAATGAGTCAAGAGAGCACAAATCGATCCAAATCTTCAAAGACACTTTTCCACCTTTTAAAATATTCCTTTACATGTCTTAAGAATTCAAGTCTGTATCTTTCTAGTTAGTGATGCAGTTTTATTGAATATCCAATTCTGTGATTAGTCTGCCAGCAGATTCCCATTTCAATATGCTGGAAGTTTTGAATGTGAATCAATGGCTAGATTTGGCCCATCTTTCCTCCTATCAGCCCTTTCCAATTGCTTTTGCATGTGCTCACTCCGCTCCCTGTGTTGGCAGTGTTCATCCTTACTATCAGTAAACGCATTGGTGCAGAGAGCAGTGCACCACAGAGAGCTGTCCCACTGTGCAACTTGCCACCAGCTGGTGCAGGGTGTTTTGGGAATGGCTTACAATGCCTCAGGACTCATGCGGAGTGACTGGGAACATGGTTTCAGGGCCCCATGATGCAGTTTTCTCCATCCCATAATGTTATCTGCATCCCATAATGTTTCATGCCTCTTTTCAATCCCCCCTCTCCCCACAAAGCTGTGTGTTCACCATCTCTGTGAGAAACATGGATCCTGCACAGCCCTGCACTATTGTGGTGAGCCTGGTGAGCGTAATGTGTCTGTTCCTGCAGTGCTTGCAAAGCCTCCAGAGGAGCTGTGGGGAACATGATTCTTTGGAGACTAGTTTAATGTGGGATATAGAGAGAAAGGATGCATCTACGCAGCAGGACTTAACTTGAAATAAACTACACAAATTGAGCTACGTCAATTGCATATCTTATTTCAAAATTGGGAGCATCTACACAGCACTTATTTTGAAATAGAGCACTCTTCCTCTGACTTCCCTTACTCCTCGTACAATGAAGGTTACAGGAGTTAGAGTAAGAAGTCCTCCAGCTTGAGAGTATTTCGACATTATTTCAGAATAACTGCCTGCTGTGTGGATGTGGACTAAGTTATTTCAAAATAATGTTGCTCTGTAGATGTACCCAAACAATTCAAAGTTGGTGGGGGTATTCATGGAGCAGCTGCACACAGGGGATGCCAGTTCTGGGCCTGAGAAAGAAAGACTAATTGGTAAGATCACTTTGTTATGCGGGAATGGGATAACAAGCTGAGCTGTAGGACCTTTGGACACATAAGGTCACATTCCTGGATGTGTGTGTGGTGCTCGCCCCAGTCCTTCATGCTATAACACCAAAATGAGAGCTGCACTGGCTGTGGAGAAGTGAGTGGTGATCACTGAGATTGGTTGGGCATCAGTTTGGAATTGGGAAGTTAATTCTGGGGGCAGTTATGATGCAAATGTGAAGGTCCATTAATCATGTTGTGATATGGAGGACTGTCACTCTGGGACGTGTGCAGGAAACAGTGGATGGATTGGAAGCAATGAGATCCCTAAACTACTATACCACCCTTTCTATTGGCACCAAGGCACCTTGCTATTGGGTACATCAACAGAAACCTCTACTTTTCTATGGTATTGAAAGTTTTGGGGGATCACCAGGTATGTTTTACCAACATCAGTGTGGAACAGTCAGGAAAGGCACATAGCGCATATATTTTAGGAAGACAGGTCTGTTCAGAAAACTGCATGCAGGGACTTTGTTTCCAGACCATACGACTGTCATGAGGGATGTTTAAATGCCAACAGTGGTCCTGGGACACCTTGCCTCCTCCTTACTCCCATAGCTTATGAAGTCATACACCAGAAACCTCGACAGCAGCAAGGATCCCTTCAACTACAGGCTCGGCAGGTACAGAATGACCATTGAACGTACCTTTGGCTGTTTGAAAAGCTGTTGGGTTTGGCTATTCATGACACGAGACCCCAGTGAAAAAAAAAATCCCAATAGCTATAGCTGCCTGCTGTGGGCTTTGTAATATATCTGAAGCAAAAGGGGGAAAGATTCTGCTGGGGTGTAGGTGGAATGGCGCTCTGTTTATTTTGGGCAGCTAGACATTAGTGATACAAGAAGAGGTCAGCGGGGAGCTATTTGCTTCAGGGCAGCTTGGAAAGAGCATTTTAAAAGTGAGCCACAGAAGTGTGTGTGGCTGTGGTGTTCTCTGTCTGACATTGTTTCTTTGCATCCTGGTATGAAGCTTGTGAAGAGTGCTATGTGTGATCACCAATTGCTATTATCTGTGAATGGTGTCAGCCCCAGCCACCATATGCTGTGAACTAATGAAGATGAATTAAGTTTCCATAAATAGACTTTTATTCCAAACACAGGAAAACAGATGTATTTATAACCTTTGAAGGGGAAAGAACATTCATTTCCATTTCACAAACACATACACCAACCATGTCTCTCACAGATCAGTGTGTGCGAGGCTGTGATTCCCTGTGCTCTCCCTCAAGGGACAGTGGTAGGGATAGTGCAGCAGCCCTGGACACCATGTGGAATGTGTGTGTGTGAGGATCAGGTGGAGGAGAAGGGCCACAATGTAGTTTTCTATGGGCTGGAGAGGATGGTTGGTACAAGTCTGTTGAATCTCAAGGTTCATAAGCATCTGCATCATGACTGCTGCTTGAGAAGAGCTAACATTTCCTGCTGCACATCTCTGTCTTTTCCCTGCAACTTTTTCCTTCATATAGCTGGCTGTTGGGCTGCAGAGCTCAAAATTGTGACCAGATTGGTCATGGTGAGGAATTATGGAATACTTCCAGGAGGCCACTGAAGTAAACGTAAATAATGGTGTGTCCACACTGACCCTACATTGACCTATTTACATTGCTTTAAGTGCTACATCTCTTGCAGAGGTGAAGTTAAGTCGGCATAACAGGTGTGTTACATCATCGGGAGCCACATGTTAATGTAGACATTTACAGTTATGTCAGTTTGGGCTTCCTTGCATTGACCTAGCTCTCTAGTGTAGATGAAGCCTCAGTCTTCATCTGTACCACAGTAAAGTAGTATAGAATGAGGGGAGGGCATTCAATGTTTGTTAATGAAATAGAAATTCAGGTTATGTCTATCTGGAACTATCTGTGGATGGCTAGAGATCTGATAGCCATCAGAAATCCCAAAGAAGTGAAACCTGTTCAGTTGTGGAGGAGTGCATGCTTTTATTTATACTGATAATACATATTTACATAAAACAATTGGAAGAAACCCTCAAATCCTCTAATAAAGGATCAAGAGCCCATTGGCCTTTCATCAAGTGAAGGTACTGAAGCATCTAATAAGTCTTCTTACAACACCAAGAAGACCAGCCTTGACAATACTTTTTTTTTTTAAGATAAGATAGGCAAGAAAAAAGGTTGTCTTCTAAACGAATACATCAGGCTTCACTCCTTAAAAAGTATAAACATGAGACAGAAATAACTGTTTGAAAATAGTCTTCAGAAACAGTTCCTGGTTCAGTGTTGTGACTATTCTTTTTCTGATGTAACAAAAGAGCTCAGAAAGTATTTGTGGAAAAACTAAACAAACTGAAAGTTATAAGCTAATCATTAAAAAATTATCCACAAAAATTTCTTTGCTGCTTGTAGCTGCTTCTGGAACTTGCTGTTTTCCTGTAGAACAAACAAGTATCCTTCAAAAGCAATGCTGTTAACTTAGGCTATGTTTACATTAGTGCTCTTGTTGCTAAAACTTTTGTTGTTCAGGGGTGTGAAAAAAACAGCCCTGATCAACAAAAATTTTACAAAAAAAAAAAAAAAAAAAAAAAAAACCTTCCAGTATGAACAGCACTATATGGGCAGCAGACAATTTCCTGTAGGTAGAGCTACTGCTGCTTGTTACCAGTGGTTTAATTATGCTGGCAGGTAAACACTCTCTAGCCAGCCTAAGCTATGTCTACACTATAGAGTTTTTACGGAAAAACGGGTGTTTTTCCTCAAAATGGCGTTTTTCTGCAAAAACTCCCAGAGCGTCCACAGTGCAAGTGCATTCTTTCAACAGTAAATTGACAATAAATCAAAAAACAGAGGAGTTTTTGCGCAATTGATCTTCCTTATTCTACGAGGAAGAAGCCTTTTTGCAAAATAGTTCTTTCTCAAAAAGATGTGTGTGGATGGGGAAGAGGGGGTTTTTGTGCAAAAGGAGGAAAGCGGAAAAAGCACAGGTGCCCTACTGGCCATTCTGTGCATACCAATCAGTGCCTACTTTCAAGAGTAGTAATAGAGATGTAGCCGTGTTAGTCTGGTCTAGCTGAAACAAAAGACAGGACTATGCAGCACTTTAAAGACTCACAAGATGGTTTATTAGGTGATGAGCTTTTGTGGGCCAGACCCACTTCCTCAGATCAAATTGTGGAAGAAAATTGGCACGACCATATATACCAAAGGGATACAATCAAAAAAAGTGAACATGTATAAGAAGGACAAATCAAATTTCAGAACAGAGAGCGTCCATGCAGTCTGGATGCTCTCTTTCACAAAAGCTCATAGCTTTTTCGATGCACTTTTGCAGTGTGGACGGACGCTCTCTTGCATGAGAAGTTTTTGAGGAAGAGCTCTACTGCAAAAAGCTTCTTGCGCAAGAAACCTGCAGTCTAGATGTAGCCCTAGAGTGGCTACATGCAAGAACGTACAGTGGCATAGCTGCAGCGATACAGCGGTGCTGCTGTAATGTCCATAAACCTAAAAATGAATCATGACAACTCTTTAATCAGAACAATTATCTGGAGCCAAAACATCAGTTATGTAAGAAGGCTACAGACTTCATTTTCCCCCTTTCCTGCCCACTGATTTACCTTCTTTTCGTCAAAGGATTGGATTAGGCGACTAATGGGTGGGGCAAGAAGGACCACATGCCTCTCGCCAGATGCACATTCAGCAGGGAACTGCATCAGCTAAAGCATCCTCTGGAGCAGCTGTATCAACCCCCTGCTCTTCCATGCAGCTATGTCTTCTGGTGTCTGTACAGCCCTACCTGAAGACAGATCTGGGGACACAGCCGAAGTGGTACTGGAACAGCCATGCCAGAGGAGCTGTCGGTGTGAGGCTGTTGGGCAACTCCATATGTTGCTCCTTTCATCACTATGGTTCTGGAGAGCCCTGCTGCTCAGAAGTCTCTGGTGCAGAGGAAGGAGGACAGAGTGCCTCCCCCCTGGTATTGTTAAAAGATAGGCAGAGTAGAGGGGGCAGGGAGAAATAACATGGGGAGGTCACATCGGGAGGTCACATACCCCCCCTTTAGCTGGAGTTCCCCTTTGTGTCCCTCCAGTTATTGTCACCTGCAAACACCACTTGCAAATCCAAAGCCTTTGTTACATCTGAGTCAAAGTAGCTCCTTGAGTCTGAGTGTATCAGAAATGCAAGCCCCTTTGTGATCAGCCTGCCTGCTCTTTTGATGGAAAACAGTATCCTTTGAAATGTAAAGCAAATAAATGGAGTGGGGATCCATGTACTGACAACATAGTGTTTCTAGAAAGCCAGATAAATATTAACACACTCTGGGTATGTCTACACTATAAAGTTAATTCAAACTAACAGACATTAGTTCGAATTAACTTTGATAGGCGCTACACTAGCACTCCGCTAGTTCGAACTTAATTCGAACTAGCGGAGCGCTTGGTTCGAAGTAGGTAAACCTCATTCCACGAGGACTAAGCCTAGTTCGAACTTACTAGTTCAAATTAAGGGCTGTGTAGTCGCTTAATTCGAACTAGTGGGAGGCTAGCCCTCCCCAGGTTTCCCTGGTGGCCACTCTGGCCAACACCAGGGAAACTCTACTGCCCCTCTCCCAGCCCCGGAGCCCTTAAAGGGACACGGGCTGGCTACGGTGCCCGTGCCAGGTGCAAGCCTGCCAGCACCCAGCCAGCAGACCCTGTACCTGGCACGGCTCGAGCCAGCCACCTGCTGCCACCCAGCCCTCCCCCTCTTCCCGGGACCAGGCTGGCAGCTCCCGGGAGCCTGCCCGGGACTGCAAGAGGCGGGCGCCTGCCTGGTCTAGTGCAGACATCGTGGACCTCGTCCACGACCTCCGCACTAGGCACAGGAAAGTGGCCATCTAGGGCAGGAGAGCTGCCAGCCTGGCCACCCAGGAGCAGGTTTGCATGAAAATCAGGGTGGTCCACTGAGACCCCCGACCCTGAGCCCTGAGGTTAGAATGGCCGTACTGGGTCAGACCAAAGGTCCATCTAGCCCAGTGGCCTGTCTGCCGACAGTGGCCAACACTAGGTACCCTGGAGGGGATGGACCGAAGACAATGATCAAGCCATTTGTCTCGTGCCATCCATCTCCAGCCTTCCACAAACAGAGGCCAGGGACACCATTCCTACCCCCTGGCTAATAGCACTCCATGGACCCAACCTCCATGACTTTATCTCACTTCTCTGTAAACTCTGTTATAGTTCTAGCCTTCACAGCCTCCTGCAGCAAGGAGTTCCACAGGTGTACTATTTGCTTTGTGAAGAAGAACTTTCTGTTATTCGTCTGAAGCCTGCTACCCATTCCTTTCCTTTGGTGTCCTCTAGTCCTTCTATTATGGGAACTAATGTAGAACTTTTCTTGATGCACCCTCTCCACACCACTCATGCTTTTATAGACCTCTATCATATCCCCCCTCCGTCTCCTCTTTTCTGAGCTGAAAAGTCCCAGTCTCTTTATCCTCTCTTCATATGGGACCTGTTTCAAATCCCTCAACATTGTAGTTCCCTCCCCTCTCCCACCCTCTCTCTTCCCCTCTCCCACCTCCTTTTCCCAGTCTCACCCAGTTTTGTTCAATAAAGAGAGTTTCTATTTTTGACCACACATGTCCTTTATTTTGTACATCAGGAAGGGGGGCTAGGGAGGGGTAAGTGGAAGGAGGTGAGGGAGGAATGGGGTACGAGCCCCCGATGGGGAGGACTGGGCTGGCTCTGCGGGCTCCTCGGGGTGGAAACTCTCCTGCAGCCCCCCGATTGATCCCTCTCCCCAGATGGCAGCCTGCGGCAAGTGCAGCCGGTCTGATGGCCCAGTGCCGGGATGTGCCGAGAGTGGGCACTCAGGGCATTCCAAGCCAGGACTGGTTTGCAAGTGGGAAAACCCCTGAGAACTGTCTGTCCAGGGTGGGGGTTTGGGACCCTTTAAGCACAGCCCTCGGCTAGCCTGAGACAGCAGCTCCACTCTCTAAGTCCTCATCTGATGCCCTGCCGGCACTGCTTCCGGCCATCCTTATCCTCAGTTCAGGGTCCACTCTGTGTGGACGCGCTAGTTCGAATTAGCAAAACGCTAATTCGAACTAGTTTTTAAGTCTAGCTGCGCTAGTTCGAATTAGCGCTGTAGTGTAGACATACCCTCAGAGATTGTCCCCCTGTGTAATGCAAGGAGGAGCTCTTAAAGCAAATGTACATGTATGATTTTTCTCTTCTTTTCTGGGGTAATTAATGTCTCCTCGCTTCTTCAGAACCTTGACGATTTTTCCCTCCAAGCCACTCATTAATAAAGGAATGTGGGTAGTGCATGAACTGATGGCTGGGGGAGACTAGCTCCAGCCCCACCCCTTCTGCCCAAGGCCCCACCCATTCCATGCCCCTTACGAGAGCCCAGAGCACCATTCGCCGCACTCCAGGCTGGCACCCCACAGTCCTAGAGCACCGGAGAGCATGTGGCATGGCCTCTACCAGCCCCCCCCCACACACACACACCAGACCTGGAGTCCAGGAGGATGGGCAGCATGCCCCCAGCCTTTTCAGCCTTGGAGGAATGGGAGAATGGGTGGCCCTGGAACACCTTCAGCCCTGGGGCAGTGGGAAAATGGGCAATGTGTCCCCATCCTCTCCAGCCCAGGAATGTTATGGAGCTGGGGGAGATTCAGCGTGGGTTGCAGGAGGGGGACTGACTTGCAGAGTGTGGGTGGAGCAATGCCTGGCTGCCTGAAGAGGCACAGTCTCCCCCCACCTATGATACCTGCTGCACATGTAGAAGACATTGCTAGAAAAATCAATTTTCTGGGGCTTGCAGAACTATAACTTTGGCATGTGCTCATGCCCCCAAGGTGTCAGTTTCTGTGTGAGGGGCTAGCTGCACTGGTTCAGGAATTCTGCTACCATAACCATACCTACATTTAGGTCCCAATATGGCCAAGAGATCTAGTAGTCAAGACCCCTACACCTGTTTGACATCCCATAGCCTTTAATGGGGCTCTGCATGGGTGAAGGATCTGCATTAATGACTTATTTCAGAAATAACTTATTTCCTGACTTAGACAAATGGAAAACAAAGAATAGCAATGGGAGAGAAATTGGAAGGAGGCTTTATTCTTTTTTCCCTCCTACAATGTGAAGAACAAGTCATGCCAAACTAATCTGATAGCTTTCTTTGATAGGATAACGAGCCTTGTGGATAAGGGAGAAGCGGTGGATGTCATATACCTAGACTTTAGTAAGGCATTTGATACGGTCTCGCATGATATTCTTACTGATAAACTAGGCAAATATAACTTAGATAGGGCCACGATAAGGTGGGTGCATAATTGGCTGGATAACCGTAGTCAGAGAGTTGTTGTTAACGGTGCTAAATCCTGCTGGAAAGGGATAACAAGTGGAGTTCCGCAAGGGTCTGTTTTGAGACCCATACTGTTCAATATCTTCATCAATGACGTAGATATTGGGATAGTGAGTACGCTTATTAAGTTTGCAGATGATACCAAACTGGGTGGGGTTGCAACTTCTTTGGAGGATAGGGACATAATTCAAAATGACCTTAGCAAGTTAGAGAAATGGTCAGAGGTAAACAGGATGAAGTTTAATAAAGAGAAATGCAAAGTGCTCCACTTAGGAAGGAACAATCAGTTCCATACATACAAGATGGGAAGCGACTGTCTAGGAAGGAGCATGGCGGAAAGGGATCTAGGGGTCATAGTGGACCACAAGTTGAATATGAGTCAACGGTGTGATGCTGTTGCAAAAAAAGCAAATATGATTCTAGGTTGTATCAACAGGTGTGTTGTAAGCAAAACTCGTGAAGTCATTCTGCCGCTCTACTCTGCACTGGTTAGGCCTCAGCTGGAGTACTGTGTCCAGTTCTGGGCGCCACATTTCAAGAAAGATGTGGAGAAATTGGAAAGGGTACAGAGAAGAGCGACAAGAATGATTAAATGTCTAGAGAACATGACCTATGAAGCCAGGCTTCATGAACTGGGCTTGTTTAGTTTGGAAAAAAGAAGATTAAGGGGGGACATGATAGCGGTTTTCAAATATCTAAAAGGGTGTCACAAGGAGGAAGGAGAAAATTTGTTCCTCTTGGTTTCTGAGGAGAGGACAAGGAGTAATGGGCTTAAAGTGCAGCAAGGGAGGGTATGTCTACACTACCCTCCTAGTTCGAACTAGGAGGGTAATGTATGCATACCGCACTTGCTAATGAAGCCCGGGATTTGAATTTCCCGGGCTTCATTAGCATAAGTGGGGAGCCGCCATTTTTAAATCCCCGCTGCTTCGAACCCCGTGTAGCGCGGCTACACGGGGCTCGAACTAGGTAGTTCGGACTAGGGTGCCTATTCCGAACTACCGGTACACCTCGTTTCACGAGGAGTAACGGTAGTTCGGAATAGGACCCTAGTCCGAACTACCTAGTTCGAGCCCCGTGTAGCCGCGCTACACGGGGTTCGAAACAGCGGGGATTTAAAAATGGCGGCTCCCCGCTTATGCTAATGAAGCCCGGGAAATTCAAATCCCGGGCTTCATTAGCAAGTGCGGTATGCATACATTACCCTGCTAGTTCGAACTAGCGGGGTAGTGTAGACATACCCGGAGGTTTAGATTGGACATTAGGAAAAAATTCCTGCCTGTCAGGGTGGTCAAATATTGGAATAAATTGCCAAGGGAGGTGGTGGAATCTCCCTCTCTGGAGATATTTAAGAACAGGTTAGATAGACATCTGTCAGGGATGGTGTAGACGGAGCTTGCTCCTGCCTTGAGGGCGGGGGGCTGGACTCAATGACCTCTCGAGGTCCCTTCCAGTCCTATTATTCTATGATTCTATGAAAGCTGCCTTCCCAAAGTCTACTCCATAGCCTAGGAGAGAGAAACAGGGTACAAGCCCCCTGTGCATCCCTGGCTTCAAGTGAGTGTACTAGGGGTCACTAGTGCCCAAATCATTGTCCCTGCTCCAGGCTCTCCCCTGAGATTCCACCCACACTCTACATTTTGTCCTCTTCCCCGGGGTTCCCATCCCCCAATTCCTCCTCTCTACCCTGTCCCTGCCATAATGATGGGGCCAAGCCCTCCAGCTTCCTGTCCTGCACTCTCGCATCACTTCTACTCTGTGAGGTAGAAAAGACCTTTGGTCCCTCTGTCCCCTGTCCAGCTCTTTCCAAGTTCCCTTCAGGCTGTTTACAGCAGTGATGGGGTGGAAATGGGAACCTGAAGGGTGGAAAGTGGTAATGGCAAGGGAAGAAAGAGGGGAGAAGAGGAGGTAGAACTGGGCACAGAGTGGAGGGAGCACAGTGGTGGGGATGTGGCATTCAGATGCAGAGCAGTGTCCAGAGGCAGGGGAGAATGCATTGTTTGTAGCAATCCCTGGGTTTAGCAGATCAACCTCTGCAAAATATTGATAGCGGAAAGAAAAGGGCCCAGAAGGGGCATGTGTGAGGATAGACATGGGGTAGAGTTACCATGTTTCAGGTTCCCAGAAAGAGGATACTACGCAAGCGGGGAGGAGGATACAATTGCGGGGTGCTGGAGGGGTGTGTGTGTGTGTGTGTGTGTGTGTGTGTGTGTGCAGAAAGAGACCTAAAGGGTCCTGGAGGCACTAAATGCAGCCTCACTTTTGAGTGGGGGGCAGCCTCACTTTTGAGTGCAACTATGCTGCGAACCATAGTTGAAGTTCTCTTGTATGAGCAAGCAACATCTTTGCCATGGTCACCACATCAGAAAAAGAGCAATTGGACAGAACTGTGAAATCTGTGCTTTTGCTGCACCTCACAAAAGCAATGTGGGAGCAGGTGAGCAGGGAAAGAGTCAAAGAGTAGTCAATTTATGTGACACATATCCCAGGACAGAGCCGTGGACACTATGTGGATATTGCCCATATAAATACACTTTGTTCAGAATTTATTTAACTTTCCCTACATGCTCTGTGAGGATTAATAGAGTGGTCATGTGAGTGTGCCCAATGGCATTAGAAGAAGGCAAGCCATACTGTGTGGGGAGTAGGGCTGATACGCATACAGGCAGCTGATACATGTGTCAGACCTGAAGTCCCCAAGGTTTAAAGCTGTTTTTACCCTTGGATTCTTGAATTACACCATTTTTTCAGGCCAGGCCTCATGCCCTTTACCTGCTGTCATTAGTCCTATTCTACAAGGGGCTTTATGCAGCTCATCAGCACAGCACTGGACCCATGTATCGTTTCATTGTATATTGGATGGTAAGATAAGAGCCAGACCTTTATAACTTTTTTGAATGCTCTGTTCCTTAAATACTTCCAGCTCTCAAAAGAAGTGTGACCCTTCATGGCAGGGAAACTTGTAGAATGAGGAATTCTCAAACAACAAACAAGGGAACACTGTAAGGGTCTATCTACACTACAAAGTCAATTCAAAATAACAGCAGTTATTTCAAATTAACTTTAATAGTGTCTACACAGGCAAACCGCTATTTTGAAATAAATTCGAAATAGTGGAGCCCTTATTTTGAATTTGGTAAACCTCATTCTATGAGGAGTAATACCAAATTTGAAATAGCTAGATAGACACTTAATTCAAAATAGCGTGCCTCCAGCCCTTCCCAGGGAGCCCCGGTGGCCACTCTGGGCACAACCAGGAAAGCTTACTCTCCTCTCCTCCAGCCCCAGAGACATTAAAGGGGTAGACCCTGGCCACAGTGCCTGTGCCACCTCCAAGACTGCCAATCGAGAGCCAGCAGGGTCCACCAGGGCCCCTGACCCAGTGGCCCCAAAACATGAGCCAGCAAGCCACTGGCAGCCAGCCCTCCACCTCTCCCCAGGAGCAGTCTGCCAGCTCCCAGGAGCCTGACAGAGGCTGGAGAAGGTGGGCGCCTTCCTGGTCCAGGGTGGAGATCATGGATCTTATTCAGGTTTGGGGGAGATGCCCCCAGCGTCCATGATCTCTGCACTAGACAGAGGAATGCGGTTGTCTATGTAAAGATAGCTGTCAGCCTGGCCACCAAAGGCCACATGCAAACCCAGGAGCAGGTTTGCATGAAAGTCAGGTTGGTCCGGCAAGACCCCCAACCTTGAGCCCTAAGCTTCTCCTTCCCTTTCTTCCCCTTGCTTCCCCCTTCCAGCTCCCTCCTCCCAGGTTTCCCCCTCCCCCTTCCACCCTCTCTCTTCCCCTCTCCCACCTCCTTTTCCCAGTCTCCCCAAAGGTTCATCCCCCCCCCTCAGTTTTGTTCAATAAACCTAGTTTCTATTTTTGAACATATGTGTCTTTTATTTGACATCAGGAAGGGGGGACGTGAGGGAGGAATGGGGCACGAGCCCCCATTGGGGAGGACTAGGGAGGCTGGCTCCGAGGGCTTCTCAGGGTGGATGCTCACCCTCAGGGCCTCCTGGATCCTGACAGCCCCCTGGTAGTCCCCCCGGATGACAGCCTGCAGCAAGTGCAGCCAGGCTGATGGCAACGAACCCACGAGATGCACCAGTGTGCCCAGGAGCAGCTCTGGCTCCATGTGGCCAAGTGCTGTGGTGTCCCGAGTGTGGGCACTCAGAGCACTCCAAGACAGGACTGCTTTGCTGTCCCTCATCGAGGTAGACAAGCAAGTGGGGAACCCTGAAAACTGTCTGTCTGGAGTGGGGGCGGGTCCCTTTAAGCACGGAGCTCAGTGAGCCTCAGGCAGCAGCTCCACACACTAAGTCCTAACCTGATGCCCTGCCGGCACTGGTTCTGGCCAGCCTTAACTTTGGTTCAGGGTCCACTCAGTGTGGACGTGCTATTTCAAAATAGCAAAATGCTATTTCGAAATAGATTTTATGTATAGATGCGTTATTTCAAATTAGCTTAATTCAAATTAACTATTTCAAAACAAGTTAATTCGAAATAGATCTGTAGTGTAGACATACCCTAATGTATTTGCATTCTGACTTGGAAAATATTTTCTGTTAGTAGCAGAAAGATTAGTAGTGAAAAATGATGGCAATCATAGTCTTGTAGCAGGCCATTGTGGTAAGACCACTTCTTCTCAGTTAGCTCTATTAGGCTACGTCTACATTGGCCCCCTATTATGGAATAGGGATGCAAATGTAGCACTTGGGAAGAGGCAAATGCAGGGGGGATTTAAATATCCCCTGCGGCATTTGCATTTGCATTTTCATGGCTGCCACTTTTTTCCGGCTTGGAGATAAGCTGGAGAAAAGCGTCCAGACTGGCGCGATCCTCCGGAATAAAGCCCTATTCCAGAGGCTCTCTTGCAAGTAGGAATAAGAGATCCTCCGGAATAGGGATTTATTCCGGAGGATCGCGCCAGTCTGGACGCTTTTCTCCGGCTTATCTCCAAGCCAGAAAAAAACGGCGGCCATGAAAATGCAAATGCCGCGGGGGATATTTAAATGCCCCGTGCATTTGCCTCTTCCCAAGTGCTACATTTGCATCCCTATTCCATAATAGGGGGCCAATGTAGACGTAGCCTTACTGTTTTTGGCAATATGACATCGCCTTGGGGTAGGAACAGCATTTTGTTTTGTGCTTCTTTAGCCTCATGAGGTGCTAGGCAATACATCAGTACAAATAAATAAAAATCATGCAGATAATCCCATTATCTTTCAGCTCACCACACTGTTCACCTCTTCCATAGTCCTGTCTTTATGGGAAAGGATGTCTCTATTTTGTAATTTTCTAAATTAGTAAAAAGAGCTTTTTTCCTGACTTCTTACTGTCTATAATGATTAGCCTTAGAAGTACATGGAGTTGATGACAAGAGTAACTCTCTCATTTATTGGCTTTCATACCTCCAGTTCCATTTTCTGTCCTGGCAGTGGTCCTGAGTACAAATGGTATGGTTATAAACCAGTCTTCCTATGCATTCAGGATCTTAATTTAAAACTGGTCTCTTTCCCAAACATCATCAAAATAAACTACTCTACTGCCTGTTGTCTCTCAACCTCAATTTGCATCCCCGAGGATGCAGATTCAAGCTACACATGTTTAAACTAACATTCGTTTTATCTTCTTAGTATAGTATCAGTGTTGCCAACTCTTATAACTTCCTTATCAATCTTGTAACCATTGGTATATTTCTTAAGCCCCAGGTCCTGGAGTCAGTTTTTTTTTTTTAAATCTCTGCTTTCATTGTCAAGGTGGAAGGAAGTAACTTTCTACCCCTCATGTTTGTAGAGAAAAGAATAGAAATGTGATCCAAATGTGTTCTCTAAAGGTTCAAAACCCAAATAAATAAAGAAAAAAAATATATCTTCAAAAACATAATTATTTTAAAGCCAATCTTTTGGTTTGACTTTTGATTATTTTTAAATAATTGAGATTGCCAAATCTGCTATACTTAACAATTTCTCTTTTCTCTTGCACCCAGTTCTCCTTTTTAGAGCAGAACTTCCTTTGATATCAGTGGAAAACATTTAATAGAATTAAGTTCTGCCATTGCAAATTTCTCCCCCCCCCCCCCAAAAGTTAATAAATCTAGGCAGTAGTCCAGTATGTTCTTTGGGTGTGTCTAGACTACAGGATTTTTTTGAAAAAAGTAGCCTTTTTTTAAAAAAGCTTCCCCTGCATCTAGACGGCTGCTTCATTCTTTCGAAAGTAAATTGAAAGAATGCAGCAGTTTTATGAGGAAGAACGCCTTTTCGAAAATGCTTTTTTGAAAAAAGGTGCTATGTAATGCAAACTATGCTTTTTCAAAAGAGAGCATCCAGACTGCCTGGGTGCTCTCTTTCGAAAAAGCAGCTTGCTTTTTTGAAAGTACTGGTTGTAGTCTAGACGCTCTTTTTCGAAAAAGCCTCTTTTGAAAAAAGCTTGCAGTCTAGATGTAGCCTTTCTAAGTAAGTTTCTACACTATGGTGTACCAGATGCCTAGAAAAAACTTATTCAAATAATTAGGCTGTATCAAGGAAATACAATTTTCTTATGATTGGTAAAACTATCATTTCCCAGATGTATTACCCTAGGTACTGACTGGCCTGGATGGAGCTGAATACAGAATAATCCAGAATTTCTTTGTTTTGTTTTTTTGTGTATGTGTTGTAACTTAGTCCTGATATCATTTAATATGACCTTGACATTGCACTGACATTAATTTCATTCTGTCTTCCCACTGTGTACTTGGATTGCATAATGTCATTTTCAGGAAAAATTGGTATGAAGATTTTTTGATAAATATACATGTAGAACATATTGACCAAATAAAAAGAACAAGCCAACAGGGGTAAAATCTGCATATATATAGAGTATATAAAGTGAAATATATTGTTTTTCAGACCATTGAAGATAAACAACACCACTTAGCAATTATGTGTTAAGACACAGCATGTTTCACTCCAAGTATCTATGCATGTGTTAGGTAGCTTTAACTATCTCATTTGCACATACAAATGGAGCATTTGTGTAAAGGCTTCTTTACTGAGCTTCAGCATAGAAACCACTTATACCGACAAGAGGGATTCTCCTGATGGTGTAGGTAATCTACCTGCTCCAGAGGTGATGGCTAGGTCTGTGGAAAAATTCTTCTGTACTGATTATAAGAATATTTTGCAAAAGGTATAAGGGGACTGTGTCCTCCATCTCAGAGGCTCAGAGGAATGGAAGCATTTTTAAAACAGGAGGTGCTGACACTATCCCATATTCCTGTCCTACCCTGTCCCAGCGGAGGCTGGGAGTAAAGCCCTAGCAAGCGGGGCCAGCAGCCAAACCTAAGGCATGGGGCTGCCAGCAGCCCCCAGAGAACAGGGCCAAAGCAGAACCCCCAGCACACAAGGCTGGCAGCCAGGAACCCAGGCCTGGAGCCGGCAGCAAAGCCTCCAGCACGCAGGACTGGCAGCAGAGCTCCAGGTTCACAGGGCAGCAGCCAGGCCCTCGAGTGCAGAGCCAGCAGCAGATCCCACTTCAAACAGGGCAGTAGTCAGGAACAAGGTTCACAGCCCTGTAGCTGCTTAAAGAGGCCCTGCCCAGTCTGGCAGTTCTGTGCACAGAGCCCTGAGCCCCTGACTGCGCAGGGTTGATTAAGCAGATACAGGACTTGCTGCCATGCAGATTAGAGAAAACTTTGGTTGAGACCCTGGGTGCAAGGCCGGAACCCCAGAATAGCTTCAGCACCCCTTACATTCCTAGATCCAATGCCGATGGAAAGGCTAGTTGGAGAAGTCATTGCTGGGATTCCACCAGTGAGCTTTTCTAGAACACCTTCTCCAGTTCTGGAAGAACACTTCCTCCAGTTCTCTGGGATCCAAAACTCAGTTCAGCTCAAGATTTTATTTGAAAGGTTTTCATTTTTAAAAAATAACATTGAGAGAAAAGTCAAAATGAAGTCATTCCAAATACAAAAATCAAAACATTTTGAAAATGTCAAAAATTAAATATTTTAACGTATTTGGATTTTGTTTTGAACGTAAATGATGAGGCAAAACCAACAAGAACTCACCAAACATTTTGGTGTTGCCAAATCTGTTTTTTTTAAAGTTTCAGCTAAAAAGCTTTGTCCTTCTTTATTCATAACATTTGTGGGAAAAATTGTTACAATAAAAAAGCAAAACCCAAACCCTCAAAACAATAATTTTTTTTCCTCAGCTGAGGTTATTCATGAGACTTTTTGTTGTTGTCGTTGCAAACTGTAGTGCATTTATTTCCAGTAATTCCCTCTGTGTTTCTATTTTTTCTCTTGACAGCGGCTCTGCATACAGTATATTTCAAAAAGTAAATGGATGGAAGTAGAGATGCATTTCAAAGAAATAGATAAACATCTTTGTCACTGATTTAGAATCTGTCCTAGTACTATTTAGAAAGAATGGTGCTCTGATTGCTTTTTTTCTCCAATGTAAGGTTTATGTCTTCAGTAGGCCACCTACTGTGAGAGTAATTCTGCAAGCCTACACCCTTTCTGGGCATTCAGAAATGAACTCTGAACAGATTTGTGAGTTTTCCATTTCAGTGATGGAAAGAACGCAGCTGGTTGGAGGCAGCATGTAAAACTGATTTAAAGATTACCTGTCATGTTACTTCTCTTTCTTAGATACACTAAGTATTTACTCATTGGTACACATAAACCTTTATTCAGACAGATAAAGTAGGGAGGCAGATTACAGTTTGTTCTGTATCATCTATCATTTATCTATAAGACTGAAGAAAAAACTCTCAAAATTCACCATGGCCAGTTAAAAAGATTAGCTCAATGATGGGTCGATGTGGGAATTATTATTAGTCGCTAAATTTTAGTGAACTTAATTTCATAATGTTATAAACCCACAAGACACATAGACCTATGTATTCCAGAAGTAAAGAGAATAGACCTAAAAAGCAGAGCTACCTTCTTCTCTATTAGGTATCTGGACATCCAAACATGTGGTCATCACATTATGAAACACACTATCTCTGCCCTGGAAGAAACTCACTAGGCAATTTAAACTCAGGCATAACATGATGGGAGGTTAATAAACAAAAGGCAGAGAATGAGAGAGCTAGAGCAAGCATTCCAATGACTGGGATGTGTGTTTACTAAACTAAGGCAGGTGTATCCTGACGGTTCTATGAAGATTTTCTTCCCCGCTTCTGACTCGGAGTGATTGAAGGAAAAAAGTGAAGAACTGATTAAGCAGGGCGAGATAGGTCTGGACCTGATTCTCCTGGCTTTTGCATCACTTTAAAGTGCAGGAACTCCACTGACCTCAGTGAAATTAATCCCCATTTACATCAGTGCAAGGAATCTGAGTTTCAGGTCCGTTATACTGTCAATAACTCAAATGAATTGTAAATAAAAGAATCTGAACATTACCAGGTGGGATATAAAACCATAGAAAATTAATATCTCGTTTGTAAATGTCCTAATTTCATAAGGATTCCTAGTTAAGTAAATGCCATTGCAATAAGAGAAACAAACAGGCTCCTCTAAGGGGCATAAAAGAGAACTTCCAGGTGATTGAAAGCACTGAGAAAAAGGCAGGATCAGAAGCAGTAGCCAAAAAGGTGATCAGCTGCGACAAGTCAGTAACAGCCAGCAGCAGGACAACCAGACCACCAAGCGGTGACCACTTGCATCAACAAAAGAGGCTAAAGGAGGTTAGTAGCAGTCAAAAAATCTGGTGGCTCTGTTTGGAGACAGGACCAAGTGCTAGTAGTGATACATTTTAGTGAACTTAATTTCATAATGTTATAAACTCACAAGACACATAGACCCCAGTATTCCAGAAGTAAAGAGGGTAGTCCTAAAAAGCAGAGCTACCTTCTTCTCTATTAGGTATCTAGACATCCAAACATGTGCCAGGCACGTGATATGGATAAATGTTACAAAAGTTAATATTCTGTCACATATTAGGGATTGTCAAGGCACAGGGAAGACTCAGTCTTATTTCCTGTGATGTTCTTCTTATTAAGGCAATGATAGCTTGTATTTAACAATTATATTATGTTTCTTTAACAGTTATGCAGCCTTCTGCTGGCTGTTCCATCCCCGGCTTTCCAAAACTGGGCCTTCCCAAACATTACCTTGAGCTCTGCAGCCACAGCCTACCAACGTAACAGCAGCTGCTCCATACCGTCCCTTTCCTTTAGTCATGCTCTATAATCCAGTAGCTGGAAGGCTACTATGGTGACTCCTCATGGCTCAAGTATCCCCTTACGGTAGGCAGTATGAGCGAAGTCCTCTTTGCATTCCAAGCCTGGGAATAGCTTCCCCCATGCTGGTGTTACCATACATCTGGGTTTCCCTGGAAATTGCCTTTTCTGATCCTCTGCCGTTTGCCTGGGTGGATTCAAATAATAGACAATGGCCAGGTTTTTTGCAGAGCAGACCTTGTGGCTCAAATAGAGCCCCAATTGGTCTGCTTCTTGATTGATCCCTTCCCTGAATCCACATCTGATTGGTCACTTGCAACTGCCAGATCCCATCCACTCAGGCTCCAGCTCCTAGCCTTAGGGAGGGGGGAATCCCCCCAAGAAGGTGCTGACTGACAGCTGTTGCTGCATTACAGATCTGCACTGGCCACCCTACCACCATGACAGATTTAGTTTAAAAAAGAGATTGCTATTCCATTGTACTTTACACGTATTTGCGTTAATATCAGAATTTCAGAAATACGAGTGAGAGAGAACTCCAAAGTTTGAATATTACTTTTTGGCTAGGAAAATAATGTAAGTTATTGTGTGTGCAGCAGGTCCTGTTAAGCTACAGTAGATCAAATATATTTATATATTACATGAACTCTGTGATGAAGCTCAAGAACTGATATATTAAAGACTGGAAAAACATTAACAGGTGTATTGGACTTGAAAGCAAGATGCTGTGAGTCAGTGTACACATGGTATGCAATTTACCCAATACCCAACAGCAGTGTATCTGTTATATAAACAGGTGATCTTAATAGCTCATTTCATATAATTCTGTCATAAAATGTATTTATTTACAATTATTCACTATCAGTCTTCTCTTCATCCAACATCTCTGCCTCTTCCTAAGCCTTACATTCAATATCTGTTGTTCTGTGAAAAAATAGCAGAGGGTTTTTTTTACTCAGGCTATGTCTAGACTGCAGGCTTCCTTCGGAAGAAGCTTTTCCGGAAGAGATCTTCTGAAAAAACTTTTTCTGAAAGAGAGTGGTTGCACAGCAAAAGTGCATCGAAAAAATTATCTGCTTTTTCAAAAGATAGCGTCTACACTGAATGGACGCTATCTCACATTTAAGCTGTGACTACTATGGATGGAGTGGCCACCAAGGCACCTGTGCTTTTTATCCTCTTCCTTCTTCTTTCGAAAGAACTCCGTCTTCCCTGTCCACACACACCTTCTTCTGAAAGAGATCTTTTGGGAAAAGGCTTCTTTCTCTTAGAAAGAGGTTTATCAATGTCCGAAAGACCCTTCTGTTCTTTTGCTATGTTTTGAAAGAACTCGATAGCAGTGTGGACATAAGTGAAGTTTTTTCAGAAAAACAGTTGTTTTTCTGAAAAATCTTTACAGCGTAGACATACCTCAGGAAGTGTGTTTGCTAGCCTTTCATATCTGAAGTCCTGAATGTGCTCTCTCTCTCTCTCTCTCTGGGTATGTCTACACTACCCCGCTAGTTCGAACTAGCGGGGTAATGTATGCATACCGAACGTGCTAATGAAGCCCGGGATTTGAATTTCCCGGGCTTCATTAGCATAAAGCCGGCTCCGCCATTTTTAAAAGCCGGCTTGTTCGAACCCCGTGCCGCGCGGCTACACGCGGCACGGGCTAGATAGTTCGAACTATGTAGTTGTTCCGAACTATCTGTACGCCTCGTGGAATGAGGTGTACAGATAGTTCGGAACAACTACGTAGTTCGAACTATCTAGCCCGTGCCGCGTGTAGCCGCGCGGCACGGGGTTCGAACAAGCCGGCTTTTAAAAATGGCGGAGCCGGCTTTATGCTAATGAAGCCCGGGAAATTCAAATCCCGGGCTTCATTAGTACGTTCGGTATGCATACATTACCCCGCTAGTTCGAACTAGCGGGGTAGTGTAGACATACCCTCACTCACTTTCTCTCTCTCTCTCTCTCTCTCTCTCTCACACAATTTTAAGATACTGAAACTGATCAGTAATGATGTATTTTCTGTATAGTATTACTGCAATCGAAATGTATGGTTTTTCACAACTTAAATGAATTATATACGAGTTTGACATTCTGTGACTTTTGTGTGTGAGTGAGTAGGTATGATGGCAGCAGATGAGCCAGTTTAACTGAGAACCTCAAGAGCTGCCAAGTTAAAACCTTGGCTCCCTATATGGCTAAGAGAGGAGGAGAGGGGGAGGAGGAGGGAATTCTGATAGCTGAAGCGGCTGAACCAGAGAGCAACCAATTTCACCTTCTCTCATAAAGCATTTTAAAAATCTGACAGATGCTGCATATATTGGTGAACAGACATTTGAGTGCTCTCAGTGGTCTTACTGCACATGCAGAAAGCAGCACTGAAGATGTGGTAACAGCAACTCTCTGCCCCTACTTTCCTGAATTGTTGTTGCTGCTGAACCAAAGCAGCAGGCACCGAAATCACAGATTTAGACATTATTAAATGGTTTCAAATAGGGTTTACTGAAAGCAAATAATACTTTTAATTATTATTTGACACTTTTAATTATTATATGACACTTGACTGCTGACATTTAAAAAAATACACATTAGTGATTTCTTCATGATCAGATAGGGACTTTTCATGCCAGATACCATAAAAGTCCACTCCAATTTATTATCTTATATTTTCTTTCCAAATGTATAGTGTTAACATGACCATTTTCTAACATTTCTTTTGTCAATGGACTTCTGTAGTTCAAGAGCAAACTCCAAAATTGGTAATCATATACCTTTTAAATTTTGATGTATGCTATGTGCCACAGAAGACTTCATTTTAAGTCTCAAAGATGTAGACTTACGAGTCTGTAACTTTAAAAACAATGAGTAATCCTTTGACACCTTAGAAACTAAGGATCATGAGCTTTTGTGGGTAAAACCCACTTCATCAGATGAGTTGGCGTGGAAATAACAGAATCCAAGGTATATATAACAGCAAAAGCAGTTACCTGTCAGTTGTAGGACCCGGGTTAATGAAGGTAATTAAATAGGCTGGAAGTGTCCCATTCATAGCTTTCGATGTGAAAATGTAAATGTCAAAGGCCGGGGAAATTGCCTTTCTACTGTGTTAACGGGTTAATATGTTAAATCAAGTCCAGGTTGACAATGTCAAATTTGTAAATTAAGTCCAATCCAGCAGTCTCTCTGTAACTGGGTGGCAAAATTCCTTTGTTGAAGAATGGCTACTTTTAAATCCATGATTGAATGTCCAGGTAGGTTATTTTCATTTGAATATCTCACTCGAGTGAATTATCTCAATGGTGCAGTTAGATACAGTTTAAGCACTGACTGTAAAAGTGAATGCAGTAGCCATTGTGCACTCAGTAATATCTCCTGTTGGAATGTATTGTACTGAGATGAGGGAATTTTGTCCAGAAAATGAGGGCTATCTCCCACTTATTAATATAAATTATGGTTCATTGTGCTATTTAAGTGAAACATAATTCATACATTTGACTTAACCTGTTTTCAGTAGAGAAGTAAAGTAGTTTAAGAGTTGGTATAAATTGTGTGAGCCAAAAAAGGGCTACTCAGAAAGACTACTCATGTGAAAAAGGAACGTGGACATCATTGCTATATATCCAATTACTAGTGACCTCAGTCAGTCTCACAGGTTGTTGTTGTTTTGACAGCATTCTTAGTGAATTTAGAGATGTCATAGAGAAAATAACCATGTTATGCCTTACCAGCTGCCTCAAAATGATTTATTTTGTATATGAGAGATAGACCTGAAGTCTAAGGATGCATCTACACAGCAGGGCTTAACTCAAAATAAGCTACGCAAATTGAGCTACATCAATTGCGTAGCTTATTTTAAAATAGCTTATTTTGAAATTGGGAGCATCTATATAGCACTTATTTTGAAATAGAGCACTTTTCTCCCAACTTCCTTGTACAATGAGGGTTCCAGGAGTCAGAGTAAGAAGTCCTCCCAGCTTGACAGTATTTCGACATCATTTCGAAAAAACTGCCTGCTGTGTAGACGTAGACTAAGTTATTTTGAAATAACACTAGTTATTTTGAAATAATGTTGCTGTGTAGATGTACCCTTTGTTTCTAACTTGTATGATAGAATTCAATGATAGTTGATGTAGCTCCCCCTCTGTGGAGGAAACATATCACTAGTGTCACTACATTTCTTGATGGAACACATTCTGTGCAATGGCATCAGCCTCATGTATTCTGAAGTGCTTTATTATGGGTTTAGATAAAGCAGCTACAGTCAGGCTCTGGTTCATCTTATTCCTGGTGGTCCTGAAAACACATTGTTTTGAAAATTGATATATTTTCAAATTGCTGTTTTAAAAACCCCTCCATCTTTGGAGGACAACATTCCTATGAGAGCTCCTGAACACTGATTGCTATTGACATTGATAAGGTATATTCCCTGACTGACTAGTCAACAGGGAGTTTTCTGGGAAATTTGAGTTACGACGACTTTATGTCAACTTTACAACTATCTGAACTGCATAGTGCACTGAAAAGTTGCACAAAAACTGTTCTGTGTGGATGCCGATGATGCATTGTAGGCAGTTTCAAACAGGAGTATATTGACACAAATTAGGTTCATTTTAGTTCACACCAGCAGGGTCTACATGAGGCAGCTAGTACACAACACTTCAGTGCACAATGCTGTTCATATCCTTGTTTAACATACTGTGGTACAGTGTAGGCAATCTCAGAGCCTTATTTTCTTTTAGCTTTCTCCCTTTTTAAGGGGACTGGCAACTGTTAATTAAACCTTTGGCTTTTCCTATAATATTACAGACTTAAATGATTTAAAGATGGTGAAGGACAACTAAGTTAGGGTATGTATACACTACAGCGCTAATTTGAACTAACTTAGTTCGAATTAGTTCATTCGAACTAAGCTAATTTGAACTAACGGATCCAGACTAAAAAACTAGTTCGCATTAGCGTTTTGCTAATTCGAACTAGCATGTCCACATTAAGTGGACCCTGAACCGGATTAAGGATGGCCAGAAGCAGTGCTGGCAGGGCATCAGATGAGGACTTAGAGCGTGGAGCTGCTGCCTCAGGCTAGCCTCAGGCTGTGCTTAAAGGGATCCGACCCCCACCCCGGACAGACAGTTCTCAGGGGTGCTCAGCTTGCAAAGCAGTCCTGGCTTGGAGTGCCCTGAGTGCCCACACTGGGCACATCACAGCATTCGGCCATCAGACCGTCTGCACTTGCCGCAGGCTGCCATCTGGGGAGAGAAGGCAATTGGGGGGCTGCAGGAGAGCTTCCACCCCCAGAAGCCCGCAGAGCAAGCCCAGTCCTCCCCATCGGGGGCTCATACCCCATTCCACCCTCACCTCCTTCCACTTACCCTTCCCTAGCCCCCCTTCCTGATGTACAAAATAAAGAAAACATGTGGTCAAAAATAGAATCTCTCTTTATTGAACAAAACTCGGGGAAACTGGGAAAAGGAGGTGGGAGAGGGGAAGAGAGAGGGTGGGAGAGGGGAGGGCAACTAAAATGATCAGAGGTTTGGAACAGGTCCCATATGAAGAGAGGCTAAAGAGACTGGGAATTTTCAGTTTAGAAAAGAGGAGACGGAGGGGGGATAGGATAAAGGTCTATAAAAGCATGAGTGGGGTGGAGAGGGTGCATCAAGAAAAGTTCTTCATTAGTTCCCATAATAGAAGGACTAGAGGACACCAAAGGAAAGGAATGGGTAGCAGGCTTCAAATGAATAACAGAAAGTTGTTCTTCAAAAAGCAAAGAGTCAACCCGTGGAACTCCTTGCTGCAGGAGTCTGTGAAGGCTAGAACTAGAACAGTGTTTAAAGAGAAGTGAGATCAAGTCATGGAGGTTGGGTCCATGGAGTGCTATTAGCCAGGGGGTAAGCGTGGTGTCCCTGCCCAAAGTTTGTGGAAGGCTGGAGAGGGATGGCACGAGACAAGTGGCTTGGTCACTGTCTTCGGTCCATCTCCTCCAGGGTCCCTAGGGTTGGCCACTGTCGGCAGACAGGCTACTGGGCTAGATGGACCTTTGGTCTGACCCAGTACGGCCATTGTAAGCTCAGGGCTCAGGGTCGGGGGTCTCAGTGGACCACCTTGATTTTCATGCACACCTGCTTCTGGGTGGCCAGGCTGGCAGCTCTCCTGCCCTAGACGGTCACTTTCCTGTGCCTAGTGCGGAGGTCATGGATGAGGTCCACGATGTCCGCACTAAACCAGGTGGGTGCCCACCTCTTGTGGTCCCAGGCAAGCTTCCAGGAGCCGGCAGCCTGGTCCCCTGGAAGAGGGGGAGGATTGGGGGGCATTGGGTGGCTGGCTCGAGCCATGCCAGGTGCAGGGTCTGCTAGCTGGGTGCTGGCAGGCTTGCATCTGGCACGGGCATCGTAGCCAGCCCATGCCCTTTAAGGGGTCCGGGGCCGGGAGGGGGGCATACGAGTTTCCCTGGTGTTGGCCAGAGTGGCCACCAGGGAAAGCTGGGGAGGGCTAGCCTCCCATTAGTTCGAATTAAGGGGCTACACACCCCTTAATTCGAACTAGTAAGTTCATACTAGGCTTAGTCCTCATACAATGAGGTTTACCTAGTACGAACTAAGCGCTCCGCTAGTTCGAATTAAGTTTGAACTAGTGGAGCACTAGTGTAGCGCCTATCAAAGTTAATTCGAACTAACATCTGTTAATTCGAATTAACTTTGTAGTGTAGACACACCCTTAGATAGTCTAGTAGCTTTTTAGCCTTGCTCCAGTTGGCAAATTCTATTGTGTTTTCCCTAGGCTGATTCTAAACATCAGAAATGAAGGAGTTTCCATTGCTTTCCTCAGGAGACTTTCCCACAATATAATTGTGACCCAAAGCCCCCCACAAGGCCAACTGGCTGTGGATGCACTGTTTGGTAAGTCATTCCTATCAGCCGTGGCAAATTCACCACATCTAACAGCTGCCATAAAATTTAGCTATTAAGAATCTTGTAAGAAGTATCCAAGATAGCTGGTGACATTCTAGTCATCAGTATCATTGTGAAGCAGGGCTGACAAGAGACTTTGCTGGGCCCTAAGAGGGAGCTGGCTTTGCTCCCCTCCCCATCCGCAGAAGGGGCAGAGCTTTGGATGGAAGGGGAAGGGCTGGGGGTTAGCATCCCCAGCCAGTCCTTCAGTGCCACTAGGGCCACAGGGCACATGCTGCCAGTGGCTCTGGTGGTGATTTAAAGGGCCCAGGGCTCCAGCTGCTGTTTCTGCCAAGGTAGCAGTGGCAGCAGTCAGGAGACCCAAGCCCTTTAAAATGACTGGCCCTGGGGCAGCTGCCCCCCTGAGCCCTGCCCTGCCAGTGGCCCTGTTGTGAACTGTATTTATTCACTCAATATGAAGAATTACCTACACTTACTGGTATTAGACTTTGAAGTCTGTAACCAAACAAAGGGAAAACCAGGTTTCTAACCACAGCCCACCCCGAGAGCCATGATGTAAATGAAGCATTCCCATTTTTAGTCTCTTTTTGAAAAAATAAAAATTAATTGAGTTAAGGACTCGGGCAATGCCAGGTAAAACTCCTAGTTTTGTATGTCATTAGTGGGTTCGGTTGTTTTCCATCTGAGTTTCAAACCAATGTTCCCTCTAATCTTTTCCATCTATGCACAGAATACATTTTTTATGTGGGTGAGGCATGCACAAATGTGCACCATTAGTAGAAACAAAATACCTAGCTCTGGGTGTTCTGCAAATCAGTTAGGCAGCATGTGAACCTCTCCTGAGTGGCCACACAAGCACACAGCTTACAGGACACACTGGTTCAGATGATGTGGGGTTTTGCCCATGAAAGCTCATGATACTACTGTATATATATAGCCTGGAACTTAAAAAACAACGAGGAGTCCTGTCGCACCTGTGTTAGTCTCTAAGGTACGACAGGACTGCTTGTTATTTTTAAAGTTACAGAATAACATGGCTACCCCCAGTGGTGAAAGTCATTTAAAATTTCTTATAGGTACTGTCCTGTAGCAACCCAGGTCCCTGCCAGCTCTTCAAATAGCGCCCTGCTGGCTTTTGCTGCAGCTTAGCCAGCTCGTGCTGGAGCTGCGCACCAGGGCGCACCCATTTATTTTCACTTCTGGCTACCTCTCTCAGACTTTATAACCCAATAAACCTTTGAAATGTGTTCTTTGAACAGTAAGCCTGACAAGCTTCTCTCTCCTGCTGGTGTGCAGATACCATGCGCTCTTTCCAAAATTCATTAACCCTTCAAGAGTCAGGAAGACTCCTAGGGAGTGCAGAATCCATCTCCTGTCAAAATTGTTAAAATGTATCCCATTTGCTCTCCTGATAGCTTTGTTTACCTTGCATATAAATGTGCTCTTTTTGGTCTTTGGGCACACCTTGCCTAATTTGAACTGGAGACACAGTCTAGCAGGGGAAACCAAATTCCTTCCTCTGGATCAGGCATGGCTTAGATTCTGTTTCCCAGATCCATATTAATCACATACTTGCAGCACATGTCTATAAAGTGCTTTGTGAGTTTGCCATACATATATCATGCAGTGATTTTCAGGATCACCCTGTCATCAGTTTGTATATGATAACTTACGTGGCACTTCTTAGATACAGATTATGACAACAGTATAGTGAGTTTGTCAGGTCCGACAAGAACTGCTGACACTGAATAGTGAACCACAAATGGGTGTTTGTGTCTAACTGTCTGGACTACAAAGTTCAATCAGAAAAAGAAACACAATTTGTGGTACGCAAATTGCGTATCTTTTTACACTTTCCTGTCAAAAGAGGCTTTTCCGAAATTTGGTGCATCTACCCGGCACCAAATTTCAGAAAAAAGTGCTCTTTTGACACATCCCTTATTCCTCATAGAATGAGATTTACAGGGATGGCGAAAGATTGCATCTGCTTTTAAAAAAAAAATCGGAAAAGCGGACACGTTCCTTGGATGCAGCATTGCTTTTCCGGGATACCTCTGGTATCCCGGAAAAGCAATGAAGTCTAGACGTAGTCTACATAGTGATGAACTGCTTTAGACAAGGTTGCAGCTTATTAGGTCTCAGTTTCTGGAACTCGTGTTACACTTCTGTTTTATTTGTAACCTGTGCTGTTTCTATTATTCTTACAAAATACTCACTTGAAACTGTGGATCTTTCTTCTTTTTTCATAAAGCAATATTTGGTTTCACTATAACTAGACTGCAGTGTTGTGTTGATATTAAGGACCTGAAACCTGAGTTGTTATATTCCAGTTATGTGTCTGAAGGGGGCAGGTTAGCTGGTAATTGCTCTGTGTGTCAATGACAGTGGGTGTGTGCTATAGGGGAGTGATCTTCAAAGAGGATTCAAGGATAGAATGCACCTCTCATTAATATGCAACAGGGAGTGTGTCCTGAGGAGAGGTTTTGAGTGTTTGAATGGCTGGTGGTGTACAAGACCCGACACCCAGCTAGCACAAGATAGATTCCCTCATCTAGGAAGCATGGGGGTAATAATATGACTCACAATCCTCAGCACCCCGAGAAAGTGTCACATTAAGGAATTTAGCCTTTACAAGTTTCTAATAGATCTAGATTTTTTTCTGTTATTCGGCCTAAACAGAATGATTTCTACTTTGCTGCCACATCATGAATTTCACTCACAAATTGCAGCTAAAACATGATGTTGCATTTCGACCCACTAACTTGCATCAGAGTGAAAGTGGAAAATACAAACTACTCACTTATCTCTTGTTTATTGCTTATTCACAGAGAGACAGAAATGTGACCACAAGATGACACAGCTCATTCACTTTCTACTGTTGTCCCTCAGTGCCTCTCACTTCGTTTTGGGTCTCACAATTTTTATTCAAAAGGGCTTCCACATGTCATTTTCTCTTTTTTGGTATTTACCTTTCGGACTTTACTATAATTTTTTTGCAGTGCTTTCTCAAATACTTTGTGGGGCTTGCTGAAGTCCTTCTACTGAGATGTATGATACTATATTTCTTAAAACTAAATAGCCAGAATACTGGGAATCTTGAGAGATCCTAAAACTATAGAAGTGTAACTAATCTACTGACTTCAGTGGGGTCAGGAGTTTCACCCCTTGTATCTCTCTGTGAGGTTAAGAAAGGTAAAATGTTTCCATCTAGCTGTAAGAATTGCCTTAGGACTGACAAAGAACAAGCGGGATATAAGTGTTTATACTATCAAGTGTTTGGGGTGCCATTTGACTTGTCAAAACTCATTACAGTGAATGCCATCCACACCTGTCAGATGTGGTGTCGAATGATACCGCTAGCTCCTTCCTTGTCCATCTTTATGGACAAAGCCAAACAGTCCTTGTTATGATAGTGAATGAAGGGCTGTACAATTTCCTTTGTGGGAATTATCCATATAGAAAACAAGTAAAAAAAGACAAGAACAGTTTCATATGGTCTGTTTGGAAAGTGTGTCTGTGTGTGTATAGAACATGTAGCAGTGCCTGACTATTGTTATGCCCATAATGTGGGACCAGTTTTCTTTTTCCTTCTTTTTTAAATCACATGCCCCACATGGGAAGAAAATCAGAGGGATCTTTTGGATTTATAAAATGAGGATTTTGGCCAAGATGCCTGTGTAAAATATTCATACGATTTTTATTGCAGGCTTATTTAGAATATCTGCCTTTGAAAAGGCTTTCCGCCTCCATAACTCTGAAGTATTCACAAGGAAAATTTTGAAAACCCCACATTTTTTTCCTAAAGCACCCAAAAACAAAAACCCAGCAAATGGCTCCACTTATTATTTATCATATGGATAAGTAGTTAATACACTGCCATGTGTATGACAGTGAGCAGATCCTTAAAGATATTTAAGTACCTTACTCCCGATGAAATATTTGTGAGTTTCTAGGCCTAAATCACAAACTGTCTTCAGGAACAAGTATTGTGTTTCAGTGTAGAATTAGATATACTTACTATCCACCCAAATGCCTAAGGAGATCATCATGATTCATGATATCATTAATATAAAATGAATTAATAATGGTGATTTGCCACGTATATTAAGTTGAGGGTAACATGTCACACACACTACACTTATTCTTTGTCTGAAATAAATTAATGTCAGAGTTTTCCTCTGCTATATGAACCTTAAACAGTAGGATGCTGCTATTCTTTAGGAAATTACTCATCAGGCAAGAGCAGTTCATTAAATTAGGTAAAATTACTAGTGAATTGCACAGGGCATCATCCTAAATATTCATTACATTCAAGGTCTTCGGATACTTAAAATAAAGTGTCACTGACCAGTTCTTAACCAATGGGGCTATGTCTAGACTGCAGGCTTCTTTCGAAAGAGGCGCTTTCGAAAGATACTTTCGAAAGGGCCTCTTTCGAAAGAGCGCGTCTAGACTACAATACGCGGATCGAAAAATCGATCCCCTTTTTCGAAAAAGAGCGTCCTGACTGCTGGACGCTCTTTCGAAATTGAAAGCCACCCGGAACTGCTTCTGCCAGGGCATGGGGGCAGCATTTCCTTCCGGGTGCTGCCTGCCTGCCCTTTGCAGAGACGCGTGGTTACAGGGACACTCCTGAACACCCGTTGCTCTGCTCCTGCAGCTGCCTTTGCTGTCCCTCGAGGAAGTAAGCAAGGCATTGCAGTGCTGGTTTGGAGTGCTCAGCTTCCTGGGACACCCCAGCAGCTTTTTTCTCGGGAGGTTTTTCTGGTTTAGACCCATTTTTGTGGCATGGAGCCAGAGCTGCCCCTGGGCAGGCGATGGCCCCACACCACCATACTGCAGCTGTTGCTGCATCTGCATGACACAGTCATGAGGCTACTTCCCGAGCTGGACCCAGACCAGAGGTACGAGGGGCTCCTCCGTCAAGCAGCCACACTGCCCTTGCCTCCAAACTTTTTTGTGGACAGGCGTGTTTGGAGGTTTGACACCAGCTCTGACTGGTGGGACCGGCTCGTGATGGAGATCTGGGATGACCAAGACTGGCTACGCAACTTCAGGATGCGAAAGACCACTTTCCAGGAGCTGTGTACCTGGCTCGCCCCTGCTCTGCAACGGCAAGACACCCACCTGCGGCCCGCCATCCCCCTGGAAAAGAGGGTCGCCATTGCCCTCTGGAAGCTGGCAACCCCCGACAGCTACCGCTCCGTGGGACACCAATTTGGAGTTGGCAGGTCTACCGTTGGATCCATCCTGATGGAGGTAAGTCATTGTCTGGGGACAGTCACAGTTTGGGGTGGGGGGAAGGGAGCCTGTCAGGAAGGGCCAAGTGGAGTGGGAGTGGGAGGGAGCTCCTCCACTCACCCTGAATTGTTGGGGGGGGGGGTTCTGAGGAGGGGATTCCCGGTGTGTTTGAGAGGGAAGGTGGGCGGTGGGTTCTCCTCCTAAGAGATAAGGCACCCCTTCTAACATTTTGTTGTCTGTCTTGTTCTGCAGGTGGTGAGGGCCATCAATTCAGAGCTGCTCGACAGGCTCATCTGTCTACCAGATCTGGACAGCGTCATGGCCGGCTTTGCTGCCCTTGGCTTCCCGAATTGTGGAGGAGCGCTCGATGGGACACACATTGCAATCCGTGCACCGCCCCATCGAGCAGCCCAATTCATAAACAGAAAGGGCTACTTTTCTATGGTCCTCCAGGCCCTGGTTGACCATCGTGGCCAGTTTTCGGACATTTGTGTTGGGTGGTCAGGGCGGGCACATGATGCCCGGATCTTCAGGAACTCGTACCTCTACCGGAGGCTTCAGGCAGGAACATTTTTCCCGCATTTTCGCGAGTTTGCGGTTGGGGATGTGCACATGCTGGTGTGCATAGTGGCTGATGCCGCCTATCCCCTGATGCCGTGGCTGATGAAGCCCTACACCGGCCACCTGGATGCGAGCAAGGAGCAGTTTAATGCTCACCTTAACCGGGCTCGCAACCAGGTGGAATGTGCGTTCGGACGTTTAAAAGGCAGATTCCGGTGCTTGCTCACACGCCTAGACATGGGGGAGAGCAACATCCCTGAGGTGGTGGCCACGTGTTGCGTTCTCCATAACCTGGTGGAGAGGAAAGGGGAGGCCTTCCTACCAGGGTGGTGTAGAGGTGCTGATGGCCAGGAGAGGCACTTTGCCCAGCCCTGGACAGCTGCCATCCGCCAGGCTCACCGGTCTGCTGTTGGCATACGGGAGGCCCTCCGGCAGCAATTCTCCAGTGGAGGCCACTGACTGTAGTGAGGGGCTTCTGCCTGGGGACTGGGCCCTGGCCCAATAGAAGCTTCCCTCCACAACCCATCTCCTGACCCTGTTTGGACAAATCAGTAACACCAGGGTGTGTTGCAAAATAAAATGTTCTGTTTAATTTTTTTACATATTCTCAAAAAATAGTATACCTGTAGCAAACATAACAATTTTTTTTTTCATTTTTGTTGTTGAAAAAACTATTTACAATAAACAAACATATTGTTGAACCCTTTCCTTGTGCTTTAACTGGGGTGATGGGGGTGCTTGAAACCTGGAGGGGGGAAGGGGATCAGGTTGCACGGTGCTTGCCTGATTTCCCTCTCCTGCCTGGGCCTCGTGTTCGGGGTGCTCCATGGCTACGGGATCGGGTGGTGCACCTGTCGGTTGGCTGGCTGGGGTGCTCTTGGGACGTGGAAGCCTGGGGGAGAGGAGGGCCAGGGGGAGAGAGGGGCTGAGGAACTGGGGGGGCTGGGGGAGAGGGAGGACCAAGGGGGGAAAGGGATGCTGTTGTAGAAGGGGGGTTTGGTGGGGTGGGGTCATGGGGTGCTGGAGGAGCAGGACCAGGCACAGGAGCAGGCAAGCCGCAGACCTCCCTGAGAGTGGCAGTCAGGGACGTGCGCTGCAGGACCAGCTCCTCCATGAGCCAGTCACGCCAGCGATCCTCTGCCTCCGCCCTCTCTCTGAGGATGGAGTTGAGCTCCTGCACGGCCTCCACGTGCTGCCTGAGGATGTCCGCATAGACACGCCTGTGTCTGCGGCTCCCATGTCCCCGAGATGGAGATGGAGGTGGGGCTGGGGTGCTGCGGCCCTCTTCCACGGCTGGTCCGGCTGTGGAGGAAAAGAAGAAGACACAATCAGTCTTAAAAACTGGACTCTGTAGCACTTAAAATACTAACAGGATGGTTTATTAGGGGATGAGCTTTCCTGGGCCAGACCCACTTCCTCAGATCAGAGTAACACGGCTACATTTCTATCACAATCAGTCATGTGTGCAACAGCTGTCCAAAAGGGCATGCCCTCTCCCTTGAGACAGGGGAAGCAGACATTCTGAAGGTCACACTGTGTGTGTGTGTGTGTGACCTGGGCATCAGCCTGAGCATGACAGGTTTCCCTTGTGCATCACCCACTGTGCACCCACCTACCTCCCCCCCCCCCCGGGTGTGACACAACCTCACTGTACTCACCTGCTGCTTCCTCTCCTGTGCCAGATGACGCCTGGGAGGCCTCTGGGGTCTGGGTGACTGGCTCCAGGGTGAGGGTCGCCGTCTCCTCACTGTCCTCCTCCTCTGGCACCATGTCCCCGTCTCCAGACTGCTCTGGGTCCTGCTCGGGAGCGTCCACCATGGGGTCTGCCAATCCAGACTGGACGAACCGCCGTGGTGTGCGTACTTCGCCACTGCCACCCAGGATCTGGTCCAGCTCGGTGTAGTAGGGGCAGTAGTAGGGGGCTGCCCCAGAACGGGAGCTCTCCTCCCTGGCCTTGACGTAGCCCTGGCGCAGCTCTTTTACTTTGGAGCGCACCTGGTCCTGGGTGCGGGGGTAGTGGCCCTTCTGGGCCAGGGCTTCAGCCATGCGGCCATAAATATCAGCATTTCGCCGCCGGCTTTTGAGGGCCTGTAAGGCCTCCTCCTCTCCCCAGAGCTCCAGCAGGCTCTTGATCTCTGGGCCAGACCAGGATGGTGCCCGGCATTTGGAGCCCTTGGCTGGGTCCCCAGAAGGCTCTGTGGAAGGGCCAGGACGGTCTTGGGGCTGGGACATGCTGCAGCAAAGTAGCCGTGTGCTCTGGCTCCTTCTCTGCAACAAGTGGCTGTGAGGGTGCCTGTCCCTTTAAGGAATGGCTGCAGACAGGAACCACAGACATGCAACCCATGGCCCGGATTGTCCACCAGGGCTTCTTCCTGGAGGCCAATACTTTCGAAAAAAAGGGCTCCCTTACTTTCGACGGATCTCTGTCGAAAAAGGCGTTCTTCCTCGTAGAATTAGGTGTACCGCCATCGAAAGAAAAGCCCCGTTCTTTCAATTTAATTTCGAAAGAACGCGGCTTGAGTCTGGACGCAGGGGAAGTTTTTTCGAAAAAAGGCTACTTTTTTCGAAAAAACCCCTGAGTCTGGACACAGCCTGGGAGTATACATGCTACAACATGCTACCCCTCAGGTAATTATTTTGCATCTGTCCTGGAGAACTGGACTCCCAGTAGATTGTCCAGAAATAATTTACCGCACGTTGCTCAAGAAAAATAGTTATCCAGTAGCTCTGGACATGTGTTAAGTAAGACTTATGATCTATTTTTGTTTTCCAGTAAGTCACAGCAACAACCGGAGATATGTTATGTTTGCAAACATGTCATAAGAGACCATCCCTGTCTTGAAGACTTGACAATTTCAATACACAATCCAGGTAAAGTGGGGTGGCAGGATAGTGACACGGCTTGTTTTATAAATGGAAACCTAGGGAACAAAGATGTTAAATGATTTGCCTGAGGACACCAAGGTACTTTGTGGCATTGGACATAGATTTCACTGAGCATACAGCTGTAGGCACAAAACTATCTTGTCCTCTCTTTTTCCCTCCAGACTTCCAGAAATTAAATGCTAGCAGGTTTCACTGTGTGCTTATATTTCTTACAACTAATAAGTACCTTAGTTCTATACAATTGCATTTGACAGGTTCACCAGTCACATAAAACTAGCTATTCTGGGAAAATGAGAAAATATTTAATATGATCAAATCTCTTGTATAGGCTCATTTGGATTGAACAGCCACTGCCCCAAACATGTGTCCCAGATTTAACTAACTAAACTTTTTCAGTTTCAGATTAATTGGTAGATTTGTTATGCCCCCATGTTTGGCAGGGGTAGAGGGAGAGCTCCTAAATACCTCCAAGAGGTGTGCTCTTGCTAGGGACTGCCACACTTCTCAGGGTGCTGGAAGTTGGCTTCCTTCTAATAGTCAGTCATTGAAAGGTCCTTAGGACAGCCCATCTCTCTAAGTAGGAGTCTGTGTGCTGCAGACTATTTTAGACAGGCCTTTGGGATTGATAGGGATGTAGCTCTTCGCTTCGCCCTAGCTCATACTGTCTGTTCTCAGATTCTCTAATTCCAAAATGGGTTGAGAACAGCAGCACCAGCCACTAAAACAGCTCACTATGGAGCTTGCCATATCATCTTACTCAGCCATTTTACCAGGGGTTTTGTCTCCTGGTATGCATAGGGGGTTCTGGTAAATGGCCTTTCCTTAGGCAGCACCTTAGAAGGCTTCCAGGAGTCTCTGTGGAAGCTATAGTGCTGCCATCTGCTCTCCCCCAGTGCTGCTCACCAATGGCTGGGAACTTCCTGGTTTTAAGCCCTTTTTCCATTTGGGACTTTATTGTTGGGGCAAACCTGGCCTTATCCTCAGACGCACTTTAGTCCCTTCATCCCTGTCACATGAAAGTCATATGTGGCAGTTTAGCAGGCCTGGGAGAGAAGTTTCCATCCCTTCTGTACCCAGCTTAGCATAGTTGGGGACCCTACAAGCTCAAAAGCAGCTGGACTTTATCAGCTCTAACCCATGCCTTGAGCTGGGAAACTACTAAGCAGTAAAAAAGCTTGACCTCGGTCTAAGCTCCTAAGAGTGATAAAAATGGCGTTGGGCCAGTACGCACACACAGGTAAACAAATAACTAGTGTAGGGAGTTTCATGTCTGGTGAGTCTCACCAGGGACCTAGACCTTAGAAGGTGCCCTCAATCCCCCTAGTTGGAGTCACGTCCACTGCGGCCTGGTGCGAGGTAACCAAAACAGGACCTGAAAGGGTCTGCAGACCTGAAAGGGTGTAAGCATTTCCAAGTGCCTGTTACTCTTATATGCATTGCTCTGCCTATGCTGATTGTTGCATTACTTTGTAGTAGCTGTATAACCATCTGGCAGGATTAAGCCTGTAATAGTAGTGACATAGTGAGATTAATAAAAGCAACTGTCTATTCCTAATCGACTCTGTCTTGAAGCAAATCCACAACCCCGTTGGGCCCTGGCCCTGTGACTTGACAATCCCCAGTGTAGAAGGGACTACACACCTCATCAGAGGGCTCAAATGGTTTAAGCTGAAGTGAACCCCAGCCTCTTTGGAGGGTTGGAAAAGTCTGGCTTCTGTTCCCTCCACCTGCTTGTCTTTGCAGACTTTCTTCTTGGTCTGTCATGATCTTTATCCAAAAGATATTCTATTTTTAAAATGAGTCATCATTTCAGCTGCTAATTGTTGCTGGGCCCAGATTTTCTGAAGGGTCAGCGGTACGCTTCATGCAGCTAATGGGATAGGGAGTAAAAAGGAAAAGAAATAAGAAACAAATTGCCCACCACCTTTGAGCACCTGAATCCCTGAAATTTCTGCGGCTCTCTAGCACAATATATAGTATCCTCTGGGTGCTCCTGCCACATACATTCACATTCTTGGCACTCCCCCTAAACCAGCTCTCTGCCAGCCAGGGATTCCCCTGATGGAGAATTCCCCAGCTGCTCTGCCAAGATGGCCTTAAGACTGCTTTGTACATCAAAGACCAGAATGTGATCCCAGATCTCTCTTTTTGTTAGTTTGGGGTGGGGGTGGGTGGGGGAGGGTGTGTGTGTGTGGGTGGGACGGGGGACTCCAGTCCAGACACAAATCCTTACATTTGTTTATTTAGGGTTCCATTGCATTGAAAAAAGTATTTAAATTTTCCTAGAGTTACAGCGAAATGTCAATGTCAAGGCTGAATCCCTTGTAATAGAATCCCAGTGTGCCTGCTTCCATGCTTATTTGATATAGATCCTTCATGTCCCAACACCTGAAAATAGAAACAACTTTAAATGTCACATCCTTTCACTGTTCACTGCAAAGAGAATAGAGATGAGTGAAAGATACTTAATAGCCTTTTACAAAACAGCAGTTAGCAGACAGCTGGAAGATTCATAGGAAAAACAGTTTACGTGTCTGTCTTTAGCTTGAAATATCTCTTATGGTGGGACTCATTTGTAGAAATGTGCAAAGTCACATCCTTGACAAAACAGCATCACAAAAATGTTTTTTGTCTCTTGCTTCAGTTTTATTGCTGCTTGTTAACAAAGTAAAATGGGCCATATTCTGCCATCTTTGCACTGAATAGTACTCCATAAGCAGTCCCATTAACTTCAACACAACTCAAGGGCTACGTCTACACTGGCATGATTTTCCGGAAATGCTTTTAACGGAAAAGTTTTCCGTTAAAAGCATTTCAGAAAAATTGTGTCTAGATTGGTAGGACGCTTTTCCACAAAAGTACTTTTTGCGGAAAAGCGTCCGTGGCCAATCTAGACGCAGTTTTCCGCAAAAAAGCCCCGATCGCCATTTTTGCGATTGGGGCTTTTTTGCGGAAAACAGTACTGTGCTGTTTACACTGGCCCTCTTGCGCAAATGATTTGTGCAAGAGGGCTTTTGCCCGAACAGGAGCAGCACAGTATTTCCGCAAGAACACTGATGATCTTACATGAGATCGTCAGTGTTCTTGCGGAAATTCAAGCGGCCAGTGTAGACAGCTGGCAAGGTTTTCTGCAAAATCATTTGATTTTGCGGAAAAACTTGCCAGTCTAGACACAGCCAAGGAGTAATGGTCTAGTGAAGGGGGAAATCTCGCTCCCCTGGGGTACAGAGCCCCCAGAAGGGTTTGAGGCTGGAGGTCAAATCAAATCAGTGAGGCAGGAGAGAAACCTAGAAGAGAAAACTTTATGATGCATGCATGCAGGCTGTCACACCAAGAGTGAAGCAGCCGCAATGAGAGACAGATTCAGGTATCCTATATACAGAATGCTTAGACAGTTCAGTTGTTGATTGTTCTTCTTTAACATATCAAAGTCTCAGCAGAAGTACTCTGAGACTTCTGTTCACCCCAGGAGTGCTAGAAGTAAGTTTTTACAGTACACAAAGCCACATGAGAACTTGAGTGGAGGAGTCTACAAGGCAAACTGTGACAAAGATAAGGGTTTACATGACAAATTGTGACAGACTAGGAGTATCCATAAACTTGAGATAGGAGGCATTGTAAGGGTCTTGATTAGAATTAATTTGATTGCTCTCTGTTACAGGGAGAGAGGTCTGGAAAACTTTTAACCCTTACAGCAGTTTTCTTTCAGAGAGTTTTGATTTCTGCACAGTCCCCCCTTTGACACAATTGGAGTTATTTGATTTTTTTCTCCCACACTAGTTGTAGGGAATGGATGGCCTGGTGATTAGGGTTTAATTCTTTATGCCACTATGGACTTTCCACATCACCTTACCATGGGCAAGTCACTTTGTCCGTCTGCGCTCCCCATCTATAAAGTCAGAATAACAAGGCCTCCCATGGATGTTGTAAGGAAGAATATATTAAAGACTGAATAGCTGAGTTCCTCATATTCTGTTTAATTCAGAAATTAATAATTAAGTATTCACTGGAAACCCAAAAAAGACAGCTCCTTCAGTCAGGAAATGGAGTGCATACAATGTGACTTATGTCCCCAATCAAATAGATCAAACTTCAGAAGTCAGGTATTTTTAACAAACTGGTCCTGCATGAACTAAAGAATTATTTGCAAAATTTATTCAATGAATAATTTCAAATAACTAATACATTCAAGAAAATAGTAAGTTAATAGATCTTATAGTCAGAGACTGTTATGATCGTCTGACCTCTGGTATAACAAAAATCTCAACATTTTTCCTGTTATACATTAAAAATATAGTTGAACTAGAGAAAAAACTTTTAGAAAGACTGCTTTAAAAACTTTAAGTGATCAAGAATATAGCACCTCACTGTGAAATGTGTTTCACTGGTTAGTTAAAAATGTTGCCAAACATCTGTGTCTTGTGTCAAGTTTGAATTTCTCACCTTAGTTTCCAGCCATTGGATCTTGTTATGCCATTATCTGCTAGATTAAAGAGCCCTCATATTAAAAAATCTTCTCTCTGTGTAGGTACTTCAAGACTGTTCATGGACAATTGATGAAGAAAAATGAAATTCATCAAATAAATTATTCATAATAATTTACTGACCCTGCTCTACAGCCTGCAGTTCCATTGTACAAGAAGCCTCTTTGGATTGAAAACTGCAAACCCAATCTTAACAGCTGAAGTTTTAAGGTTAATAGAATCCTCTACAGTAGAACTCTTTTACACCCATTTCCTTTTCTATTTGGTGTCACAAGTGGTTGAAAATGATCACCTCTATTTCTCACACTGTGTCCTTTTGGTTGATTTTGTGATGCTCTGCTGGGACTTTAGTGACAGCCAGAAAGAGAAGAAAAAAAGATAACTGATATATCACAACTGGAGAATAAGGTGCTCAGAAATGGGAGCTGTGTCATACTACCAGAAGGTTTGGCAGGTCTGATCCTTTGGATTCTTTAGTCACAACAACTTCTGTTAGGCCTGACAAAATCACCTCACCAAGCACTTTACTTTCTTAGTATTTACCAAAAAAGGGTTCTGTGAGGTGTCTAATAAAAACTCATGACACATTGATCCTCACAATGACTGTAGGATGTATGTAAACTAGATGAGATGTTATACAGGTTTAACCTGCCTAACCTGGCTCCCTAAGTGGATGTGTAGATTATGCTTTGTAAGCTAACACAATGGATGTCTGTTTTGCATATGCAGTCAGCACAAGTATGTGAAGACAACTTGGAGCAAGAACAGTAGGAAAAGAGCTGTTGGGATCACACTGATGCTGCGATAAATTAAAGAGTTTGGGGAATTACAAGAAGCAAAGGAACATGTGCCTATCCTTCACTGAAGAAGTAAAAAAGGACACACTTTTTGAATTCATGAAAGATGGATCCCAGCCATGGTGGTTGGTGATGCTGGGAGATTGCAGGTAAGAATCTAATTTAGGCAAGTATAATAGCCCAGTAAAGTTAAATTTCGTTTCTAAGAATCATGTTATGCTTTTTGGCTTATATGTAATGATTTCTTTTCCCATCGTTATCCTTATTTGCTACCTCTTAAATATTAGTCTTTGCTAATAAACTATGATTTTTCATTATAAAAAAGATTTCAATGCTGTGATTTTATGAAGGACCCGATCCTGAGCTGTACTAATAAAATTATGTGTAAAGTCTTTGTCGATGGCCAGTAAGCTTGTTTATATGAGTGTCCATTGATAGAGATGGATATTTCAGGGGGATTCTTTCAGAGGGATTTGAAGATGTGGGGTACACCTGTTAACATGCAAGGCAACCCTGTAGGGAAAAGCCTTGAGGAGATTGATTGGGTAATTAGCAGGCTGGTGGGAGCTGACAGCCAGTTAAGCACAAACAAGCCAATCTTCCTCTTGCTGTTGATGGAGTTGGTGGTGGGCAGTAAACATACCTGCTGGGAGAGGGGGGCAAAAGGGGATATTGCCCCAGGACCCATGAATAAAAAGGGATCTGAAGCTCCTAGCGACTGTGGCAGTGGTTGGAGCTCCAGGTCCTTTAAATTGCTGCAGGAGTACCACATAGCATTCTCTGGGCAGTGCTAAGGGCTGGTTGGGTGGGGAAGGGGCTCTGTGCAGCACTGAAGGCTGGCTACCCCAGCCCTGCTCTTTTTGACCAAGGCCCTGCCCCTTCCATGAGCCACCCACCACACTTTACCCAGGGGCCTGGCAAGGCTGTCGACCCCCCTGCAGGTAACAAGATGATTCACAGTCTTGTGCACCCTGAGAAACCATCATAGCAGGTATATATCTCAAGGACCCAATTCTGTTTTCGCTGTGAAAGACAAGTAATTAAAGCTAACAAGAGTTTTGAAAAATAATGACAGTAGGATGAAGCACAAAATACTGTAATGTAACAGGGGCAAATAACTTGTAGAAGAAAATACTAGAAGTCTTACATACATTTAATCTTGGGAGAATTCACCTTTTATATAGATGTTGTGAGATAACATCAGTGTTTATTTTTAAGTTTTTTTGATTTATAGCAACTTAAATTTTCAGTTAAAGGAAATGGGTGAGGAGGAGATAGATCAGACAATAACTATTTAATGATGGTAGATGGAGAGACTCACAAAGCTAACGCCGCGTAACTGTTAAAATACAAACTATTAACCTCACATAAAATTACAAACGAAATAGTCTTACATTAAATGCTATTGAATTCAGGAAGCATTTTTGTTACTTTGCATATTCATAGAGGTGTATTATTATGTGTTGAAATATTTTGCATTGGTTTGTGTGTGTATAATGAAATCAATGTTTACCAATAAAAATATAATCATACACCAAAACCTGACAAAATGTCAGCTAAAAAATATAAATGCATGGGGAGAAATAAAGAATGGGTTGGACCCCTTGGATCCACTACCTACAATGTACTAGCTAGCACAGCTGAACCACCAATAGGGTGGGGCTGGGGCTGTGTGAAAATAGTAATTTGCTATTGTTCTTAGCAAATTACTGCCCCCTCAGCAGGATGGGAGAAGGAGGAAATTGTGTTCCTCTGATGCTATCATTCTTTTCTACACAGGTGCATGAACATTCCACCCTGTTTTCTTGCCTGATTATTGTTGCATAGTCTAACCCGCCTGGTCTTCTTTGGTTGGCAATTTACACCCAAACAGAAATCACCTGGGTGTTTGAAAGTGCTATAAAAAGGCAACTGAAGTGGTTAATAATAAATTAGTTTAAAAAAATGAAAGGTGAGCCAAACAAAAAAAACCTTCCATTCAAAAAAAAAAAGAGGTTCTGAATGGTGAGAGTTCTATGTTCGGAAATAACTGGAAATATTAAACTTCCTTTTCACCATTATTTTTTAAGCACTGGACCAAAAAATCTTGTTTTTACACAATAGAAAAATGCTGAGCCATAAAAAAGGAGCCCTTTTAGCCTCTATCTTCCCCTGTCAGGAAACAACACAATTTTGTCCAAAAATATGAGTTAATTGTTCTCAGTTCACCATACATCAGACAGGAAGGAAACAATATCAACAATATCAATGCATCCATGAGTGAATGAGCAGTGATTCTGGGTATTCATTAGTGGGAGAAGGAAGTGGGTTTCTAGACACAGAGAAATAATCCTCGCACCCCGAAGGCAGGCTTCAGACCTCACAGGAAACCTCAACTATTTCCCTTAATCTAAAATATTTAGGTAGGAAATTTCAGGAGCTGTAGGAACTCAGCACTGCTACACCAATGAAATTCAATGTGCTTAATTCCCCATTCTTCTTTAAACGTATCAGCTATAGTCCCAACAATCTAAAGGACTGAATAAATGTTGAAAAGGGAACCATAAAAACCCAGATGGAGAATCCACCTTAGGGGCTTTATTTAGACTAACAACCCAAAACAAATATTTAATTAAAAAAACAGAAAATTCTAAACAACGGCTGGATAAACAAATGCATTGCAAACAGCCATCCCTTACTGAGTCCATGCCTTTAGGCAAGTGCTAATACCCAACAACACACATAGCTAGCATCACAGAATAACCAATGGCAAAGTCCTCAGTCTTAAGTGCCCAAATATTGGCCAGCTGCTAACCATTACCACTAATAAGAGACTGCAGTGATTGGTAGGAGATTGAGTGAGTATGGTAGTGATGAGGTGGAAACCATGTGGGAACCACTGAGTTGCTGCATAAAAGTGAGGCTGAGAAACTTATTCAAACTGTTGCCAGACATTATTCAGTTCATTCACGGCTTGCTTACATTCAGGTTAAGGGAAACAAGTGTTTCTAAGGAGAACAGCACCAGGAAACACTAGAAGTCTCTGATAAGGGTCTCTTCTTAAGTTCTGTTGATATATCATTGGCCAGGGGCTTCTCTTAAGGTCCTTAGTTGCCAGCAGTAAATCCTGGGTCCTACTTGCCCCTTGAATGGCTCTTTCACAGATTCATTGTTCTGCTAATTGGTCTGGCAAACTTTTTTTCACTTTTAAGTTAACCAGATCCTCTCCAGAGGAAGCAGAGCCACACACCAAGGTTAGGAAGAGCAGATGAGTAGTCATTAAAACCCAGTGGTGCCCCAAATTTTCATGTGCCCTCTGCAGCTGCATATTCTGGTAAAGGAGGACCTGGGCTACGTCTACACTGGCCCCTTTTCCGGAAGGGGCATGTTAATTTCAGAAGCCGTAATAGGGAAATCCGCGGGGGATTTAAATATCCCCCGCGGCATTTAAATAAAAATGTCCGCCGCTTTTTTCCGGCTTTTAAAAAAGCCGGAAAAGAGCGTCTAGACTGGCCCCGATCCTCCGGAAAAAGTGCCCTTTTCCGGAGGCTCTTATTCTTACTTTGAAGTAGGAATAAGATCCTCCGGAAAAGGGCTTTTTTTCCGGAGGATCGGGGCCAGTGTAGATGCTCTTTTCCGGCTTTTTTAAAAGCCGGAAAAAAGCGGCAGACATTTTTATTTAAATGCCGCGGGGGATATTTAAATCCCCCGCGGATTTCCCTATTACGGCTTCTGAAATTAACATGCCCCTTCCGGAAAAGGGGCCAGTGTAGACGTAGCCCTGGTGTTTAATTTTCAAAAGTAAGTGTAATGCCTTCTTGCTATCCACAGACTAAACCAGACAATAGACTTCATTTCGATGCAATTGATTTCCTGCCTACAGAAAGCACGAGTAATAATGACCTTATTTAAAGGTCACTGTAGTGAGCTTGCTATACCTGTTCAATAATTTCAGTGCCACAGCAATCTTTGTTTGATGGCTGTGAGAGTTCCCACAAAGAATAAAAGCTATAAGAATCACATGAAACTCAGTTTCTTTTTTAATAGTATAATAACCAGGACAGAATACATGGTCCAGATAGAATATACCACATGGCCTACGCTCAATTTAAATAGATACTTTTCTTCAATCCAAAAAATTTGGCTTAGCAGGAAGTCATTGCCCTGCATTTTCTCTCTAGAAAAGCTTATCATGGCCTGTATTGACTCCTAGCTCCAAGATTCACTTACATAAAGTTGAATAAAGGCATTTCTCCTTTCAGTTGTAGCTGTGGTGTAAACATAATAACTCCTTTCTTTTAATACATTTGCAGCATTCTCTTGTCAATCAAAGCATCTTAAATTAAGGGTTACCATTTGCAACATAAATGGTAAAAATGTGGACTTAGCTACACTTTCTTGTTATCTGTTACATCCCTATGTTTTTTATCACTTTTATCAGTTTGCTCTTCTGATGTTTCTAACAATGTTTCTATGTAAATTCATAAGATCTGAATTGCTCCAGATCTGAAGCCCTCACCCTAAATGCTGCTGGATTTAGGATTGAGCCCTTGAAAAAGTTCATGATAGCATCCCTGAGTTTTTAGTTTGGTACTGTACATTATTATACTGTACATTATGTATATTATCTCCAAACCTGTTTTTTATAATGGCTGCTTCACGAGTTGCATAGTATTCAACAATCTCAGAGGGGTAGCCATGTTAGTTTGTAACTTTAAAAACAATGAGTGGTTCTGTGGCAACTTAGAAATTAATCAAAATATGAGAATCATGAGATTTTGTGGGCAAAACCCACTTCATCAGATGAGTTGGAGTGGAAATGACAGAAATCAAGATATATCAGCAAAAGAAGTACCTGTCAATTGTAGGACCCATGTTAATGAGTCTAATATGTCGACTGGGTGTTTCCCATACATAGCTTTTGATGTGGAAATGCAGATGTTTATGGCAGGAGAAATTGAATTTGTAGTGTGCCAACTAGTTAATATCTTTGTCTAAGCCCAGGGAAATGGTGTTAAATCTGTAGATAAATTCTAGTTCTGTAGACTCTCTGTAATTGGTTAGTTAAATTCCTTGGTAGAAGAATGGCTACTTTTAAATCCATGATTGAGTGACCGAGTAGTTTAAAATGTTCCCCTGCAGGTTTGTGTGTGTTACCATTTCTGATGTCTAATTTGTGTCCATTTATCCTTTATCATAGAGACTGTCCAGTTTGTCCAGTATACATGGCAAATAGACATTGCTGGCACTTGATGGTATATATCACATTAGTGGATGTGTAGTTGTATGAGCCCCTGATGTTTTCACTTATGTGCCTAGGTCCTGTGATGGTATTGCTTGAATAGGTATGTCAACAGAATTGGCAATGGCGTTTGTTGCAGGGGTAGGTCCTTGGGTGAGTGTATCTGAGGTGTGATGTGTGGTGCTGGAAAGGATTTGCTTCACGTTAGAGGGTTGTCTGTAGGTGAGGACTGTCCTGTTTCCCACAGCATGTGAGAGTGAGGAATCATTTTCCAGGATAAGTTGTAGATCGTCAATGATGTTCTGGAGGGGAAAAATTACAATGATGCACTGGAGGGGTATTTGTCTGGATACTTGTCAGGGTACTTCTCTGTCAATCTATTTCCTCACTTCCCCATGAGGGTATTTAAGTTTTAAGAATGCTTGATAATAGTATTCAGTAGGTAATGCAGTCTTTGTTATGATTTTTCAGCGGCCTTTTTATCTTTATGTACTTTCATTCTTATTTTACTATTTTTCTATAATCTAGAATTGGCATTTGAAATGCTTTCCTCAGAGGTACCTGAATGAGAATAGGTGACTATGTATTAGCAATAAAAATAAAGGATGTAATGTGATTTTGAGAGTATGAGAAAGTGAAAATGTTAATATTTGTTATATGTCATAAATGTAACATGCTTACCTTTGTAAAGAGTTCTTCCCATCTCTACATTTACCCTTGATATTTAAAAGCACAGAAGTATGGTGCTGCTGTTTCTTTGTTATGGAAAGTATGGCATAGTTTAATTTAGTTCGATGCGTCTCAGTTCTTATAGCTGACATAAAAGAGTTGAGATGTTTGGGACAATAATCCCATTTTTGTTTCTTATAAATAAAATCCAAGATATTCTTTACTTCATCTTTACTGTTAATATGGTACCAAGACTTTCTCTTCATCACCACAAGGTCACTGAGTCAAAAGTAACCATATCATCAGAAAGTTGTAACCATCTTGCAGTTGTTAATAGCCTACTGGAAAAAGTTTCAATTTGCTCTAGTGCCTTGAAGGGAGAAAAAGGATTTTCAAAATCACATAGCATTGGCCAAACTCTGTTCCTATGGAAACCTGTAACTGCTGTTAGACCAAGAATCTTTAAAATCCCACCAGAGGTGTCTACTTCACAGGCCCTGGTCTATACTAGGGAGTTATTTCAAAATAACTCCCCTTATTTCGAAATAACAGGTGGAGCGTCCACACTACCAAGCCCATTATTTTTAAATAATGGGCTGGTTATTTTGAAATAATAACTCCCGCTTTCCACGAGGAATAATGCTCATTTCAAAATGGTTATTTTTAAATAGCCATAGTGTGGATGCTCCACTGATGCTCTTTCAAATAACTACTCCCCAGAATCATTCAAAGTAATTCCTCCCCAGTGCTTCCTGAGGCTGTAAGTTGAGGTAGTGTATCCATATTAAGGGAGCCTGTCTCAGACTAATTTCGAGGCTTCTCTGTAGTGTGGTGTCAGCCGACGGTCAGGGCAGTGTGTGTGTGCTATACATCTGAGACTTTAACTGCTGAGACTGGGGTCCCTTGCAGCAGGCAACCTGGAGGAGGCTGACGGGTGCCCAATAAGTATACAGGGAGAGCTTATTACACTTCAGATTTTAGCTGCTAGAATCTGTGATTCCTTCGCAGTGGGTAGCCTGGGGGAGGCTGAGAAGTGCCCCAACGGATCTGCCACCTGGGAGTGACACAAATCCAAACGCCCAAGCTCTCCCTATATCTGTCCCTTAAGACCGGCTGAAGTTCTTTTAAATTGTGCCTGGTTCTGTTACAGCAACTGAAGGAGTCAGGTTAAAGCTTAAACAGTTACAGGTTTATTGAGGAAGCGTATAAATCATATTGTTGCAATGGCTATTGTTCTATTTCTTAACTGCTAGCAAAATATAGATCTTAAAAATGGTTACAAAGAAGATAAAGATAGGGAAAACAGAAATAATAGTACCAAGTAACAGCTTAACCTTTAAAGAGCTCTTAGTCTGTGTACACTTAAGACAGAGGACCACATCCAGGTACAATTTTTACCCCCTTCTGTGCCTCTCGACTCCAGCGTGTCAGGCCAGGGCCGGTCCCTCAATTCCTAGGAAAGACGAAAATACGAGGTGGGTGTCCCCATATAACCTAGGGAGGTCAAACACCTAAGCCGACCAGCAGGTAGAGGGTAGAATGACACTCAAAGTGAGTGTGCTGCTGGACCTATTTTATACCCATGAGGTCACGTATTTCTCTTTCTTGTCTGTCATGCCAAATGGTGCTGGTCTGTCTTTTGTGAAACCAGTTCTTACAAGGGAGTTGTGAACTTAATTTACACTTGTAAGAGAGAGTTGAGAGGATTAAATTGGAAGTACTGGGCATTCTTTTTCTCAGTGGGAAATTCCTCTCCCAGGGACTGTGTGTGTTCGAATCAACATGGGTGCCAGCCGGGCACTTCTTGCAGCCTCGAGCTCAGTTTATTGCCTTAATCATTACTCAGAGTCAGGGAACACTCGCATATCCTGATCTCGCATCAAAGCAGATCAAAGCTTAATGGCGATGCTGATTTTCTTATTGTTCCTTCTCTGCCCTGTATACAGACATCTCAGAGGGCAAGCAAGTTGGATGAGATGGGGGGGGGGGCGCTGTCTGGCTACATGTGGACATGCTATATTGAAATAATTATTTGGGGAATTATTATTTCAAAAGAAGTTATTTTCAGATAATTTCCTATTGTAGACATGCCTACAAAATGCACAACAATTGCCATCCTTCTTGGCTTCTCAGTCGAGAACATCACAGTGGTAATCAAGCTGACCTTCACAATTCACATCTTTCAGGAAAACTTCTGATTCACACCAACAAAAAGCAAGCTATTAGATTGAATGTATGTTTTAGCTCCCTGATGGTTTTTAGTATGACTTTTATATCCTTTAGAACAAATTCCCCAGCTGAGGAGATGAGCCTTGATGTTTAAAAACATGCTTTTAGATGCAACGTGACATTAGCAAGTCATTTTTTGGACCATCGCATTGTAGACTCCTTCCCCCAAGCAGCTTCCTAGCTAAAAAAGCAAAGCGAGCAACTCAGAAAATAGTAAATAACATGTTTAATAATCCTAAATTAAGCTGCAGTTGATTATTCTCCTCAGATTTGCCAGGCTTCGTTTCTATGGTAAAACTGTCAGGGTAAGTGGAAGAAAATTACTAAGTAATGCCTTGCATGATGATCATCACCAGTACATTAACTCCCACACTAGATGCAGATAATTCACTAACTGATGTATGCTGACTGGACTTTTCAGCGTACATACAGAATCGGGGAAAATAGAATATTATTTAATGTGTTCCAAAATATCCTGCAATAAGTACAAGATAATTAAAGATTTTGGCTTATAGTTATCCAGCATTAAACATCCCCCTATTCTCTCAGGTAAAAGCCTGGGACATAGGCCTTATCTACACTGGAATGTTTGTCACCAAAAACTACCTTTTCTTGACAAAACAGTGAAAGCGTACACACAAAAATCCAAATTTTGTCCAGAAAAATACCCAGTTTTGACGACAAAGAACATACACCTCTGTGAGAGTCTTTTGTCTTTTCCTTTGCCTTTATTGTCAACAAAGTGCCAGTGTGGATTCAGTTTGTTTATTTTGTGGGGAGAACTGGCTTCTGCCAGTATCCCACAATGCCTGCTCTGATGGCTGCGCTCTGGGTTTTGATCTCTGCTGCTGCCCTGCAGACATATGTCCCTCCCCTTTCAAAGCTCCAGGAAGTATCTGACAGTTGAGTGAGCTGCTCCATTTGGGGACCAAAGAGCAAATCATTGGAATGCTCCTGCTCTGCCCTGCGCTAGGAATACAGCAGCAGGCAGACTGCTGCTACAGGGTGAAGGCTGGAGACTGCTGTGCTGCTTTGACATTCCTCAGCATGAAAAGCTCACTGAGCTACACGTGATGCTGCTCCCAGCAGCTCAGAATGCTGTGGGAGAAGTTGGAGACAATCCCAAGAAGTGCAGGATCAGCTCTGCCTTACTACAATACTGCACTGTGGGATGCTTACCCACAATGCTTTGCTCTATCTGTTGACAGGGGAGATAGCAATATGGCCATGAAATGTCTACAGTGGGAGGCAGAAAACCGGTTTCCACTTTTGCATGTTGACAGCACTTTTGTCGCCAAAACCTTCCCAGTGTAGAAACAGCCCTAGTAACTAATGGTACTGAGAGATTTAAGGTCTTTTTTTAATACAAAATGACAAAGTGACCTCAATCCAGGAAGACTGCTGTATTGCACTTATTGTTGTACTTACCGGTAAGTGTTAAGGATAATTTTTGCTTTCACAGCAATTACAGCATGCTTTGGACACTAGAAACAGAGTCTTACAGAACTGAATGAAATGAGGTTTACTGAAATGAAAGATAGAGTAATGGAGAGTAGGGGATGTGGATTTAAGTTGTCATGACAGTGGTTGGATTGATGGCCAAGGAAACATATGTTGTTTATTATTCAGGGCATAATGAATAATACAGTACACACTTTCCTAAAATAGTTATTTATGCACGTATTTCTGTACCATCATATCTCAGCTCTGCCCTGTAGGGATTACCTGTAGCAGCAAGAAGCTGGTTCAAGCTCTATATCTATGAAATCCTTGTCCTCTTTTTTTAAGCATGCCATGATTTCTGTCCATGTGTGATACTGATGTTTGTCATGTTGTTGCAGCCACGCTGATCCCAGGATATTAGAGGTATATGGTGGATGAGGTAAGCTCTTTTACTGGACCAACTTTGAAAGCTTGTTTCATTAACCAAAAGAAGTTGGTCCAATAAAAAATATCTCACTCATCTTGATTCCATTCCACTAGAAACTGGACTGAGAACAACACTGAAATCACACAAGCTAGATATTAATTATTTTCAGTCACTACCAAATTGAGGCTAGATTTGAGTTAGTAGCTTAGTCATCAAGAGCTATATGTATTGCATTGCCAGTTATCCCCCTAAAGAAACACAGAATTATTTCTTTAAAGGGTGTTAGATTGTTTCTAGACAATGAGCTTAAAGTTGATTGTGTGTCTATTGCTTTGGAGAATACAAGTGATTAGAATTCCTTAATCATAGGTTTACTATATTTGATATGAATCACAGAATCATAGAATACTAGAACTGGAAGGACCTCGAGAGATCAAGTTCAGACCTTTGCCCTCATGGTAGGACTCAGTACCGTTTAGACCATTTCTGATAGATGTCTATCCAGACTGTTCTTAACTATCTCCAGTGATTGAGATTCCACAACCTCTCTAGACAATTTATTCCATTGGTTAACCACCCTGACAGTTAGGAAGTTTTTCCTAATCTCCAACCTAAACCGCCCTTGCAGCAATTTAAGCCCATTGCTTCTTGTCCTATCCTCAGATGTGAAGGAGAACAATTTTTCTCCCTTCTCCTTTTAATACACTTTTGGATACTTGAAAACTGCTATTATGTCCCCTCTCAGTCTTCTCCTTTCCAAAATAAACAAGCCCAATTCTTTCAGTCTTCCATCATAACTCATGTTTTTTAGAACTTTAATAATTTTTGCTGCTTTTCTGTGGACCATCTCAAATTTCTCCACCTCTTTCTTGAAATGTGGTACTCAGAACTGGACACAATACTCCAACTGAGACCTAATCAGTGCAGAGTAGAGTGGAAGAATGATCTTTCATATCTTGCTCCTGTTAATGCATCCTAGAAACAAGTTTGCTTTTTTTGCAATAGTGTCACGCTGCTGACTTACATTTAGCTTGTGGTCCACTATGATCCTTACATCCCTTTCTGCAGTACTCCTATGCTTTTCAAAAGAAAAGGGGTCTCTCTTTTGATTCAGTGATTTCAGATCAGACACCCTCAATCTCAGAAACAAAAGGAAGACACATAAAAGAATGAATTCTCTAGTATCTTTGCCTAACTTTGGAACAGATAAAAGTACAAATCTACCTAATGTTTTTTAAAGACTGTGAGAGACTAAAATACATTAAAGCATCTAAAATTGAGTAAGATCCATTAATATATATTTATCTAGGCCTTTACAAATTACCCACCCTTTGGATGCCAGAATCTTTAGGGGAGAAAGTGCCAGTCCCAGATCCACATTTGCTATAAATTGTACAAGAAACATTGACTTCAGGAATGCTGGCCAATTTGCATCAGCTGCACCTCTATCCCCTCCCCCTGCTTCTAAATATTTTCAACTGAGTGGAAAAAAATATTGACCATATCCACAGATTAACACAATGCATTATTGCAAATTCTCAAACTTATTCCTGGAGATATAACTAGACAACAGGTAGGGCACGTCTCAACTACGTTTTTCTTTCGAAAGAAGATATGCAAATTTGGTTCAAATTTGCATATCTTCTCCCGATCGCTTTTTCAAAAGTTTTTTTAGAAAAAGCAAGCAGTCTAGATGTGTTTCGGGGGGGGGGGGGAGGCACTTTTTCAAAAGGACACTGGAAACCTCATTTTTTGAGGAAGAAGGGTTCTTTTGAAAAAGGTGGGTTTTTTTAAAGAACCATGTCTAGACTGCTTGCTTTTTTGAAAAAACCTCTTTTGAAAAAGCGATCAGAAGAAGATATGCAAGTCTGTACTGAATTTACATATCTTCTTTCAAAATAAAAATGTAGTCTAGATGTGTCTGTAGGATATGTGATTCAAAGGAAGGTCAGAAATAGAACTATCTTTCCTGGAAATATTTCTGGGTGTTGTAGCTCAGGCTACTGCAAATCTGGCTTGCTCATTGAGACTTACATACTGAAATGATGTAGTGTGCCATGGTATGGTGCTTCTTCTCTAAACTGGCAGTAGTCATTCTCAGTTCCTAGCAGGGCTGTTCAGGAGTTTCTGTCCTGTGGAAAGCTTTGCATTTCTCAACATTTTCTCCTTTCGAATTGAAGCAAAATATCAGAAATGAGAACCCAGGAGACTGGGAGCCTGGGAAGCAAGCCTAGCTAGATAGCTGATTAGCTAGAGAGCTGATTTTCCAAGAAAGCCGGGCAGCCTGGGAATCCGCCTGCCTTCCCACCAGCCTGCCCACCAAATTTCAATCGAAAGATTTCATAGAAACTGGTGAATTAATTGAATCAACATTTTTATATGGAAAAAGCCTTGCCTGTAGACATTTTTCGACTTGCTCTACTAGCAAAAGCTAATTTTTGCTCAATGTTGGAGTGAGGTACTTTCTAATTCAGATTTTAATGATCTTTCCTGCATTTGTAAACCAATAGGAAATGGCTGAATACATTTAAAATCAAATCATGGAGCAGCTCACACAAGATAGCAGCTGTGTTTGACTCACTTCACAATAATGAGGGAGGTGAGGGGGGAGGTCCATGAATACTAATAGCAGCTGGAAAGAAAAAACTGTGCTTTGATAAAAACATTATTATTTATTATTCATGTATGAAAGTAGCATGTATATGTAGACAAGTTAGATATTATTTTAATACAATATTAAAAGTAATCAAGATGCAGTAAACTTGGGGCTGACCCTCTTTCATTCTGAGGTAGTTTCTCCCAACAGCTCTTTGATATTTTGTCATGCTTTCTATTGCTCTCTCTCACCCTTCCCATCTACTATATTCGTAATAGACAAAATAAATATGTTGAAGGCTTATTCATTATTTGTATAACTGTAGCACAGCCATGAGCAACTTAGGCTAGTGGCCCTCCTTCATCTCAGTGGGCCACAAGATTGGTGTAATCAAGGTGGTCTCCTGGGATGCAGTTTTGCTAACTCGCTTGCACACCTAAAATTTGTGCCTATTGAACCATAGCAGCACTTTGACTGGATTCAGGAGCAGTGCATGGCTCTTACTGCCAATGTTGTGTGCAGTCCCCACACATCTCACTTCACATACCCTTGTTTATGTGGGCATGTCACTTTAGTAATACCGGTAGGAAAAAACGATGTGGAGGAAAACCTGCAGAATCTGGCAACCCTGCATGTGGGTAACAGTAAACAAAATGTCTCCCAGAACACACATAGAACCCTGATGGGCTGCAGGTCACCCACCACTGCTGTAGCACCTCAGGAACTACTCATGCATCAGGACCCATAGTATTAGGTACTTTCCAAACACAAAACAAAAACAAAGTCTCTGGTCCCATGGATTTATGGTTTAAGTATGTGAGCAGAGAAAACTGGTGGATACAGACAGATGCATGAAGATTAAAAGATACATGGTCAGCATGAGAGGGCAAACATGGTCAAAGTGCTAGCTCTTTCAAGCATGTGAGAAAGCATGGGAGGAAGCAAAAATGTGCTTGTTTGAAAATTTAACAAGTGGTTGATGGAGACTGGTATCCTTAGACAAATGAGACAAATATCCAGTCAATGAGAGATGATAGAAAGGGTGGGTATTAACCGTGACAGGCATTGAAATTAAACAAAAATTATATGTGGTATGACAGAGAATAAGAGCCAATGAATGTTTGCTGCAGAATTCTGAATGGATGTGAGTAAATCAAGATTGCATTTGTGAAGACCAGAGAGAAGGATGTTGTATGAATCAAGACATGAGATGATGGTGGCTTGCAGAAGAAAAGCCATATCTTAGAGATGTGATACAGACAGAATCTGCAAGATTTAGACACAGACCAGATATGAGGGCTTAGCGAAAGGTCAAAACTGAAGGTGATGGATGGGTTATAGACCTGAGCAACAGGCAGGATGGAGTTGTCCATAATGACTGCAAAAGGAAGTAGCCAGAGATCTTGGCAGAGAAGATTAGGAGCTCTATTTTAATCATGTTGAGCTTCAGCAGACAGCTTGATGTTCACGAGGAGATGGCAGATGGACTGGCCAAAATTTTAATGTTTGCATATGAGATTACCCAGAGACAATTGATGGTTAAAGAATCTCAGTAATTTCACTTCCCCATGCTGTCCTTGGACTTATGTCCTGATAGTAATATCTATTCTCTCTAGAAAACTGCAGCTTAGTTAGAGGGAAACTTCTTTTAACTTTAATTTCACACTCCTTTAATAACCATCTGTGGCAAATTATAAACAGCCCTTAATGACCCTTAATTTGCTTTAGAAACTTAAAAGCATTAAAGCATTTTAATTTATCTTGAATGAAACATATAAAAGAGGGAAAACAAGCAGCACACACACATTTAATTGAATCACTTCAGAATAGTCACCAGATTTATTCATGAAGAGAAAACATGTTTTTTTTAAAATTTAACATAGAGGCAGAGAGGCTTCAAAGGAATTCAGATAGGAATAACAAACATTGAGAGAACTATGGTCATCTGGTGACATCAAGGGAATGAGAGATCTCGGTTCTATTCCTGGCTTTCTGTGTAGCTGTTACAAGTCACTTGGGGCCAGATTCGCAAATGTATTTCAGTACCTAATGGGTGTTGAAATCAGGAAGAGTTAGGTGCCTGAATATCTTTGAGGATTTGGGCGTTGGCCAAACTGTGCCTCAGTTTTGCTGTCTGAAAAATAGGAATACTACTACTACCTGAGAAATAGTTTGTAAATATTGGAAGGGGACAAATTTTAATGAGGGAGAGAAATTATATATGATGAAGCAAGGTGATACAGCTAAGAGAGATGGTTTAAAATTAAGAAAAGGAGAATTTCGGATGAATAATAAGTTGTGGAAGTGGGTTTTACCCACAAAAGCTCATGATACTATATAAATATTTTTGTTAGCCTCTAAAGTGCTACAGGACTACTTGTTTTTTTTAAATTACAGATTAACATGGCTACCCCTCTGAGACTTTCTAACTAAAACAGTTTCACCAGGAACGTGGTGGAAGCCAAATCACTTGCAATGCAGCATTACTAAATTTACCATAAATAACAGAGCTTGGTAAATGTATACTATGGAATAATAGTGTGTAAGTACAGGGTTGCTTCTTGGAAGTCAGTGCAAAATCAGTACAAGTGAGCTCAGAAACCAGCCGAGCAATATCAATTCATTTGAATTGGAGACTACGGCAAAGAGTCAAATGATGTCTGGAATAAATATTTATCACCATCTCCTCATTCTTCCTTCAGACTTTTGATATTGTGAAAACTTCAGGAAGTATGAATGAGAAGACCTCACTGCCCTCCTGCTCCACCCCATGATATACATGCCAAACTATTAATTGATAAAGAGCTGGTTGGCATTTTGATGTACTAAGAACAGAAAGAGGAACATAGAAATTGGAAGGAGGAAAATCAGTTGGTTTCTGTTCCAGTTCTTTCCCCATATATCCCAAGTGACAGGCAGAACATAACTCTTGGTCATTCCTTTCTGGCTTTGTCTTTTTCTGATCCACGGAAAGCATGTCAGCACTCACTTGTGTCCCAAAAGTGAGTCCTGAGAAGTGTCACATTTGTCAGAAGGAATCAGTCATTCACAAAGCAGAACATTCTTGGGTCACTTGGAAGAAAGAACTGTGCTGGAATTGTACAGTCAGCCTGCAGAAAAAGAAAAAGAAAAAAAACAAGGGGGGATGCTGAATGAAAAACTACCCAAAACATCACAATATAGGCACAAAGAAAGAAGAAAAAGATCAGGAAGAGAGATTCAAAATGGGGATGTGCTTACTGTGCAAAGATACACATTTTATTTAGAAAATTTCACACACACATTCTCTATGATTTATAACAGGCTATCATTTCATAATGTCCCACCTCTTGATATTTTGTTGTTTTCTGCAAAGACATCACACTGAAGAAAGTTTTATTGCTTCACCAACTTGTTCAAAATAGAGCAGGAAGAACTCAAAGGGGAACAATAAGAATTTGTATTAATTAGTGATTAGTGATTATGAGTAAGTCATTAGCCTCTGTTTTGGTTAGTTCCTTTTCACAAAAAGCAGCAGGCAATAAAGCAGTTTCAAGAGTTAAGCAGTTTTAAGGGTTAAAATAAACAGTGTCTCAAGACTTCAGAGTCTTAAACAAACCAGGTTCTTGTGTCCTGCTGATATGACACAAGCCCTTGAAACTGAATTAGGCCCTTGCTTCAGAGAATTTAAATTGGTTTGAAGAACTATAAAGCACATCCCGAGTTTGGCTAGGTTCAACACAAAAGGTTTCTCAGTCGTGCATAGTTACAAACAGGCAATTGGCATGCTAGGCCCTGAAGTCAAGTCCTTTCAAGATTAGAGCAGATACAGATGGAAAGAATTTGCCCTTTCCTAAGCCACTATCTGCACCCTCTTTTTAATACTTGTTCCTTAATGCATCCCAGCTGCAGTGTGTTCCCTTCATTTCTGGCAGCTCAAGTAATTTCTTCAAGGTTAGGCAGGTTCACCTCCCTCTCTGAGAATGATTTTAACCCTTTTAACTTGCTTTGGTGAGTGTGAGACTTATACCCACACAAATACACTGGGCTATGTTGTCAACAGTTTGTACCTCAGATGTGTGCTTTTGCATCAATGATAACTGGTACAAGTGGAAACAACACCACTTAAGCATTACTAAAGAAGTATGCAGATGATGCGTAAGTAAGCCATGTGTGCCAAAAGCTGCCACCCAGATCATGTGGCTGCCAGGCAACATGTCAAAGAGGCACACTTGGGTGCAAGTGACAAATGCCAAAATTTTGCACCTGAAATAGTGCCTCTGTAGTAGCTTCTCTTCATGTGTTAATTTGAGCAGCTATATTATACTCAGCAACCTCAAAGCAAGACCAAGCGCCTTGGCAGACATTGGCCATCTTTGGTGTCATGCTCTTTTAATAAGTTCATGACCATGGATGCCAACCTAAGGGCAGACTTTCAAGAAGCATGGCAGAGTTGCCAAAGTGGCTCTATATTTTGCAATTAGATTTCTGCAACAATGTAACAGGCGTGAAATTCTAAAGCACTGTAACAGTTGTATCATGGAGTCACAACCAGCCATCTTCAGCACTCCAGCTTCTCTGGATGGCAATACAGGCTGGACTTAGTGATAAATGGTTGCCATACACCAACGATCACAAAATATTCAGGTTGCTTCCAGTTCCAACAGACTAGTCACTTACCCCGTGTCAATTTTTACGTCAGATCTCAAACCAAAGACTATGCTTCTAGGCAATCCTGTGGTAAGCTACTGAAGATTTCTTAACTAAGAAAAGACATGAGAGAGTTCTTACAAGGTTGAAGCAGGAAAACATCTACACAATGAATTACAGTCTAGGACTTTAAAAGGTGACAGAGTTGTAGCAATCTGTCAGCTCTGAATGTCTTTTTTGGGCTAACCTATGCCAATGCTGGGAATCTCTGCTTCTGTTTCATAGCTCCTACCTATGAGAATGCAAACTGCAAAAGAGATGAATTTTTTTGTCCACTATTTTTATTTGCTCCTTAAAAAATTCAAGCTGATAGGATGAGTCCTTTTGCAGGTTGCCTTTTCATGGGTGTGAAGGGGCAAGTAATAAAGTCTTTGTATTGTGATGTCCCCTAATGACACATTATGGGTATGTCTACACTACCCTCCTAGTTCGAACTAGGAGGGTAATGTAGGCATACCGCACTTGCAAATGAAGCCTGGGATTTGAATTTCCCGGGCTTCATTTGCATAAGCAGGGAGCCGCCATTTTTAAAACCCCGCTGGTTCAAACCCCGTTCAGCGCAGCTACACGGGGCTCGAACTAGGTAGTTCGGACTAGGATTCCTATTCCGAACTACCGGTACACCTCGTTCCTTGTTCCACGAGGTGTACCGGTAGTTCGGAATAGGAATCCTAGTCCGAACTACCTAGTTCGAGCCCCGTGTAGCCGCGCTGCACGGGGTTCGAACCAGCGGGGTTTTAAAAATGGCAGCTCCCCGCTTATGCAAATGAAGCCCGGGAAATTCAAATCCCGGGCTTCATTTGCAAGTGCAGTATGCCTACATTACCCCGCTAGTTCGAACTAGCGGGGTACTGTAGACATACCCTTAGTTTTGATATCTTCTTGATAATGAAGACATGAACCCTTACTGTTTTCCTGGTTTTAGAGCACACATTTTTTACAGTCAGAAAGCAAAACTTAAATAATTACCCTATACCAAGTGATAAAATGATTATAAATGAGATTGAATGCATGCCACAACTTGCAAGCATTTCTTGCGAGTGCTTGGCTGAGCCCTAAAGCCTGGCTCTTGGTCTGCCAGGTCACAGTTGGCACCACAAACATACTCAGCTCTTACCCAGGGGCAGCCCCACATTTAGAGAAGTCAGTGAGTAGGACCTGCATGCAAGACAACACCTCAACAAACAGTCTACAGAAACCACAATGCATATTTAAGCTAACACAGAACAATCTGGCCTCCTATGTAGAATTACTAGGAGATAGGAAGAGTCAAACACAAAGGAGCAATGCAGTGGAGGGTGGGATCTGGGTACCAGTTTACTGGTGATGGGGAAAGGAAACAGATGACTGTATTAGATGCAGCCAAGAAGGTCAGGGATCAGAAAATGCTTTGCTTTTGCCATCAGTAAAGAGCAGTCCCAAGAGAGCTGCAGTCATTAGGAAACTATAATTGGCATTGGAAAACATTCAGTAAAAAGGGCAACAAAAATGATTAGGGGTATGGAACAGCTGCCATATGAGGGGAGATTAATGAGACTGGTACTTTTCAGTTTGGATAAGAGTCAAGTAAGGGAAGATATGATAGCAATCTATAAAACCATAATGGGCATGGAAAAAGTGACTAAAGGAGAGTTATTTACTCCTTCCCATAACACCAAATGAAATTAATTTGGTTTAAAACAAACAAAAGGAAGTACTTTTTCACATAATGCACAACTTATGGAACTCCTTGCCAGAGGATGCTGTGAAGTCCAGGACTATAACAGGATTCAAAAAAGAGCTGGATAAATTCATGTAAGATAGGCCCTTCGGGATGTGCAGAAATGGTATCCCTAGCCTGTTTTTCAGGGTGGCAGGGGAATGGATCATGATGATTACTTATTCTGTTCATTCCCTCTGGGTCACCTGGCATTGGCCACTGTTGGAAGGCAGGATACTGGGCTAGATGTACCTTTGTTCTGACCCAGTATGGAAGTACAACAAATCAGGAGAGAGAGAGAGAGGATACTTCATGAAGCCCAATCTTTCCCATGAATTCCACTTTAAGGTCAGTAGTATAAGACACTCTTTTCTGAGAATAGCTACCAATTTTAGCTATTCTATGATGGAAAACAGACTTCCTGGCATAGTATGCCAGAACATATCATGAGCTGTCAGTTCTCAAACAGTTCGGATTGGCAGCAGAAATGGAAAACACGATGATATAGCAGACCTGGAGATTGGGTTCTTAGAGGAGTAGAAACAGGGATTAAGTAATCAGAATGTTGAATGGTCTCCCAGAGATAAACTACAAATTAATGCCCCTGTCTCCTGGGAAAGGATCAACAATGTGGCAATCAATTCTTCTAGGAATTTTGCAATTAAAGAATTCAGCTACAGGATTAGCGAATAACTCCCAAAAATGATCACTCCCCTGTCACTTGTATTTTGTTGAATTCATACTTCAGCAGTAAATCAGCTCCCATGCCTAGGACTTTATGTAGAGTATTAAACAAGATAGATACCATATTCATATCTGTATCTGTGATGAATGTTGATTCTCAGTTATATTTGTGTCATTGAAAAGGAATTTTCAGGAGACATAATGAATTAGCTTCTGCCCCAAAAAACATTTTGGGTTCATAGGTTTTGGGCCATAAACAATGTGATTTTCACGTTTCCAAAATATGGGCAACAAAAATAGTATGCTGTACTCCATGTTATCAATAGCAGGTTTCACTAAAATGATCTTGTTAAAAAAAAGAAAATTAAAAGAAAAAAAAAGAAAGAGAAAGAGTGGCCTAATGTTAACTGGGTTTGATATTGCTAGGGTGAGATCTTGTTATCCCTGATTATAATAGGATTGAACATATGTGACTGAGCAGAACTTGTCTAGTGTGTGAATACCAATGGAGGTGCTAGGATTTTGTGAGTGAGGTGCTTTTCAGCAAAGAAGGGTTAACAAAGAGATTTTATTAGGAGCAGGAAGGCCAGGTAGCAGGGAGGGAGAATAAGTGAGAAAGCTATGGGGTGAGGTAACTATGCACTAAATCTGGGGAATTCTCCCTAATTTTCAAGTTTCAAAGAACAGGAAGAAATTATATACACAAATAGACCTCTCAGACAAGAACCCTGGGGTGGAGGAATAGATAAAAAAATCCTGTGGCAAAGATATCAGAGGTATTCAGATTTGACAATTTTTACTGCTAAGTAGAGTGTTAGGAAAACTAAAGCAAGGGTGAACCTTCTGTCTAAAGAAAGACATTAATACTCCATCATCGTTTAGTTTAATTTTATCCTTTGATCTATAGATCACTTTGCCCATTCCTTCCTAATTTATTTAAGTGTTTGCAAGGAGGGTCCAAGGGAAGAAAGCTTTCATTATTGCCAAATATGTGATGACTAGCTAACAGTAATTCTATTTGGAATTCATTTGTTTAAGTACTGTATGGAGAACGAGGGATTCAGGAGTGGAATACTATTTTTCATTATGTAGACGTGCTGAACTGTTTAACAAAAATCTATGTACTGTCAAAGTGACTGTGTTAGGCCGATATCTAAACAAAGTTCACCAACTGTAGTGTAAATATATTTTACCACATTATTCATTAGGGACTTCAAACTGAGGGTGTAACTTACACTGCTGGACTATACACCAAGTAGACAGATAAAAGGAAAATAGTTCAACAAAGACCACTGTGTACATTTTACCCCACATCTCACTGTTAGTATGCTTCCATCCTGGCCTGCAAGGGGACATTTGTTAGCTCTAAGTAGCTGTTTTATTATCCATTGCTGTTCCATTCCTTGGCTTCTTTTCTGAGGGTGATATGGTGGTCATTATGGCCATATACACATTATGAAGCCTATACTGGTATGCTAACATAACCCCATTTATAGAGTAGACAGCCTGAACTGATGGAAGGGTTTTTTTCTTCAGTGTAGTAATACTATCTCCTTGAGCAGGGTACCTAGGTGGAGGGAAGCATTCTTCTACTGAGTTAGCTGTACTGACAGTGAGGATTAGGTAGGCATAACTATATCTCTGAGGCTATGTCTTCACTGCAGGGTTTTTGTGCAAGAAATCTAATTATCAGCATAGCATCTTTCACCCCTGCTGGGCCCCTTGTCTCTCAGCACAGGCCTTGTCTCTCTTAGGCCTTTTTCCAATACAACAATGAAAATTCCAAACTGCCTATTCATCCTTGAGTTTTCAGTCCTCCTGGGTTCTGTCCAGTTCCCTGCTCCTGCTACAGAACACCAACTCCTGAGAGCTTCCCCTTTTCCCAGAGCCTACTGCCAAAGTGCTTTTCTCTTAGGCTGTGTCTACATTGGCACCCTTTTCCAGAAAAGGGATGCTAATGAGACAAGTCGGAATTGCAAATGCTGCGGGGGATTTAAATATCCCCCGCAGCATTTGCATGAACATGGCTGCCGCTTTTTTCCGGCTCGGGGCTTTGCCGGAGAAAAGCGCCAGTCTAGACGGGATCTTTCAGAAAATAAAGCCTTTTCCGGAAGATCCCTTATTCCTGATTTTAAGAGGAATAAGGGATCTTCCGGGAAAGGCTTTATTTTCCGAAAGATCCCGTCTAGACTGGCGCTTTTCTCCGGCAAAGCCCCGAGCCGGAAAAAAGCGGCAGCCATGTTCATGCAAGTGCTGCGGGGGATATTTAAATCCCCCGCGGCATTTGGAATTCCGACTTGTCTCATTAGCATCCCTTTTCCGGAAAAGGGTGCCAACGTAGACACAGCCTTACAGCTTCCCTTGGGTGCTTTCTCAGAATGAAGGAACTGTAACCCTCTTCATGTCTGTGTTCATGTTTCCTGGGCACCTTTCCCAGATCTCCTTCACAATGGTACCTTCCTTTTTTTCTGAAGAAGACATAGATTTAGCTGGGGAGTAGCTAAAAACTTCTATTTGATCAGGCTTGACACACAGGAACAGCAACACAGAATAACTTAGCTTTCAGACTCCTACTAACCTTTTGTTCGCCTACGTGGGATTTATACAGCACCACAAAAGTATTTGTTAAATGGAAGAAGACCTATTCTCTGTTTCAATGTAACATTAATTCAGGTTCGAATGTGATGGCACTGAAATCTTATTTACAAAATAAAGGGTGATTCCATGTAAGCACAAAGCGCCTAATTAGCAGGAATCTTCATCTTTGTTCACCTATTTTTTTACATGAACAATATGTACTGGAAATAATGAACAGATATTCCTGCTCAGCAGTGATAACAAAAAGTGGAGGAGTTTATAATGAATAATTTGTCAAAGTTGAAGTTAACCTTTTTTTTCCCAAGGAAATTATCCATGTGCAGAACACATTTTCCAAAACATAATCAGTATATAAATTATACTCTGAGTGTTTTTAACTACATGGCTCAATTTATGAATAGTACTTGATAGTCAGCACTTAATGTACAGATTAGCTGTGATTGTGCCATGTTTTTTTTCTGATTCCAGATTGGATTATTTCATTCACTAAACAATGTGCCAGAACTCTTCAGTGAATATACAATAAATTAATTTAAAATTTGATTTCTGGAAATACTTGAACATTTAACTTTGAATATTTACGCTGGTAAAATTTGATCACATAAACAGTCATAGAAGAAAATTATAACAAAGCTGTAAAAATGGCCGATAAGTTGACTATTTTAGGGCCATTTTTGCAGTATTTGCCTAGCTTTGGTTGAACTCCACTGTTTAGCTGAACTCCGCTGTTTTAATGTTTCTTCCAAATTATTAAGAGAACATAAAATTGTATTGCATACATATGCACTGTTTTGTAAGACTCCAAGATTACAGGACCACATATTCTCTTACAGGAAGAATTCATTAATCTACTATACTATTAGATCTCTGAAAGACATTGAAATACATTTTCCACATCTGGATGTAAGGAAGTTCAGAATGTTTGCAGCTTTATTTAATTGCAGCCATTTGCAGATAACTTTTCCATATCATTCAATTTTTTATGTTTTCTATTACATTATATGCTTCCCCAGATAATATCAATTCTAAAGCTGCTCAGCTTCTGGAGATTTGATTTGTATATTAAGTTAGAGTACAATAAAAATAACAATTATGTGCATATTGTCCTTCACTATAAAAGTCCCTAGACACTTTGTAATTCAGTCAACATTAATTGGTATACTAAGCATGAAGCATAATTAGTAATAGCTTTTGCCCCAGATGACTTGCAGTTACATCAAGGGCAAATTAATTAGTTAAAATAATGATTTGGAACATCATAATTAAAAAAAACCCATAAAGACATTTTTCTGACCTTACAGGATAAAATTGTAGCCCATTGAAGTCACTGTGAGTTTTGCCATTTACTTGACTTGAACAAGGATTTCACCAGCAATTTCTGTCTACTTATATTATGTTTCATAATGCACAAGGTTTATATTCAGCAATACTAACAAGTCATGTTTATGGGAATAATATGGAAACACCAAGCTGAGATAAATAGTTTACATTTTTTATTCATTCATGAGCCATTTTTACTTACTAACAGTGTTTTTTTAAAAATGTAGGATATTCAGCATTGCTTGATATTTATGGAAAACCATTACTACTACACAGCACGTGTCTGGATACTTAAAATCACCCATTGTTACTGATCTGATTCTTTTACATGTTTCTTTAATGTTCATTCATTTTACAGCCCACTTCCTCTCACTAGTTAGATGGCCCATGTTACTAAACAAGTTTATTCTTTTTAGCACCTCCAGCTTCCATCTGTAATGACTTTAGACAATTTCCATTGTCTCTCAAATCACCTTTTTCAAGGGCTAATAAATCCTTTTTCACAAATCAGGTTCTTTGCCCCAGTATGTGTTATTCTACTTCAGCTTTACTTAGTTCCTGAGTTTTCCCCGCAGTCTATTATACCACACATTTCTTCATTTGCTTATCTTCCAGTTTGTTTATTTGCAGATCATGTTGTATTTGTATTATCATTAACAATAGCTTACATTTCCACAGCCCCTTTCATCTTGACATCTCCCATAATACTTTAGAGCTTTCATGTGAATTGTACATAGGCATGACTTCATCCACCGCCGAAATGTAGTAATCTCTGTGGTGAAATAAAGAGATTGTTTAACAGGAAATAGCAATGCCACACAATTGTTTAAGATGGGAAATGGAGACTGGGGTATCCACTGAAACCACAAGGGTAATGTGAAAAAGGCAGTATGTAATTAACCTTATTTTAATTGGACTGTAACAATGGGGTAAGAGTCACATGCATTAAAATATTTGCATATAAAGATCTAAAATATCCAAGATTCATATCTACCCCGTAAGCTCTACAATATTCCATCCTCCCAGACTTGTTGCACTGACTTGTACTATAAAGGAGTTCCCAGAGGTACCTCTTCTAGATGTTACATGCTGTATAAAGATACTGAGTTTTATAAGATTTAAATCTAATGTGATGAATCTGCTAAACAGAAAACTATCACACTCATGAATCACCTACTTGCTAATTGGGGGTACGGGCAGGAACTCAATGGAAGACCCTATCCCAGGAAGGAAGCTGGCACTGAAGGAAGTGGCACCTGCAGGGCAAGCCAGGAACAGCAGGGAAGCCAGATAGCCAGGAAGCTGCTGAGCCACTGTATGCAGAGTGGGCTCCATTAGGCATAAGGGAACTGCCTGTGGGATAGGATGTGACTGTCAGACATTTCACTAGGGTCAGGTCTGTGCAGAATTTGTGAGGAAGCAGCAGAGAGCAGGAAGGGAGCCAGTGTGGAGGGGGGCCCATTGAGACGCCTATTAATAGATGTTGGGCTGGAAACCCAAGATGGCAGGCAGTTCCTTGTCAAAGTGACCTCTTTTCAGCACCTCATCAGAGCCATGGTTCACCTCCCTTGTGGTTTGGTACACCTGCCTGACCTCTTTTATCTTAGCACAGCACAGTTTGGGGCGCAGATCTCTTTTGAGTCCCTTTTCATCCATGCCATGAGCAATCTGCTCATAGACGTCAACGTTCCAATGGCTGGATCGAAACTGCGAGTGCACAGCATCCTCTCTCCACAGAGCCAACAGACCCAGTGTACTCCATGCAGGAGTGTGCTTGCTGAGGAAGCTGGCATTGATAGCTGTGTAGATGCAATGTGAACTGTCCACGTTGAGCAAATAGGAAGTGGTATTTCAAAGATTCGGAGGGCTTTAAAGGGGTGAGAGGGGAATACCTGTGAACCTTGCTGTAGGGCAGAGGAATAGGAACTGCTTACCAGAGAAGTCATAATGGGCATTACAGGACACCTTCTGGAGGACAGTTAGAGCAACATAAGCAAGCATAGTGTCTAGACGTACTCTCTCCGCGTATGTCTACACTACAAAGTTAATTCGAACTAACGGATGTTAGTTCGAATTAACTTTGATAGGCGGTACACTAGGGCTCCGCTAGTTCGAACTTAATTCAAACTAGCGGAGCGCTTAGTTCGAACTAGGTAAACCTCATTCCACGAGGACTAAGCCTAGTTCGAACTTACTAGTTCGAATTAAGGGGTGTGTAGCCCCTTAATTTGAACTAGTGGGAGGCTAGCCCTCCCCAGCTTTCCCTGGTGGCCACTCTGGCCAACACCAGAGAAACTCGTCTGCCACCCTCCCGGCCCCGGACCCCATTAAAGGGGCACGGGCTGGCTACGCTGCCCGTGCCAGGTGCAAGCCTGCTAGCACCCAGCTAGCAGACCTTGCACCTGGCACGGATCGAGCCAGCCACCCAATGCCCCCCAGCCCTCCTCCTCTTCCTGGGACCAGGCTGGCGGCTCCCGGGAGCTTGCCCGGGACCGCAAGAGGTGGGCACCCTCCTGGTCTAGTGCGGACATCGTGGACCTCGTCCACGACCTCCGCACTAAGCACAGGAAAGTGGCCGTCTAGGGCAGGAGAGCTGCCAGCCTGGCCACCCAGGAGCAGGAGTGCATGAAAAGCAAAGTGGTCCACTGAGACCCCCGACCCTGAGCCCTGAGCTCACAATGGCCGTACTAGCCCAGTAGCCTGTCTGCCGACAGCGGCCAACCCTAGAGACCCTAGAGGGAATGGACCAAAGACAGTGACCAAGCCATTTGTCTCGTGCCATCCCTCTCCAGCCTTCCACAAACTTTGGGCAGGGACACCACTCCTACCCCCGGCTAATAGCACTCCATGGAACCAACCTCCATCACTTTATCTCACTTCTCTTTAAACTCTGTTCTAGTTCTAGCCTTCACAGCCTCCTGCAGCAAGGAGTTCCACAGGTTGACTCTTTGCTTTGTGAAGAACAACTTTCTGTTACTAGTTTGAAGCCTGCTACCCATTCCTTTCCTTTGTTGTCCTCTAGTCCTTCTATTATGGGAACTAATGAAGAACTTTTCTTGATGCACCCTCTCCACCCCACTCATGCTTTTATAGACCTATATCCTATCCCCCCTCAGTCTCCTCTTTTCTAAACTGAAAAGTCCCAGTCTCTTTAGCCTCTCTTCATATGGGACCTGTTCCAAACCTCTGATCATTTTAGTTGCCCTCCCCTCTCCCACCTCCTTTTCCCAGTCTCCCCGAGTTTTGTTCAATAAAGAGAGATTCTATTTTTGACCACACGTTTTCTTTATTTTGTACATCAGGAAGGGGGGCTAGGGAAGGGTAAGTGGAAGGAGGTGAGGGAGGAATGGGGTACGAGCCCCCGATGGGGAGGACTGGGCTGGCTCTGCGGGCTTCTGGGGGTGGAAGCTCTCCTGCAGCCCCCCGATTGCTCCCTCTCCCCAGATGGCAGCCTGCGGCAAGCGCAGCCGGTCTGATGGCCAAGTTCTGTGATGTGCCCAGTGTGGGCACTCAGGGCACTCCAAGCCAGGACTGCTTTGCAAGCGGGGAACCCCTGAGAACTGTCTGTCCGGGGTGGGGGTCGGGACCCTTTAAGTACAGTCCTCGGCTAGCCTGAGGCAGCAGCTCCACACTCTAAGTCCTCCTCTGATGCCCTGCCGGCACTGCTTCCGGCCATCCTTAACCCGGTTCAGGGTCCACTTAATGTGGACATGCTAGTTTGAATTAGCAAAACGCTAATTCGAACTAGTTTTTTAGTCTGGATCCGTTAGTTCGAATTAGCGCTGTAGTGTAGACATACTCTCTCTCTCTCTTTCTCTCTCTCTCTCTCTCTCTCTCTCTAACTTTGTCCACAAGCTCTATACTGCTCATCAAGATGCTTTTATTATGCCTATATAGCAGGACAAATTGCTGGGAGGAGCATTGCCATGTGTACACCTCCATTTTTTGCTGATAAAAAATGATGTTTGTCAATAAAACTGTGTAGTGTAGACAAGACCACAGTTTAAGAAAGGAGGACCTGTCCATTTCCTTGAGAAAGGCTTTCTGGCACAAAGTAATCTCTTGGTAGATAATCCATGCAGCAATTCAGAACAACATACTTACATAAATGTTTTGGGCTATAGGTTATACATCACATTCAATTTTTCCTGGAAAATGGATGGAGTTGTGCAAAATATAGAGATCAAATCCACTTGAGCTGAGACTTGGCTTGATGCTTGACTATGTTGACTGAACTTAGACCATGTACGTAAAACTTCATCCAACATGGATAAAGTAGTCTGTACTTTTGGGCAGTTCATGAAGCTACTTTACACAGCGACATACCAAAGGGTGGTTTTGGGCAATTACTCCTGTGCTCTGTGGGTACCTTCATTTGGGTGCCAGAGGATTTCATCTTGTCACAGGTATGTGATAAATTAAATACCTTTTACATGTCAATGTTCAGCTATCAGCACCTATGTCTGCTCACCTGCTCACTAACCCATCTCTTCCAGGATACGTTCTAACATTCCATCCCCCACCCTAAGTAGCTTCAAACAGCTGCTATGCTCTTAAATCAACCTGCCAGAAAAAATGTTTCCGCCTTCTTATACCAAATGTAGAATCTCCCCTCTCTTCCACCTCCCCTATCCCAGTTATACTGGCCCAAGGCCCAGAATGGGTAAGATTCAGTCATGGAAGAGTGACAACTTTTTTATACATGAAAATGTCACTGATTCAAGACCTACTATTTCCTAATCTTGCAGAGCTAGAAAGAAGAGTTTTATAGCATTATAGAAAGAGAGAAGTTCAGCTTCTCAAGGTGTCCTAGTCTATGGATAGGAGAGATTCAAATGACACCTTGCTGATTAGCAGAGCACCCCCAGTAACCACAGCCACCAACATGCATTTATACTGGTGGTGCACATCCACACATGCCTTGGTGCACATAACAAAATGTATTCTACACATGGATGGAAAAAATAGAGGGAACACTGGTCCTATTCTTAGAAGATCTCAAGATGTCAAAATCATGCTCCATTGATGTGTGACATCTTTCTGTATTTTGGAGCAGATTTACATTTATTAATTTCAATTTCTTTCTCACCTTTAGCCTGGCATTGGAGAACCCAGAGGGCTTGATTCTCTGCTCACATATACCAGTGTAAATCAACAGTAATCTCGTGGAAGCAAATGGAGTTATAGAGGTGTACAATTGGTATAAATAAGAAGAGAGTCAGTTTCATGATATCTAAGACCTCTGGCTTCACACAGGACCCCAATTCATTCAGTGCCCAGGCTGGCCCTGCAATGGGAATAAATCAGGGTTGTTTAGTAAAGCAGGCTGTGGTCTCTAGGACCCCTGGCTTCAGTTGTGGCAGAAGATGGAAAGTGCATTGCTGGAAGAAAAAGGACAGTTTCTTGGTTAAGGCTGCTGAACGTTGCCCTGGTGAACTGGATTTTATTCCTGCCTCTGCCACAGTGCTCCTGTGTGATGCTAGGCAAGTAACTTAAACAAAATGTTTCACTGTTATTCACTAACTGTGGGTTCCTTTTTTTTTTTTTTTTTTTTTTTGGTATCTGCATGAGACTAGATTTGCATTAGCACTGAGTGCTAATAACTGCAACTGAAGTCAATGGACATTTGGTGGAATTAATGTCTCTGTGCTTTTATTCCCCACCACCAAATCTCACAGGAGTGCTCTATAGTTATGTTCATAAATGTTTTAAAGAATTCTGATATTATGGTGAGAGCATCATAGAAATGCCCAGGAGGAAATGAATTAGTTTGTATTCCATGCAGGGTTACACACTGGATAAGGAGGATAAAAAAATTGAATAACTAATTACTCATTTACTGAATGAAGCAGGAGTCCTGTGGAAACAATACCATGTGATCATGTAATTAAATAAGATCATAATGCATATTTAGAAGAAGAGCAAATTAAGGTTGCACAAGTAAAGCTAATTCTAGCGTTACCTAACTTTGAGTTTGAGTGCTTGATTTTGCAGCCATACTGTTTTATACACACGCACACATATGCACACTCATCATGAATTAGACTAAATCAATGAATGCTTGCCAAACAAAACATTAAGAGAATAAGATTATAATGTACTTTTGCACCACAGGTTTATTAGAATGAGTCAAGCTGTCATCTTTAGAACAAACTTCTTAAATGTGCTCTAACACAGCTGTTTCACAGGCAAAACTCCTTGTTCTTTTGAGTTAACTTACAACAAATATCTCTGGACAGTGTATTCTTGGTTTTGAAGTACAGAGTACAGGATGAAAAAGATTGATTTTTAAAGTCTGGTAAGGGTGCTGTCCAAATTCATATCCATTTAAAGATAAACTATGAAAACAGTGTTTATATGAACATCCATTTAATATAAACAACAGTGATCATGGCTACTGGTACTGTAGAGAAAGCGTGAAAGCAAAGTCTGTTGGCTTTTCCACTTCCTTTGAATGAAATTTAGGATGTGTTTATTTCAAACCTCTCAACCAGATCATATGCCTCAGCAAAAAGTTGAACACTTCAGTAGGTCATTTTGTAATGGTCAATTTTGCTTGCTGGCTTTTATTTAAAAACCCAACTGTCCCTAGACTGACCAATCTGCCAAGAAGGAAAGTGATTTTATTAACAAGATCAAGGGTTGGGAATGACAGTGTATACACTATGAAAGTCAGTGACAACAAGTCAGAGGAGGAAGATGGACCTGCTAGTCTCCAGCTCTGTCTGTGCTCTGTTATGTTCTCTGGAGCCTATAAACATTAGGATCTCAGAGTTAACTATTAAAAATTCAGTCAAAAGCACAGGTGGATGAATTGGATAATATGGATAGACTAAATAGCAATCAAAGTGCCATATTATTTACTTATTTTTATATGCACTATAATACAGTTTGAAGTCACAGGAAACTTTGCTAGATTCTCTATAAACACAGATAGACATGATTTAGATGTTTTCCAGTGCAATCATATTAATTATGTAATTTTATGGTCAGTATGACTATAATTATGGATTAAGGAGTAACAACAAAGAGAGTATGAATTTAAGACTCCGGGTAAAATTCTGGCTGTTTCTATGTCAGTAACAAAGCTCCCTTTACTTCAATAGGACCAGGTTTCATTTTTCACGTTCATGAAAGAAAGAGAGCACAGCTGCCTACCCTGTATCATTGTGCATAAAAACTGAAATACAAAATGGCAACTTCTTTAGAGCTGCCTCTCCTGGTTGAGTGGAGAACTCCTTTGCATCACAATAAAAAACACTCACACAAACTCAGAAAACAGAATGAGATCATCTCCTTTCTGTTCTATAGTGATATATCACACCATCGGCACTAGATTGAAGTAAATAATAATAATTCTAAGATGTGTTTTATATAGCACTTTCCAATTGATAGATCTCACAGTTCTTTACAAAGGGGGTAAGTATCATCTACATTTTATAGATGGGGAAACTGAAGTATGGGAGATGAAGAGACAGGCCAAGATCACTAAGCAGGCCAATGGCAGAGGTGGGAATAGGAGCCATGTTTCATGAGTTGGCATCCTCTGTCTGTCAGGTCACACTGCCTCCCACCTGTGTTGTGTTGATAAGAGAGTGTTTTCGAGAGTTGGTTGACTAAAAAAAGAAGAAGAAAATGGCTTTTCAACCAAACTATACATTTTCACAATAAGAAAAATAATTTTGTTCAACATTTTTTGATAAAACATCTATAAGAATCTACAAGATTGTTTTGAGACTTTTGAAAACTTAAAAAAATGGTTTAATTTTTTTTTTAACATTTTCAGTTTGGGATCCCCCTTTGTCTTCTACTTTTAATTCCACATACCCCCAAAGGGAAAAAAAAGAAGTTGAAAAGTGAGAGGGAGAGCATAAACTTTACCTCCTTTTCTTATACCCTCTATTTCCAGTGAGGCCAAAAGGGATGGGTGGCTGGAATAAAATCAGAAAAAATTAGGTGAAAAGACCCACAAGTGAAAACTCTATACTAGCCATTGAGATATGGTTACAATGAGGAGTCGTCTGGCACCCTAAAAACTAACAAATTTATTTAGGCATTAGCTTTCACGGACTTCATCAGATGCATGAAGTGAAAACTTCAGCTTGACTGATATATGCAAAGATGCATGCATTACATTACTATATGGAGGACCAGTGCTAGCAAAGTCAATTGAATCAGATTGGTTGTGGCCCATTCCCAATAGTTCATGAGAAGGTGTTGTGAGATTACTTTTTGTAGTGAGTTAGCCACTTCCAGTGTCTATTCAGACCCAGTGAGATAGTGCCAAGTTTGCATATGAATCCTAGCTCTGCAAATTGAAGTTTGTTTTTGACGGTTCTTTTGCTTAATTTTGTAAACTTTCACTTGTTAGTCATTAAGGTGCCATATAGCTGAAACAGGCTAACACAGCTACCCTCCTGAAACTCAAGATGTTGGATTTTTTTGCATGGTTATTCAGTTTAAACAAACAAAAAACTTTTTCATTGTAACAAACATAAAGGCTCAAGAAAAATGTAGAATTTTTGTTTTAAAGATTATTCCATTCAAAATTTTTCAGGATATATATTTACCTTTTTTTTTGGCCAGCTTTCAATGTTTCCCCTGTAAGTAGCTTCCCTTTTTTAGACACCAGCAAGCAGAAATGGGTACACTGGGCAAGGAAATGGATTTAGATCACAAGAAGTTGTACAGGCATCTGTCATGTTAACTGATATGCTCATAGAAGAATGTCTGTGCCACAGCACATGTCCTTCAAGAGCTGGGCATCAATGCATGAAGCCACAAGCAAAGCATCAGCATGACAGTAATCTCAGCCAAAGGGCCTACTCTGACATATAAGGTTAACTATTTTGTCCCCTTTTTGCTAGATAAATCATGGTAGCTTGGGATGTTGACATTATTAGCATCAGAGAAGAAAAAAAAGTTCATACAGCACATTCAGAACTGAACATTACAAAATTATGGTTCCTGTCTTTTGTTTGTAAATGAATTTATGTACAAAGTTCACTTTGCCCATGGAGACTATAAATGCCGCACAACTACTCCATAGATACAACATTTTGTGTTCAACAATTCTTCCATGATGTTGAGTCATACAATAATTGTATTAGAGTTTACAGAACATGTTTGATATTGAATACTATTATACCAAACACCACAGAATGCAGAAACAGAGGCGCTTAAGGAAACATCACAGAAAGATGGAAGTTATACATTGAAAGGCTTTGCTCATTAACTCCTTCTTGTGTTGTGTGAGTTTTCAACATTCCCTTGGAGAGGGGTCCCCTCAAAAGAGTAACAAGTCAAGGCTTTTGCTCTCCTCCCCATGAGATTGTAGACAGAAGAGGTTTTAAGCACCATCAATACCTTTGATTAGTTGTACAGAGCATCTGATAGCAGAAGAGATAGGAACTCCTAAAGATAGCTACAGTGTAGTTTAGAGAAGATGCTCTTTGCCATTATGATGGTGCTTCCCAGATGATATGGCCCATCAAGGAAAAGAAGGGATGTACTCATATCATAAATAGGTATCAGTCCCTAGTACTCTTATGCTTTCATTACAATGAAGTGCACAGTCAAGAAAACTCAGTATTGGATAAGGGGCTGTTGCTATTGAGATGTTCTTGACTTAACTGATATTCCTAAGATCTTCCATAATGAGTTTTCATTGGATTTGATAAAACTGAATTGGGGACAAATACAAAAACATAAATATTCTTTTTGCTGTAGCCATGTTGGGGCCAGGATATTTGAAAGACAAGGAGGGCGAGGTAATAAATCAACTTCTGTTGGTGAGAGCACCACACTTTTGACCTTACATAGAACTTTTCTTCAATTTATTCTTCTTACCTAAGCATCTGCAACAAAATTGGCAGGAGACATATTCTGGGAGGCAGTATCAGACTCCTCCTCATGGCCTCCTGTCTAGAGGAGCTAGGTGAAAAAAATGGCGATGAATGGAAAGTGAGTCTCCATACAATGTAGGTGAATCTAAATTTTTGTTGTCTTGAAAACTTTTTTTTCATTATCTTAAAGGGCAAGGTCAGTACACCTCAATAGGAAATTAACACAACATATCTACTTATGACACCAACAGACAGAACTGAACCTGGGACCTCTGTGCATGAGCCTCTACAGCTTGAGCTAAAAGCCAGCTGTCACTCAGTTAAGACTGCAGAGCAAACTCATTCTTTCTTTCTCCGTAAGTGATCTAAATGCCACTGTATGGGACAGTGAACCATGCCCAGAATGTGCGTGTGGGGGTAGATCTATACTACAGAGGAAGATCAACACTGCCACTGCCAGTTTTCCAGGGTTCAAATTAGTGGGTCTAGTTAAGATAGTAAATTCAAACTGAGGGGCACTCTGGTCGATACCGGTAATCCTGCTTCCACAAGGAGTAAGAGAAGTCGAAGGAAGAGTATGCTCCCTTCAACTTCCTGCAGTGTGCACAGTGTCAAAAGCCGAGTTAAGGTACTTCAATTTCAGCTAGGTAATTCACATAGCTGAAACTGCATATCTTAATTTGACTTTGTCCTGTAGAGTAGACATACCCTGGGTTACATACTCACCCAATAGCCAGGTAGCCAAATGAATAGCTCTCCCTCACCTGAATTATATACTATCGTGTCAAATTAAGTTTACACGTACATCATACCAAAAGCAGAAAAGTCTGAACATGTGAGAGCCCTCCAAACGTCAGTTTGCTTTGCTGCGCAAATGGAATGCAAGCAATTTTAAAACTGCACATTGATGTGAACAAAATACCATTAAGATTTAGGCTCAGCTCCCGGGTGATGTCAGTGGCAGTTACTCATATCCGGTGGTACCTAAGGACATCTGCTTAGCACTTGAGACAAATCCTAAAATAGCTCCTTCACTGCATTAACATTAAGCTCTTTAGGGCAGTGATAGCTCATTTCAGTGAGGCTTGAAAACAGAGTGGGACCTTTGGCTGCTATGATAACACCAACAGGTGAAACTGAACCTAGGATCTCTGGAACTTAGTGCATGAGCCTTTACTGCTTGAACTAAAAAAATGTTAGCTGGCTTTCAGCTAATGCTGCAGAAGAAACTTAGGGTACCGTCTACACCAGCCCCATAGATCAATCTAGGGAGGCTAATGAAGGCGACTGGAATTGCAAATCAAGCCCGGGATTTAAATATCCCGTGCTTGATCTGCATGTTCCCGGCCGGTCGCCATTTTAGAAATTGACTAGCCCGAAGTAATTGCCCGCGTCTACACACGGCAGTGAATCGGGATTCCGATTTATAGCCCTAACTTGAATTAGCTGGTATTCCTCCTGCAATGAGGTTTACCAGCTAATTCAAATTAGGGGCTTTAAATTGGAATCCCATTTCACTGCCGCGTGTAGATGCGGGCAGTTACTTCGGGCTAGTCAATTTCTAAAATGGCGACCAGCCGGGAACATGCAAATCAAGCACGGGATATTTAAATCCCGGGCTTGATTTGCAATTCCAGTTGCTCTCATTAGCCTCCCTAGATCGATCTAGGGGGCTAGTGTAGACGTATCCTTATTCTGTAAGTAGTTTAAGTGCCACTACATGGGACAGTGAACCACATCCAGTAGGTGTGCAAGTTACACTATCAGAACATAAATATTTACTACCTGTATTAATAACAAGAGTTATTGCAATTAAATATATGAGCATGCAGCCGTAGAGTTTTGTTTGCCCATCTCAGGGTTTGGAATGCATCATGTACAGGGCTAACAATGATTCATTAGCTGTGCTTCTGAAGATGTTAGCAATTGTGGCAGACCAGCCAGACTTTGTGGACATGGAGAGTGAATCCGTGTGGGACCTTCACAGTGAATAATAATGAAAAAGGTATAGCTGTAAAGTCAATCCATTCATTTGCTTTTGGATGTAGAGGTTTTGTCTTCTGCGATCTTTGGCAAGAGAGAGGGAATAGAAAGGGCAGCCCCTGGCAGCTAGTTTATCCTTTGGCTGCAATTTGTGACTCACTGCAGAATGATTGTTTCTGCCTTGCTGGCAGCTGCTGCCTGCTGGCAGTTGTAGGCGTATCCAATTTTAATTTCTAGGCTTTGCTTTATTCCAGATAACATCTACATAAATTGGAGAATGAGATGTGAGTGGACTGAAGGTTTGCTTTTTCTCTTTGGTGAGGGGGAATTTTAGGGGGTCCCTCAGAGCAGTATGAGGTTCTGTCACTGTTAGCCCTGTAACCTTTAGTGCCCGAATACTGTACTGCGGTGACTCAGAGACCTGATACTAGTAGGCAGTCCATACACATAAAGGTCTCCAGCAGCTTCCAGCAGCTTAGCTACACTTTTGAGGATAACCTCAACAGTTCTTCCAGATATGACCCTCTCCAAATCTGTCCACCCCATGTTCTTACCTACCAGACACTAAGGCTGAGTCTGCATTGGCACCCTTTTCTGGAAAAGGGATGCTAATGAGACAAGTCGGAATTGCAAATGCCGCGTGGGATTTAAATATCCCCCGCGGCAGTTGCATGAACATGGCTGCCGCTTTTTTCCGGCTCAGGGCTTTGCTGGAGAAAAGCGCCAGTCTAGATGGGATCTTGTGGAAAATAAAGCCTTTCCCGGAAGATCCCTTATTCCTCTTAAAATCAGGATTTCCACTTCCAGATTAGATGACAATTACTTTTCTAAAACAAGTTACTAATGCTTCTGAACCATTTTCTAGGGTACCCCCTCTAAGTGTCAGGGAGATCCAGCATTTCAAGGACAGTTTCCTGCCTCAGTGTTGTCCCTCAGTTTTTGAATAGATTTTGAGACTTCAGATGTCTTCCCTTTTAACAAGAGTTTTCAGGGGTTTTTTCTTCGTCTTCAGTCATTATAGAGGAAAATTCCCTCCTTTCTCAAGCTTGGTCTACACTAGGAAATTAAGTTTGTATAGCTACATCCCACTGACCTACCACCTCTCGAGGAGGAAGAATACCTACAGCATGGGAGAACCCCTCCCTTTGATGTAGGTAGTGTCTACACAGTGTTTTAAGTGTAAAAAAGCCCTTAAGAATCCAAGATGTGCATTTTCTTTTCAGTAGCAAGTCATTTCACTGTTTTCCTATTACCTTTAATGCCTTGTCACCGTCTTTTCTTGGTCTTGGCAATGGCTGGGTTCTTGGAAACAATCTGATCTGGTTGGGGAGGTAGCTGCTCTCCCTGCCTGATTACTTCAACTCCTGTTGTGAGGTGATGCTGAATTTGCACCACAGTGACCAGTACAATTTTCTACCTATGCATAACTATATGCATTTCTCACACTGGCAAATCACTGCATTTTAATCTGTGAAAAGATTTGACTCAGTATATGCTTGCAGTTCAGTAACACAGCATGCTATGATTTGGTTTAAAGCTTCTCTTAGGCTACGTCTACACTGGCCCCTTTTCCGGAAGGGGCATGTAAATTTCACCAGTCGTCGTAGGGAAATCCGCGGGATATTTAAATCCCCCGCGGCATTTAAATAAAAATGTCCGCCGCTTTTTTCCGGCTTTTAAAAAAGCCGGAAAAGAGCGTCTACACTGGCCCCGATCCTCCGGAAAAAGTGCCCTTTTCCGGAGGGTCTTATTCCTACTTCAACTTCAACTTCAACGTCGCGGATTTCCCTACGACGACTGGTGAAATTTACATGCCCCTTCCGGAAAAGGGGCCAGTGTAGACGTAGCCTTAGGGTATCTAGACCCTGATAGTCACTGGCATACTGAGTTGGGTGTAATTTTTGTATGGGGAGGGACAAAGGACAAGAAAACATATAATTTGAAATAAAGGAAGAAAAACCTCTTTAGCGGAAGTATGGAATAAACAACCTATAAGGATGTCATTGTGGTGCTCATACTTATGGGTGTCTGGCTATATATTAGAGAATAAGGAAGTGGTAGATAGTTACAGCTTTAGTCTACTACATGTCATTTACTTCTTTGTTCAGTTTGAGGGGAAAGGGAAAGAGAGATAATAAATTAATAGCACAGTGATAATATATTAATGGAGCTTCTGGCACGATTTATATTATATTATTATTATTTATTAAGATATGTTGGTCTGGATCCTCCAGTTCACTTTATGCTGTTCTCATGCTATAAAGTTTACAAAAGCTGGTGCCCCAGAAGAATTGCTCCTGTATAATGGGTATCACTAGTGACAGAATATCTCTTATGTTCTCTCTGCTGCCTCCAGTTTTGGGATTGCATTGACTGGTATGAGGGAGAGAAGGAGACATGCCAGAGGTTGGAGAGGGCAACAGGAGGAGAGACATTTCTGCATGGGTATTGGTTGGAATTGACATTCTCAATTCTATTTTCCAATTACATGGGAATATTAAATCTGGTGAACAATGTAAGACTTTTGTCACACATGATCATTTCAGTTTATGATATTAGATTATATATTGCCGTTAAAATTTGTTTTTAGGCCACCATATTTCTTAGGGTGTTGTTTTTCCATAAAAGGGTTATCAGTTCACACTGTCTGTGATCAAAAACCAAAAAAAATAAGTCTTCCTTATCCTCTGTTTTCTATTTGGCTTTGGTCATTTTTCCTTTTAGTTTTCAGAAATCCTTAATCTAAGGTTGTAAAATGCTCTATATTTTAAGATCGCCACAATCACCATACATTTCTGAGAAGCCTTGTGTGCAGAAAAAACTGGGATGGTAGTACCTAATACCAGAATTAAGTTTATTGGCTGGAGCAATGATTTATTTGGATGAATGTTGGTATTGCAAGGTCAACCCACATCCCCAAAAAAGAATGGATCAGATGTATGTTTCCTTCCCATACAGAAAGTACCATCTCTGAATATTAGATGGCAGCAAATACAAAGCTGGCAATAATGGAGGTAATCCTTTAAACTGCCATTTCTCCATGATGTTATCAGAGATTGCTCAATTTCTATTGAAGATGCATCTGCACATGTTTTGACAATTGGTAACCTCTCTTGCTCTTGGACTACTGATGAGTAAGTACAGTGGTGATTCATTAAAAATAAAAGGAAAGCAATTAGCTGCACTTGAACATAAAGTTCAACACAAGTTATCGGACAGGAAAAGCAGCTTGCTGAATTTTTTTATTTTCAGCTAGTATTCAATCTACTGCAACTACGAAAAGATAATCTCTGCTTATTTTTTCAGCAAATGCCAGCCATGTCATTTCTATTTACAGATGAGAGGATTTCAATCTTGAAATGTTTATTTTCAATGTCCATTACTGCACAAAGATTTCTTTAGATAAACTGGCATAAAGCAATATTGTCTGCATTTGTATTCTGAACCAGATGAAGGGAAAAAAGCATTGGAAAAGGGTTACTCTCTCTCTCTCTCTCTCTCTCTGTCTCTCTGTGTGTGTAAGAATGATTGCATTGGCAGCTTTGGGAATTATCTAAACTGGCTGTGTGATTATATTCTTCTCTACTGTGGGACAAAAGCAATGTCCAATAACTAAGGTGCACAAATGAACTCTTTCAATTCTAAATGAAGTCTTTCTTTCTTCATCTGCCTGCTCCTCCTCATAAGACAGCAAATAAAAAAGCTCTCAAGTATTATTTGTAAGGGCTGTAATTTATTTTAGCCACTCTCCTGAATTTTGAAGGCTTGAGCTATGCTTTGTGAACTTTTGGAGTTGGTACTACAGCAGTCTCTTAAGTTCTGATCCTGCAACAACCTGCATATATACATTAATTATATTAATTGCCTTGAGTCAGACTATTCAGCAAATATGCATGATTATTTGCAGGCTTGGGAATTTAGTTTGAAAATGGATGCTCAAAATTCCATACATTAATATATCCATAGTTTAAATCAGTACAGGTTGAACCTTTCTGGTCTGGGACTCTCTGGTCCGGCAACATTTGTGATCAAGCCAGACCATGGATGTTGCTGGACCAGAGAGCCCCCACTTGGGGCAGCAGAATCCTGGTGCCCTGAGACAGCCCCATGGCTGGTCATAGAGCTCCAGTGGACACAGAGCAGCAGAGCCCCGGCAACTCTGGAGCAGCAGAGCCCTGAAGGACACAGGGAAGTGGAGCCCTGGGGACCTGGAGCAGCTGAGTTTAGCAGCCTTGGGTGAGTGGAGCCTCAGCAGTTCCAGGGCTGGCCGAGAGTTGGGAGCCCAGTAGCTCAGGGACAGGGGAGCCTGGTGATTTGCTGACAGATCCTGGGAGAGCCTGGAGACTGTCAGCAGAGGAGCCAGCTTCCCGTGGTCAGTCAAAGTCCCTCCTTCGGACCAGTCAAATCCTGAGGGCGCTGGACCAGGGAGGTCTAACCTATAGTTAGTAATAACCCACTAAAATGTTTAAACAAGGGAAAGAAGGGCATGGTCATGTATTCCTGGACCCTTCCTTTGGATCTATACAGATGGATCTTTGATGTCAATGAGCCTCCGTGAAGGCATATAGGTCGAGATACTTTTGCATGATGAGGGCCAACATTACTGCATTTTTCTTTGGCTCTCTCATTGAAGCATATTAATGAAGATGGCAGTGATACTGTATAAAAGGATTATTGTTCCCATATGCCTAAAAAGTAAAGTGAACATAAAAGAAATTCTTCATGAATGTGTAGCAAAATCAGTAAGAAAAAGAGCTGTCAGATGTGAGGCTTGGGTTCTTAAAGAATAACTTTATGACTTGGATTCTGACGTTCTTGGAGCTTGTACACTTCAGGTAGAATTCACAATTCACTCATTTTTCTGGGTTCCCTGTACTCACTCACTACAATCCAAAGAGTCTCCCTGTGCATAAAAAGCCTGCTCTCATTTCTATTACCTAATATATCTGCAAACAAAAATATTAACAAGACTAAGGGTATGTCTACACTATAGCATTATTTTGAAATATCTTATTTCGAAATAGTTAATTCAAACTAAGTTATTTCGAAATAACACATCTACACATAAAATGCATTTCGAAATAGCTTTTTGCTATTTCAAAATAGCGCGTCTACACTGATTGGACACTGAATCGCATTTAAGGCCAGCTGAAACCAGTTCCGGCAGGGCATCAGGTCAGTAGTTGCGGACCCCACTGGGTGCTGTGGAGGAGCAGCACCAGTGTTCCCCACCTCATCTGGCACCTGGACACCAGCAGCAACTGGTGGGACCACATCGTCCTAAGTGCTGGGGAGACCAACAGTGGACCCAGAAGTTCAGAATAAAGAAGGACACCTTCCTCGAGCTCTGTGAGTGGCTCGCCCCTGCTCTGCGGCAATGGGACATGCACATGAGGCCCACCCAGTGCCGGATTAAGGCATGGGCTAGCCAGGCAGCAGCCCATGGTGCCAACCTATGGCAGGTGCCTGATGGCAACTGTAAGGTGCACACAGCGCCCCTTATAGTTGCCATCAGGCAGCGCACGCCCGGCTCCCGGATTGCGGGCTGCAGCAGCTCCCAGTGGCCACCCTGCAGCGGCCACCCGGGGTGGGAGCCATGTTAACCCCCGCAGCACCAGCCAGCAATGCCCTTCCCCCCATGACCGGGGGCCCTGCATGGCCAGGCTCAGCCCACCCCAGGCAGCCCTTGGCTGCACGCCAGCAGGGGTAGCTGGGCTGGGACGGGCTGGGCAGGTGTGTCCCGCTGCCATCAGCTCCACGCACCCTCCCATGCGCCGGGCGGGGATGGGGCTGCGCATGCGCCCTCTCCCATGCACTGGTGTGGGGGCGGGGCCACACATGCACCCTCCCTCAATCCGGGGTGCAATTAAAATGTCTGCCTGAGGCACCGGAATGGCTCAGTCCAGCCCTGGGCCCACCATTCCCCTCCAGAAGCGTGTGGCCATCGCCGTGGAAGCTCTCCATGTTGGATAGCTACCAATCTGTCGGCAACCATTTTGGCGTGAGAAAATCCACCGTCGGAGCAGTGCTCATGCAGGTATGGCATTCTCTGGCCATTGTACCAGGGAAGTGGGGGGCAAGGAGTGGATGGGCTGCCCTGGGGAAAAGGGTGGGAGTGCAAGTCCCCTCCATGGAAGGGTTTGTTCTGTCCCAGCCGCACTTTGGACTGCCCACAGTGGCCAGGATTGCAGGGGGCGGGTGCTCCTGGGGAGTGGGAGCATGGAGCAGTGGTGGGGAAGGAACACTGTCGGCCACCCTGGCACCCCAGTGACTCTCGGTTTTGTGTGTCCCTCTGCAGGTAGTCGAGGCCATCAACAGAGTGCTACTCTGCAGAGTTGTCTGCCTCACGGATTTGGACACGGTCATCTAAGGGTTTGGCACCCTGGGCTTCCCCAACTGCGGGGGACAAGCAATGGGATGCACATTCCCATACATGCCCCGGAATACCAGGCCACCCTCTACATTAACCAGAAGGAATACTTCTTGGTCATCCTGCAGGCCATGTCTGACCACCAGGGCCACTTCCTGGACATCAGCGTGGGCTGGTCCAACAAAGCACATGACGCACGGGTGTACCACTCATACTCATAGACTCATAGACTTTAAGGTCAGAAGGGACCATTATGATCATCTAGTCTGACCCCCTGCACAGTGCAGGCCACAGAATCTCACCCACCCCTCTTAGAATAATCCTCTCACCTATGTCTCAGATATTGAAGCCTTCCAATACTTTGAAGGCCCCAACATGCAGAGAGTCCTTCAGCTGTGATCTGTGCCCAATGCTACAGAGGAAGGCGAAAAACCTCCAGGGCCTCTGCCAATCTACCCTGGAGGAAAATTCCTTCCTGACCCCAAATATGGCGATCAGCTAAACCCTGAGCATGTGGGCAAGACTCACCAGCCAGACACCCTCCGTGTGCCAGAAGCTGCATGGTGGGATTTTCTTCCCTGACCACCACATCAGGGTTGGGGACGTGGACATGCCTGTCTGCCTGGTGGGGGATATGGCTTACCTGCTACAACCCTGGCTCATGAAACCCTACACGGGACACCTCAACCCCTCCTGGCAGGCCTTGAATGCCAGGCTCAGCAGGGTCCGCATTGTGGTGGAGGTGTCCTTCAGCTGGCTGAAGGGGAGGGGGAAATCTGGAAGCAGGGGGCTGTAAGGGGGAGGTAAGGGGAGGAAGGGGGAGGAGAAGCTCAGGGTTGGGGTCTTGCTGGCCCACCTGTCTCCCAGCACTGCGAGTGCGGGGGCCTCGGCGTCCCCGGGGGGGGGAGCGGGTATGGAGAGGAGGGTCGGGGGGAATGGGAGGAGGAGCAATAGCTAGAGCGGTATCAGGCAGCAATCTCTGCGCCGTGGTCGGCAGGTGGTCGCGGATGGCATGAACCTGGTCACGCAGCTCCTGCAAGCTCTTCTGTCACAGCTGGAAGTCTTCCTGCATCCAGTGCTCCTGGCTGTGGACCTGCCTTTGCAGTAACCCCAGGTGCTGCCACTGGCATCCCTCCTGGTTCCAGGTGCACCTGCTGGCCCGGGTGCGGGAGGATGTCCTGGGCAGGGTGGTACACCCTGCACTCGCAGCTGATGTAGCTGTGGAGAAACAAGAGAAGTGGTCAGTTCTCCCTGGGGACACAGTGGGTGAAGCCCAGCCCCGCCTCTGCAAGGTGAGGACAGCAGGTCTCCACACCATCACATCCTGCTATCCCCAGGAGTATGAGCTGGCCCGGGACTGTACCCATGCCCCTGTGCTGTATATAGTGTGGGTGTGGGTGTGGGTGTGTGTGGGGGGGGGGGGGGGAAGGATGTGGCATGCCTCTGCATAGAGGGGGCTTGTGGAGGGAGAGCATCGTGCAGTGTCCCTCCCCGGGGTACGGAGCATGTCATGTGCCTTCATACATACATGTGTGTGGGTAACGGGCCAGGGCCCCTTACCCTTTCATCTTCAGGCATGGCACATGCACAGGTTGCTGTGTGCTCTGTGGTCAGCAAGGCCCACACGCATGGTCCCTGGGCTCCCTCTCTCCCTCCCCCTCCGCCCTGCCCCGCATAAGGGGACAGTGATGACACTCACATGTTGATGTCTCCCTGGACTCGGAAGACAGTGGTGAAATTGCTGATGGTATGCCTCGGGGGTCCAGGGTGAGTGCCACGCTCCCTCCAGGCTCCTGCGACACCTGGCCGTCGTCCTCCTCCTCGTCCTCCTGCTCTGCTCTGCCCCAGGGTCGATGACCACCTGGGTGGCATGGACCGTCTGGCCCCCAAGATGTGGTCCACGGCCTCAAAGTAGGGGAAGAGTTCTGGGTCTGCCCCTGGTTGGGAGCTGCCCCTTGTGGCCCTGGCATAGGCCTGCCTCAGCTCTTTTATCTTCAGGCACACCTGCTCCTGGGTGCACATATGGCCTTTGGTGGCCAGGCTGTCAGCCATCTGTCTGTAGACAGCCGCATTCCTGCATATAGTGTGGAGATTATGGACGTTGGAGGATTCCCCCCAAAACTTATGCCTCCTGCAAGGAGGTTTACAGGATCTGTCGAAAAAGGCTTTCTTTCTCAACATATCCCCCTCTAGACTGCCGCTTTTTGCTGACACAGTGCTGAGTCGGCAAAACGTGGAAGCCATTTTTATGCAAATGAGGCATGGGATATTTAAATCCCTGCCTCATTTGCAATGTCAACCTGCCTAATCTGCATCCCTCTGCCGACAGAGGAATGCAGTCTAGACATACCCTAAGTGAGGCAGCTGCCCGCCCTGAATGCATCTATGCAATCAAATGAATAAGTATTGGAAATGGTCAACATCAGATTATCTTCATGAGAAGATACCTCATAACAACGTTGCTCCTGCTTCATTCAGATTAACATTGATCAGTCATAATATACTTGGATTTTACTGTACACACCAATCATTGGTCTAAATCTAGCCCTGTGCTGCACATGTGGCCAAGAGAAGAAACCACAGTACATTGGACCAGATTCTGCTTTCACTTATCCTGCTGTAAATCTGAAGAAACTCCATTGATTTCAGTGGAGCTATTTCAGATTTATTCTGGTGTCAGTGAAAAAGGAAATTGGCTTTTCAGACTGCTTCACATTCATAGTGTGGGATTTCTAACTAGCCTGCAAGAGAAGGCGAAGCCGTGGGCTTGACTAATGTGAAGGCCAGAACACTGCAGGCCCAAACAGGCAGTTGTACATGCTGTGCTGTGTAGGTAGGGAAACATGCTTTTTAAGGTATCAATTCAAAGTGTTATGTAATCTATGAGATGCTTTTCATTCATTTCATCTGGAATTGGATTAGACTGCAGACTACTGTCTCTCACTGTAACACCTTAGCACAATAGCACGGTTCCCCCCTCTCGCATTGCTTCTGGACATGAGGACAGGATTTCACTCAATGATCACAGAACACTATCTTTTTGCATTTCATAAATACTGAGAATGTTAAAATATGAGTCATCTTCAGATAATTGTCACACAATTATCAAGATGTAAAGTGAGCAAATGCTGGTTTTTTAATGCTGGCAACAGTGATCCAAATACTTCCATGAAAGAGATCCCCTTGGCCTTGCCAAACCACCAAACATTTGAATTTAGGATGTATCTTGCCCAATGCATTTTAATAAAAATGCCAACACTACAAGCCCAAACGGGTATTATAAAAGCTAGATACAATACGATCCTGTTTAAAAATAAAGGGGAAAATGTTTTCAGTTGGTCTTGTCTATTTTATCTTTCTATAAGGTAAATTGTTTAGGATGGGGTCTGTCTCACATTGTGGCTTTCTCCAAACCAGGGTCTATGATCATGTTGTACACTGAGTTAATTGATTATCAGCTTACTCATTAAGTAATATGATAGTAAGCCTCCATGTTGTACTTGAAACAAATTGTCTTTATAGATTCATAAATTCCAAGGACAGAAGAGTATCTCTCTTACAAGAACTTCCCCAACAGCTCATCCCTTCACAACCAAGATCACAACATACTGACAACGTGTTTCCTTTCCCCAAGTGTATTTTTACTGTTCCGATTCCAACCCCTGCAGAAAATAACACAGGTATGTATCAGGAGGGGTCTTCCACTCAGATTTCTCTACCAGATCCTGCTCACGCTTTGAATGACCACTTTACACCTTGTTCCTGTGAATTATATATTTTCTCCTTATTGAACTAATTACCTCATTAACCTGACTATTACCACCAAGCATCAATAATCCCCAACATTATTGTTAATTGATTCCAGTTAAACCCATGATCTTCTCTGTTACACAACCAGTGCTTCAGCTAGCATTCTGTCTTTCCAATGCAGCATAAGCTGTATGTCAAGGAGGCCATCTCTTTTTAAGCCATTGGCAGTGTGAAGACAGAAACAGAAAAAACAATGTCTTATACTGCAACTAGAGAACTCACTCACCAGGAAGCTTATGCATTTATTAAGCTCCCTGCTATAAAATATCCTTATCCCCTCTGATAATGGTGGAGGACAAGACATTCTATCACTTCTCTACTTATTGTATAGTAAACAATTCAAACTTAATTTATAAGCAATGAGCATACACACACAGTTCAGAATAGATTTCAAATTCATTATAACTATTCACACTGCTATTATCAGATGCAGTTAAATAGTTCTGTACAGCAGTGTTTCTCAAACTGTGCTCCGCGGAGCCCCAGGGCTCCATGAGACATCTCCAAGGGTTCCACGAGGTTGACAAACTGGAAACATTGATCGATACAACACACACAATCAGTGGACCGCTGGGGTTCCGCATAAATTTTTACACGTGTAAAGGGCTCCGGAGCCCAAAAAGTTTGATAAGCGCTACCGTACAGCATCAGAGCCAGCCCAAACTATGGGCTGACCGAGCTACCACCCAGGGTGCCCCACTATAGGGGGCACAATGCGGGGCTGCCAGGGCAGGCGGGGGCGGGGCCACGCTTGCACCGGGTGCCGAGGGCGGCGTGCCCTGGGCGCCCGGGGCTGTGCATGCGTCACACTCCCAGGGGCGGCGCTGCACTCTCAGAGCCTGGGGCGCACTAATGGCTCTGTCCATCCCTGTACAGCATCCTATAGATCAGGTCTTTGAGAGGGCTGATCAGTCTTCTAGTTTGTGTGTTGGGCTCCCTTCCTAACACAGTACTCGCAGGTCCCAGATCTTCTCTTTATAAGTCCTGAAAATGAGCTCGACTGCTCCAGAGAAGTCACAGGTAAACATTGTCAGTTGTTTTGCCCATGTCCATCACCACAATTTATGTATTTAAGGTAAAGTCAAATCTGCCTACATTGCCATAAAGGGGTGCCCTGATAGCAGAACTAGGGTAGTTCCATTGCACAGGGGAGTAGGCAGGATTTGGGGGAATCACATGTAGATTTTTCACCCCATGCATGCAAATGTTCAGGAGGAAGTGGGGTGTTTAGGCACTGTATGGATGGGGCTGAAGAACCACGGCTACACAGATTTTCCCGGCTTTCCTTGTCTTCTATATAGTGCTTGTGTTAGGGCCATGCATTGTACCTGCAGCCTCAGGGTAGCGACAGTGGAGTGGCATGGCCACTGTTGATAAGAAAAGATGTCTTCTTTTCCCTATTCACATCATGCAACCACACAGCCCTACTACCTGGACTGTAGAGTGAATTTACCCTGCAAATGATTAATCTTCTCCTATTAAATTCAATAGCTAATCTTGCTTTGACATCAACAGAAACAGAAGCAAACCAATAGGAATTATAAATCCAGAAAGGCCTATACATAATCAAGGTGATAACTGCCTAGAACTGAGAAGGCATATAAATCAGAATGTTCATATATTATTTACATCTGTTTTTATGAAAGTTTCTTGGCAGTGATTGCTGAAGTAATGTTGCAAAACACATTGGGAGTGAAAACCATTTCTTAACATATTTTGTCATTTAAGGTTTAGCACTAGCCTGGAAAATGGGGGTATTTTCAATACAGTGACTATGTCATAAAAAAGAGAAGGCAAAATGTTTGCTAATACAGTAAAGCACATGGTCCAGAATTCAGCATGTTTCAATTAGCTATTCAGATTCCTTTTAATTCCTGTCTCTATTCGCCAGAAATTAATGTCATGATTTTTGTTGAGCAGCCAAATCATGCTGATGAGACAATATTCCAGAGAGAGAAGCAGTAAAATACACATTTACATTTAAGCATGAGAATCATGGAAAATGTCAAATCTAATTAGAAGAGCGATGTCCAGTAGATAAGAAGATACGAATAGAGAGAAATATTGGTTGCAGAGAAGAGTTTTATGCAAAGGTTTTAGATAATTATTAATAATAAAGCCTGTAAGACTCCATATAAATAGGGGTCCAACAAGAGAGGTGATCTGTACTATAAATGCCTTGAGCCTTGATTCAGCCAAAGGGAGTATTAACATACTTAAAATCTGACCTTCCTGAATTGGGACCTTATAGCTGTTCTGAATTTATAGGCTTATATTAACTGAACCCCTTTCCTAGGTACGATTATGAAAATCTGTAACTGATGTTCACCTCTTTTACAAGACTATTATACATTTTGCACAAAGAATGCCTTGTGCGATATCATTTTGAAAATTCATAATTCAATTATCATTATTGTCCTGGCAAAATATATGTTGCAAACATTGCATGTAAAGTTATAAGGTTCTCCTGAATGATATTTCTGAGATATGTTCCAAGCCTTCAATAACAGCCACAAGCCATTTCCTCAGATACAAGAGCTAATGCAATGCCTCAGCCTCGTGTCAACAAGATCAATGAAGTTGCACCCTTAGTCAAATAACCATTCTTTTGCAGGAAAAAGTAAGAAATTTACATGTTGGCAAAGATACAGTTAGAGGTCCCTGTCTGCACAGTCTCTCTGTCTCTGGAACCTCAGCTAGAGATTATTTTCAAAGAAAAAGACAACAATACACAAGGGGAACAGATGCCTCAAAATACACCTCTTTCTCTTTGCCCATGGCATCAACAACAGCTGAACGACAAGAAAAGTAATACTGGACTGATGAAGGAGCCCTGGCTGAAAGGAATCCAGTATAAGGCTGCTGAAGCATGTGATGAGATAGATATTTGTTGTGTTCTACTTTTTTATTTTCTTGTAACCAATTCTGACTTTTATGCCTCATTACTTCAATTCTATCTTCTTGTAGTTAATAAACTTGTTTTATTGGACCATGATGCTTGGATTAAACTGATTGGGAAACTCCATTTGAGATAAGATTTCTCCATATCATGTTCTATTTATAAAACTGTGGATTTTCTATGAACTTGTATATTCCAGAAGGAAAGAGCTAAGCCGTACAAGATGCAAAATTAAGAGGTAAGTCTGGAAATGGGAATTTTCTGATGTTGCTCTGCAATGTAATTCAAGAGTGGCTGCCATTGCTGGACATAATTTACATGGTGCAGCTGTGTATGACCAGACCAGGAATGGTTGTTATCCCAGCAAAGTTGGGTAATATCCATCCCAAATTGGATAATTGAGAAGACACACCTATTTACCAGTCCAGATTGTCCTAGGATAATGTCACACAAAATGCTGTTTTTAAGTATAGCTTAAACTGTATAATTCCCAAATATTCTCTACAAAGAACACAGATGGAGGGTGACATCTTGGACTTACTGAAGTCAGTGGGAGTAATCTATGAGTGCCTTAGCTCCCAGAGTTCCTTACCTTTAAATAGATAAACAAAATCAACAAAGTCTCTTGAAAGAAAAATAATCAGAGAGTAAATTAAAGTGACTAACTAATTTATATAATATATGGATATATACCTATCTCATAGAACTGGAAGGGACCTTGAGGGGTAATCAAGTTCAGTCCCCTGCCCTCAGGGTAGGACCAAGTACCATTCCTGACAGATTTGCCCCAGATCCCTAAATGGCCTCCTCAAGGATTTAACTCATAACCCTGGGTTTAACAAGCCAATGCTAAAACTACTGAGCTATCCCTCCCTTTCCTTGCTTTGGTAGGAAATCTTTTAGAGTGTAGTGAAATCAGCTGCATTTTGATCCAAGGCTAGGAGGTTTTCTCTGCATCCTAATGATGAATCACACTTAAGCATTTCCTCACCATTAAAAAAGGAGCATTTCCCTGTAAAAGATCATTGGTCATTGGGAATAATTATGTTGCAATTCACTTATCTTTGGGACTAATAGATTGAAATTGAAGTCTAATGCAGTTTCATGGTTTGTGGTTGAATATAAAGAACACACCTTTAATGTTATTAAACTAAAGACACCAGATGTCTTGGCTTTGCCAAGGCAACCCTGATTTTTTTAAATGAACTATTTTAGTGTTTTGTCAATTTTTACTGCAATGCTCAAATGACTTTAAATTTGCTGCAACTAAGCAACTTTCACTCCTAAATACCATCTGCTGAGATATATTTCTTTATTTAAAATATATTTTTCAAAAGGAAAACCAATCAGTAAGCCATCATGTATGTGTGTGTGTGGCGTGTTTGAGAGAAAGAGAAATTCCAGTGACATGTCTACTGTAACTGTTGCTGGCAAAAGGCTGCATAGTCAACTTCAGTTTTGACAAGAGCTGGTGGACAAGTATAAAGATTCATATTGAATAATTCCATGGATAATTGATAAACTGAATAATTTATCAATGGCGCCCGGACAGGAAGATGCAAATAAAGCCCGGGATATTTAAATCCTGGGCTTCATTTGCAGCTTCGAATGCCTACATTAGCCTCCCTAGTTCAAACTAGGAGGCTAGTGTAGACATATCCTCATTGAATGTATTGGGAATTCCACTTATTCAGCACTTCTGAAAAATCAAGTGCTTTTTATACACATACCTAAATATGGAATTAAATGCTTAACATTAGGTACCCAAATCTTAAAAAATTTGGCCATGGTATTCTCACAGTATTTTCTAATAAGTATATCTATGAACAAGCATATTATCTGTTTGCATTTTCCAGTGAATGTATCTGTTCTGTACTAGTAAGATAAACAATCATATGTTGCGTTATTCACCACACAGTATCTTTGAAATGGTGTGGTTTGAGGTTAGGGACAGTTCTTAATATTTCCAAATTGGCTTTCCCTTGTAATATTTTTCAGCAAGGTCTTTAATTACTGTGAATGGCTTGCTCATTTCAATAAGTCAGTACAGAAAACCTCACTTATCTAAAGGTACTTTTAATATTTTGTGAGTCTGAGTCAGTTTAACTTGAAATGTATGGAGGAGAAGTTCAGAATGTTTACCAAGTCCCACCCGCAAATCATCAGTTTTTGTTTTAAAAGAATGAGTTTTCTTTCGTCTGAACTATTTCATTACCTCTAATTATAGGATGAGCTACTTAGAAAATAAAAGGCACATTGAAAAATAGCTTGAAAAGAACAAAAATAACCCTACAGTTAATTATGTTAAAAATACCAAACACTTGTCAGCATCTCATTAACATCTTAATGAAAGGAAACAACCCTCATCTGCCTTAAAGAAAAAAAATGAAAAAATCCTAGTTGTTTAAGAGAGCCAACCTAACTATTTATATATTGCACCCTCAAAGATATGGAATATTTGCCTTCATTAAAGTCTTACTAACAGGATATCCAAGAATTACCAAGCACTAAGAGACACAATGAGGCTTCTGGTCTAGTGGTTATTCTGCTCATGTCCTGGAGGGAGATTAATTAGCCAGCAAGGCCTTATAGTAATAGGACTCATTAGAACGATAGATCTGTAAAGGAATGGAATGAAAGCGGGACAGCTATGATTTGTGGGGTGATTTGTTACAACTGACAAATAAATTGCTCTCAGCCTTCATTTATTTTCACAATATGGTCCTTTCTGTGCACTGTGATGAGGTTATTTACTGGGCCTGACACATGGATGGGCTTCAGGCCAGATCCCCTCCTCTAATAAAGGAGGTTCAGTAAGTCATGCTCTTGGCAATAGAGGGGCAATAGAGCGGCGATAGGAAAGTGTTCCCCTCCATGATATAATACAGCACTGACAGATTCGTCACTCCCAGGAGGATAAATGAGGCAATATATGCACTGAGTTCTAGGAAATAATAATAACCCAATGAACCTAACCTAAACATAGAATGGCCTATATTTAAATATACTGAATTGGCAATTACTTTTTTGTTTCTTTCTCCAGCTGAAGTCCGTGAATTAGGAATGATATCGTTCCAATTTTTAAAATAGTATTTGAAAGTTACAAACCCACCACTACTTTACAAATGCAATCTGACTGATGAAAGGGCTCTGAAAATTCAAAAGGGTAAGTAAAAAGAAAGTTACATTAAGAAAATTTCATTTTGTTGACCCGATACTGATTTGCATTAATTCTCCACTGAAATAAAATAAGACACCCAATTTTCTTCTGCATCCCCCTGCCTCAGTCAGTTCAACCTACTAATCCACCCAGTGGAAGCAAGTAATTAATGAGAAAGAATACAGGGGAGTTAAAATAAGGAGTCGGGTGGCACTTTAAAGAGTAACGAATTTATAAATTCTACTTTGGTCATAGAAATTCAATTTGTTCAAAGTCTTAACTTTAATGTCATCCCCTGTATCCTTATTTTAAAATGAGGAAATTAGATATACCCCCTTTCCTGTAGGAAAGCCTAATAAAACCATCATTCTAATTTCCTATTGGTCTCATCAAAAAGGAAGTTGTTAGGCAAATTGCTATGTGGAACATTCTATTCTTTACCATTATCAAGGCCCATAAGATTTTGTCTACAATGTACAAATATAGATGTAGTAGAATTTCACTTGTAGAAATGTTTCAGGATGTCTTGTTAATTCAGACATAATCATTATCTATTACCTTGCCAGAGATGGTGCCTATCTTGCAGCCTTCAGTGAGACTTATGCTGTGCACAGGCCTTGTGTTGAACCTGTGTAAAAGCATGAATTTTACCCACAGTAAGTAATATGCAATAGTGTCTGTGTTCATGATTATATGTTTTGTGATATCTAGTTAACATTCCACAGGGGACAATAGCTACAATAAACCTGCCGTTATATATCTGAGACAGCATAATGCCCAACCTCCTCTGGAGCTGCCTAATAAAATCTGTAAGAAGAACACATATTATCTATATTTCAGCCTGTAACAGTTTCTCTGAAACCAAGCATTATGGCTAACCAAACTGCATTACTTCTATGATATTCTGATTTCTAATAGCCTGGGAATGATACAACAGGCAACTTCTGAACTTTGATCTATATTGTGTTAGCAAATCAAATTACTTATAAGTGTCATAATCATTTTAACACTGAGCATGTCCTTTAACATAAGACCAGATCTCACACAGAGTCCCTGGCTATTGTATATATCAGACAATAGTTGCAATTTGAGGAGGTTTACTTTGACACTAAAAGATCTAGTTGAAAAGCTGTTGATTAACAACTTCCTTTATTTCACACTAAGCTTTCACTTCCTGTAAAGTATGCTATTTTGTTATAAATGTGGAGTATAATAAATTGATTTGATTGCAGCTTGTTGTGCCTTGTATTATTGAGAGTCTAGCATAATAGTAGCAAATAAATAGGAATAATCTATGAACTTCTTCAACACAGTATATACAATAATATTTCTAATAAATTAGTTACCATAGATTTCCACATTGTAAAAGGAAGAAAAACCAAGGTCTCAAGTTTCAACACATTATGATTGAAATAGACTTCACAGGTGAAATAGAAAAGAGAAGATTTGCTAATATGCTGAAAATCCACTTGCAAGAGCATTTGCACTTTGCAGAGTTTACATCATCAATAACGAGGACTAAAACAGACTAACATGGCTATATCTCAAACTTTACATCATCAATATTATTGCCTTTTTCTATTTTATCATGAAGCCCTATCAAATTGCAGCCACAGGTAATGTGCAGTGCTTCTGATATGTTGTGAATGGACAATTAGCAGGCTGGTTAGCCATATAAAGCATTTAAACATAAAAATCCAATCCCAGTTTTCCAAGGTTCATTTATTTCTTGACTTCAGTTTAATGAAAAAGTATTTTTAGGTGATACTGAAAAAACTGTTGACAACAAAATAGCAAGAACCTGACACCATAAAATGTTGAGGCCCTGGTGTTTTGCCAGTGTTATAAGCCTGAATCCTACGAGCCATCTGGATATAGACTGTTTTTGGAACACAGCCTTATTTTTCATGTACTTTACTTTCATGGACATTTACATCAACTATTGACCATCAAAGGAAAATAATCCACAGCCATATGTATGGAGGAATGTGGCAATACTTAAAAACCTTCTCATTTTTTCTGTGTCTGGTCCATAATATAAATAATTCAGGAAAAAGACATGGCATTAGAGTGCTATGTTCTCATTACAGCCCTTGCTCCAACCTGGCTCTGAACTGATTCTGGTTTCGACTTCACCACCACCCCTCGTGCCAACCAGTAGGACTGACTGCCACTGCACTGACAGTTAGGTCTGATCCTTGCCATCATGGTTTCTGACTGTGTCTGCATCATAAGATTTTCTTTCATGTCTTTCATAAGAGAGATTTTAGAGGTATGTATTAAAACTGATGCATTTTGACAGTATAGATGTAAACTGTATAGATGGATAATGTATACCAACTATAGATGTATATTGGCTTTCAGTAAAAAAAACCCAAACAGTTAACACACTTTGGTGTCTGAAATACTGTAATGCCCTATACCACTTTGGTGTCTGAGACACCATAATACTGTACTCTGTACCATAATTATTATAAAAGAGGAAACCATGGCATGTCTGATATCACAGTGAGTTAACTGTAATTTTTTTTTAATAATCACATCTGTAGGCCTAGAGACCATTTTTCTTTATGTAAAATATCTAAAAATAAATATGTACATCATGTTTTTTGCTTAGTCTTTGATAATTAGCACTTATTTTTATCCATGTATCTTTTCAAAGCATTTTTTTCTTCATTCACCACCACCTACTGCTGGGACAATCATAGCTACCATTTAGACAAACAATAAACTAAGGTTTTATGACTTCAATTTTACATACAAATTATAACATGGCAAATTACAGCAGATGGAAATAATTTCTGAAAGACAAAAGAGGAAAGGCAGACTGTATATTTTGATGAAAGGAGTTATCTGGAATTCCAAATGGAAGGCTTTCATTTTGCTCTGTTCTAATGTATGCTTTAATTGCATGCATGGGGACCATGGATCAGCATTCACATTGCACTCCCCTTCAGTACCCTGCCTGAGCTGGGGAAACTGATGATCCAACAAGTAGACCAAAATGAATGATGAATCCTACCCATGGTGCCACCTGAATCATGTTGCACATATGGTAAGAACATTTCATGCATAGACCTTTTTTTAAAGGGCACAGCATATAGAAATACCATAGCCATAAGGTGCACCAATTACACTGATTAATATGATTCATGTACCATGCCAGTCACATCAGTTTATAAACTCCAGCAGCAGGATCCCTGCCTTTCAATGCAGTCACTATCCACTGAATTTTACAGCTGTAACTATGCTTGTTCCCATGTGCTTGGCAGTAGTGTCATATATTTTGATGTGCAATCTGTAGGATGTTTTCTGAGTAAATATATAAATTGGCAAACTCTGTCTTAATAGGAAACCTGATATTCTAATTAGTAGGGGAAGGTGTGAAACTGTAAAGTTTTTTACTTTAGACTCTTGAGTTAGTAATGAATGGCTTCCCCGTGAAATGTACCAGTATGGTTCTTATTTCAGGACTCCTTCAACATCATTGTTGTTGACTATTGGAAAATAAAGGCAAAAGCCTATGTCATGTTAGTACAATTGTCTTGGTGGATCCAAATCTGGAAGCTGGCTCCAAAAGGCAGATAGCACTACACTCGGTGCATTAGCAGGGTTCGGATTACTTCAGAAGCAGTAATAATACTAAGATCACATATCCTTTTCTGACAGTCATATTATATTACAATTTGCTTCCTGCAAAGGATGAAAAGATACGTTAGGAATCAAGAGACTGGTGTAATAGAAGGTAGATTCCTCTATGTAGTTACAGTCCATAGGAAACCACTGCCACTCTCCTATGTTGTTGGGGGAGGGATTTAATTTTACTGCTAGTGAAATGCACATCCACTTCCTCCAAATCTGATTTAGCTACCCTGATTCTGGGTGATGGCCAGTCCCCAGACTCTGTTGATAGCTAGGTTTGCACTGTCACATTGCCAACTATAATTTGTCTGTAGACAGGTTTTAGAGATGTCCTTATTCCCACATGTACATGTAATTGCCTGCTATATGGTCATCATCCCTCCTATTCCCAGCAATAGCAACCCTCCTTTCTATGATTTCACCCCCCCCCCCCAAATTGTCCATAAGGAGACTTTGGCCCCTGAATACTCCAGCTCATGGATCATGCAGTCGTCCCCCTTTTCTGTACAATGATTTGACATGGTGGACATGACCCATGTAATTCAGGTTTCCTAAATTCCATAAAGTCACATGGTGGTCTGTTCTGGTGGCTTGATTTGACCCACTATAGAGACTGGGGTTAGCCATGAATTTTACATTTGTTGCTGGGATAAACATCAGTAATAATAACAACCTGACACATGACAGTCATATTGGTGTTTGTTGGAATAAAAGTGATCAGGCTAGATGCTCCAGTGGTATAAATTGGTGACACCAATAAAAGTCACTGGATCTATTTCAGTTTACATTAGTGGAGGAGCTAGTCACTCCTATTTAAATGTAATTGATATTTAGAACATACTATTTCTATTGGGCACTTTGACATGAATTTTTCTCTAGTAAATTTGTGTGCACTGTTTTTAAGTTTCCAGGGAATATACATCAAACAGTATGCACCCTATTTGATTTTCATAAATAATTAAGTTAGTTACCGTTTTTGTTTAGCTGAAACCACATAGGCATAAGAGGATGTGGCTTTCCTCCATGTGCATGTAGTTAATCAAGAATTCTTTTTAATTGAATAAATACTTAATCAATGACAAATTACACCCTGTATGATCTTAATTATAGTGGCTACTCCATCTAACTGAGTGCCTAAATTCAATAGTCTTGAATTAATCAACCTACAGACACTGTATATATGAACAGGTTTCTTACAATAATTTTCTCTTTCAAAAATAAATCAGCCATCCCAATGCACTGCTCAAGAGGATTCAGAAAAACAAAAAGTTTTTGAAGGGTGGCATGACATCTTCCAGATTTAATACCATACTTGAAATGCTGTACCATGAAACAGCTCTCCCAGTTCTCGAGTGCTCCAGTTGGTGACAATTTGCAAATGAATCTTAACAAGACGTGGAGAATTTCATGACTATGACAAATGTTACTATGTGTCACCCTGCATATGACCTGAATATAAGAGGCTGGAAATCCTTCTCTGAGCAATGATGCATGAATGGTTTTCATTCCACAGCTTATGGCCTCAGAAAAGGCAGCAACTCAATTAATTGCTTGATGTTGCTGTTGAGTTCCTCATGGAAACTTATTCGTAAACTCCTTCAGTGACAAAAGCATTTAGGAACTGATTTAGGAAGTGAGAGAGGCTATTTCTTTATAATGCACTCTTAACTAGGCACTCAGGGTATGTCTATGTTACAAAGGAAGATCAAAGCTGCCACTATCGATCTTCCAAGGTTCGAATTAGCGGGTCTAGTTAAGACAGCTAATTCGAACTGAGAAGGGTTCTCTGGTCAATGCTGGTAGTTCTGCTTTCATGAGGAGTAAGGGAAGTTGAAGGAAGAGTGTTCTGTCTTTGACTTCCTGCAGTGTAGAAAGAGTCAAAAGCCGAGTTGAGCTACTTCGACTTCAGCTATGCAATTGGCATAGCTGAAGTTGTGTATCTTAATTCAACTTTGAGGGTACGTATACACTACAGGACAAAGTCTAACTCTCCCCCCATTTAGATAGAGGTTACAGTCATTAGAATCAGTGAGAACTGTACCCATCTTACACAGTCAAATTGGTATCCTATTGTACAAAAGTGCCATAAATTACATTCTATTTCTGTATAACAATTCCCCCTAATGGTAAGAATATTGCTTTACTTGTGTAATTCAGTTCAGTTTCTTCTACATGCAGACACCCTATAAACTGATTCATGTGACAAACTGTAAGATTCTGATTCTGCGATTCTTCTACTCTGATTCTCTCAGGGTATGTCTACACTTACAGCCTAATTCGAAATAGGGCTGCAAATGTAGGCATTCAAAATTGCAAATCAAGCCCGGGATCTAATTATCCCGTGCTTGATTTGCATGTTCCCGGCCGGACGCCATTTTTTTTAAAATTGACAAGCCCGGAATAACTGCCCGCGTTCGAAATATCTGTTAAACCTCACTGCAGAAGGAATAACAGGTATTTCGAACTAGGGCTTTATTTCGAACTGAGGCTTTATTTTGAATGTCCGTAGACACGGGCAGTTATTCTGGGATTGTCAATTTCAAAAATGGTGCCCAGCTGGGAACATGCAAATCAAACGTGGGATATTTCGATGCCGGGCTTGATTTGCAATTTCAAATGCCTACATTTGCAGCCCTATTTTGAATTAGGCTGCAAGTGTAGACATACCCATCTGTCTCCCAAATGATGTAGAGAGAAACCGTTTGTTTTGTTTTGTTTCGAGTATCCCTTGTATACCACAAGAAGGGGAAGGACTACATAAGCAGCCCAAAATGTGTCCTGGTGGGGAGTTATGGGGCCTCTCTTCCACTATATGGGCATTAAGGGTGCGTCTACGCAACAGGGCTGAACTCAAAATATGTTATTGAAGTGGCCAAACTGGACAGTCCCTCCGTAAAAGAATAACAGACACAAATCGTATATCAGGAATGGTAACATACAAAAACCTGTAGGAGAACACTTCAATCTCCCTGGACACACAATAGCAGATCTAGAGGTAGCCATCCTGCAACAAAAAAACTTCAAAACAGACTTCAAAGAGAAACTGCAGAGCTACAATTCATTTGCAAATTTGATACTATCAGTTTAGGATTAAATAAAAACTGTGAATGGCTAGCCAACTACAACAGCAGTTTCTCCTTTCTTCGTGTTCACACGCCACATCAGTTGTAGAAGTGGGCCTCATCCTCCCTGACTGAATTGACCTCATTATCTCTAGCCTTACTCTTGATTGGAACTCGTTTCTTATGCCTGTATATTTATACCTGCCTCTGGAAATTCCACCACATGCATCTGATGAAGTGGGTCTTTGCCCACGAGAACTTATGCTCCAATAAATCTGCTACTCTATAAGGTGCTACAAGACTTCTTGTTGTTTCTGGGTTCCAGAGAAGCCCTAATATTAATTCAGTTAAGCTTGCTCTCCACTAAAAGAGAAAGTCGACTTAAGATATTCAACTCTGTTACCCGCGATTCTTTCAACCCAAACCTCTTGGTAATTTTTACTCTCTGCGAGGTAGTGTCAAGAAATAATTCAGGGGAGACACGGTCATCCGACCGATAGATGGATGGTACAAACAGGACAACACAAGAGTGCTTTCACTTAAAGCTAAACTTTACTTAGTCTCAAGCACTTACACACATCCACAACAGGTTAGTAAAACATTCCCACCCTCGATAATTACCAAAGTTCATTGTGGCTCTCGAGTGACACCAGGCAGGCTTCCGATGTACAGTCTTCCGTCTGCTGGTGGGGATGAAGATACATCCAGAAGTGAAGAGTCCTCAAGGAGAGCTCGAGGCATCCCTCCAAGTGTTCCCAAAATTGTCCCCACTAACTCAAACTTTCCTTCCCTATTTCTCCATTAGTATTACAATAACATGTCACTAAAAAACTTGTTAGGCAATCACTTTTTAAAGGTTAGGCAAGAGGTTTTCTTCTGATTATCACTTTCACCAGATGCGTTTTTTTCTTTTTCAGAGTCTTCATGCTTGGGTGCCCTGATAGATATATTTCTAAGGGTATTTAGATAAATGTCCTGTTTTTCTTAATATATAGTTCAGCGATTTCACTAGAGATTTGGGCCTCAGGAAGGACGTGGGGTCAAGCTGCCCTCTCTGTGGCACCCAAACTCCCTCTTCCCTACCTGACTGTGGTCATGTGGAACTTGCAGTCTAAGTCTAATTTGAGCCTATTAGCTTGGTTGCTAAAGTTTAAGCAGAAAGCAATAGTGGTTCAGGCACATTACTGGATTTGCCGAAATCTCCCCGTACAACTCCAGCGATGTTAATTAGGTAGCTGGAGTTGAAGTATCTTAAATCACATTTTGGTGCCACCCACACACACTGCTGTTGACTTCCCTTACTCCTCATAGGAGCAGGATTACTAGTGCTGACAGGAGCACTTTCTCAGTTTAAATTAGTGTGTCTTCACTAGACCGGCTAATTTGAATCCTGGAAGATCGACTGTGGCAGAGATCTTTTCTGTACTGTGTTTGAGACATTAAATACAGATAGAGTCCATTATACTGGGGCATAAACACAGGATGTCACACATAATAGGAGCAGGAAATGTTCCTCAAGCCTCTGCCAGGCCACGATTTGTGGCCAAAGGGTGAGTGTGTCATCTAGCCTCACTTTGAAAACATGAACCAAAGCTCTCTTAGGGTAGGGAGAGATGAGTGCCATGTTTGACAGGGACTTATGGGAATATGGCTAAAGCAGATTCACTATAGCTTATCTTAGAGCAGTGTTTTTCAAAGTGGGCGACGGACCCACTCTGACAAAGCTGCTAACTGCTGCTCCAGTTTCTTTATTTACAGGCTCCACCGCCACAGAGCCTTTCAGCTTCCATTGGATCTGATTTGCTATTTGCAGTCCAGGGGAACTGCTGGAAGTGGCATGGGCTGGGCCTTTGCTTCCCACAGCTCCCCTTGGCTGCAAATGCTGATGCGGCTTGCTTTTCATCCCATTCTCTGGATTATCAGGAAGCGAGGGGAAAGTACTAGCTTTCTGTGATTTACTCCTCTGCCCTCCCCCTTCACCAGACAGGTGTGAGAGGCATGCATGGAGTGCAAGTACTTTCCCCTCGCTCCCTGGTAGTCTGGGGATCGGGATGAAAAGCAAGCTGTGTCCCAGTGTGCACGGCTGCTGCCCTGCTACTCTCCTGAAACTCCACCCTTGGGCAGAAGTTATGTAAACTGCCCTCGAGTGGACTTTCCATCAAAAAACTGGCTTTAATCACACCAAAGCACTATGGCTACGTCTAGATTGCATCCCTTTTTCATAAAAGGAATGTAAACTAGACATATCGCAATTGCTAATGAAGAGGGGATTTAAATCTCCCCCACTTCATTAGCATAAAAATGGCTGCCGCTTTTTTTCCCACACAGAGCTTTGTCGGAAAAAAGCGCCAGTATGACGCTGATCTTTCGGAAAATAAAGCCTTTTCTGAAAGATCCCTTATTTCCTCTATGAAATGAGGGATAAGGGATCTTTCAGAAAAGGCTTTATTTTCCGAAAGATCAGCGTCATACTGGCGCTTTTTTCCGACAAAGCTCTGTGTGGGAAAAAAAGCGGCAGCCATTTTTATGCTAATGAAGTGGGGGAGATTTAAATCCCCTCTTCATTAGCAATTGCGATACGTCTAATTTGCATCCCTTTTACAAAAAAGGGATGTAGTCTAGACGTAGCATATATGTAACTTGACTAGAGGCACTGAATCAGTGCACTCCCGGCCACCCTGGCAACACACCTTTTCCAGCCACAGTGCCCACTTGCAGCTTGCAGTGTCCTTTGTTTAACCTCCTCCCCCACCAGAACAAATGAGGTTGATGTGCTTTGCATCTTCAACTCCTGGTGGTTTATCAGTGATTAAGGGCCTCCATCAGTGTGCATGCTAGCAGAAAACCTGGATGCAACAGGGGTACAAATGCAAACCATAAAGCTTACTGGATGCACCTGAGTGTAAAGCAAATAGAGAAGCAAAAGACAACATATAACCTTGACCAGTGAACCTGAGCATGTAGAGCCTGAGCTGAATTGCTTATGACACTTGAATTGTCAAAGTGCCTGATTGTGTGTGGCATAGGCAAGGAGACGGATGAATAATCTTGCTGATCTGTGTCCAAATCCATGGCAAGGTGTATATGGAAATGTTTAAAACTCAGCTACCTGAGACTATCATAATGAAGAGCCTAGCCATGTAGTTTCTAGTGTTCTCTGGGCAGAAACTGATGGGAACTGACAAGCACAGTGTTTCCCTGCAAGGGCTGAAGTCTGCAGTAACATCAATTAGCTTAAGTGAGTCTCCTCCATATGTTTGCATCACTGCTAGGTATTACTTAAGGTACACTGGGACAAAAAGTAAAGTGGGGCAGTTTCTTCATAGTATTTATCTTTAATATATGCATACAAAAATTATGCTGATGAAATATTAAAGCTGAGAGGTTACCCACCAAAATCAGGAGACTCAGGGAAAGACTAATGACAGCCTTAATTCCTTACCCTTGTGGATCTGAATGACATGTCGTTTATTTGGAATTGGAAGAGAGTTTGCCCCTCCACAAATGCAAGATGTTATGATGACAGGGCCTTTCATGACAGAGTCATACAATTCTGGGGAATGTGACATACTGTGGTCATTTTACAGATATGAAATAACTATGGAGACATAGAGGAAGCTCCTACGTTAAATAACTGGGGTAAATTAACAGATGATAAAGGTAATGTGACATAGCAAAAGAGGTTCCAAGAAAGAGAGTAATAACAGACATGCCACTATCAATGCAAAAGTCTACAGTAATAGCCAAACACATTACAGGCTAAATCTGGCCCTTACTTAGGCAAAACTGCTAAGGACCATTTCACTTGAATGAGGGAGAATCCAAAGCTCCCAGCCTCACAAGACTGAGGAGAACACAGAGGGTGTATGCAAGAGTTGCCTCACATCCACCTGTTTGGAGCAGGTGGAGAGCAGGCTGGGCTTGAACGAGAGGAGTGTTTGTATGCTCTTGTGACTATGCTGACCAAGTAGTGCAAAACTCTTGCATAGTTGAGTAGGTCAACGGCTAGAACAGTATCCATGGAGAAGCCCAAATATAGATCTCCAGTCTGCCATAGGTTGGCGCAGTGCAGTCCAGCCTCACACTTCATAGACAGTTTGTGAGGCTGCAGCTCTGCTTCTCCAGGGATGCTGTGTCATCCATTGGTCACAACCAAGCCGACGATTCTACTCTGGGCAGCACTCCTCATCGGCAACCTCTGCAAGCGACTTGGGCAACTGGATGAGCAGCAGTCACATATTCTATGCAGCACACTGCTCAAAGGTATGGAGAATGATTAAAGAGGTTAGAAACAGCTATAGCTGCACTATGGTCAAGCAGGATGGGAAAGAATTAATAGACACAAATCAGATATCTGAAAAGGCAACAAATAGAAACCTATTGGAGAACATTTTAACTTGTCCAGACACTCATTCATGGATCTCAAAGTCACTGTGTTGTTTCAGGTCAATTCCACAAGCCAAATACACAGGGAAGCCTTGGAATTTAACTTCATGTATAGGTTTGGGACCTATCACAAAGGTATGAATAAAGATATTACCTGGCTAGCACACTACCTTCCACATCCTAATTACTTAAAAAAAGTAAACAATGGGTACAGGCAGTCCCCGGGTTACATGGATCCGACTTACATCGGATCCCTACTTACAAACGGGGTGAGGCAACCCCGCACTAGCTGCTTCCCCCCAGCAGACCAGGGAGACGCGAAGCTAGCGCCCCCACCCCTAGCAGACCAGGGAGACGCGGAGCAGCTTTTCTCAGCAGACACCTCAGCTTGAGAATAAAGGACTGAGGGAAGTGAGGTGTGGGAGAATAAAACTGAGCTCTGGAGAAATGTTTGGCTAGAGTTTCCCCTACAATATGTACCAGTTCCGACTTACATACAAATTCAACTTAAGAACAAACCTACAGTCCCTATCTTGTACGTAACCCAGGGACTTCCTGTACTTAAGAACAATTTGCACCTCTCTATCAGCTTGATGTAGCATGAAAACTCTATATGACTATTTTCCCACTTTCCCCCGTCTTTTTCCTACTTCTTCCTATGCCCTATTTATTTTGGAACTGGATCTTTAATAACTCCATTCATCTGAAGAAGCTCCTGATACCATCTACATGTTTTGTTAGTCTTTAAGGTGCAGCTAGACTACTTGTTGTTTTTTAAGTTTTTCCAGTTATAGACTAACTCGACTACCCCTATGAAGCTTTTGGATTATTTTGTGATTTGTAACAGTAAAAACATTTATTTGCACTAAACTGACAGTTGAATAGACAACTCAATTTTCATTTTGCTAGCAAATTTTTTTTATGAATTCTAATAATGTCATGACATTTTTCAGATGAAAAACAAATATAATTATTTAAACCTATCACCCAGCATATTCCAGTATAAATTAGTGCATTCAACTAATTTAGGAAGTAGGATTGTTTATGTGATATTTGGTATCTGTAGGTAATCACAAAGTATGACTTTATGTTGCACAAACAAATCCACAAACAAACAAATTCTTCAAATTACATAATAGATTGGTTTTCCACTTAGGTACTTCAGGACTTTAATCAAATCATTCCTTCTGTGTGTGAAGCTAAACAGATTGACATGTATTGATCTTGCTAAACTGATTGAGTCTATCTCTAGAAGGTGCGGAAGGGGGGCAATAATTTTTGAATGGGAGCCACTTCATGAATTTCAGAAATGGTTGCAGGCCTCCCCAAAGGGGCAGGGCTTCAGGTGGAAGAGGTGAGGTCAGAAGACTTTGCGTGCTCCCCAACCCACAGACCCTGATTGGCCTGGAGATGGGGGAGTCTATGAAATCTTTGTCCCCCTGCTCTCACCCTGCCAGGGGCGTGCAGCGCGTAGAGAAGACTGCCAGCTGATGATGGTGGTTCCCTCTAGGCACTGCATGTCCCTGGTGACTGGAGATTTTGCATGCTCTCCTTTCCCTCAGACCAATCGGGACCTGGGGTAGGGAAGTGTGTGAAGTCTTTGCCGCTCCCACAGTGCCTAGGGAGAACCGCCAGCCATTTTGAACAACTGGTGGTTCCCTCTGGTGCCACATGCCCCTGGCGGGAGGAGGATAATTTGTGCACTCCCCCATCTTGATTGGCCTGTGGGTGAGGGAGTGGCAGAAGAGCCATATGAAAGACCATATAAAAGGGCTTGGCAGTCTGGATCCAGCTCACGGAGGCTATCTTGCCCACTCCTGCTATCAGGCATATTTTCTAATCCTTTAATCATTCTCGTGGCTCTTCTCTGAATTCTCCCTAATTCATAAACATCATTCTAGTATTATGAACTCCAGAACTAGCCACAGTATTCCAGCAGTGGCCCTAGCCAAGCCAAACACTAAGGAAAAAGAAACTATCTGCTCCTTCTGTAGATTCACATTAGTCCTTCTGACCATGATAACTTCATGTTCAGTTGATTATCCACCAAGACCTCCAAATCTTTTTCAATTATGTCTCCCCAGAATAGAACACCCTATCCTGTAAATATGGCTTTTGTTCTTTGTTCCTAGATGTATACATTTACATTTAGCCATATTAAAACATGTATTATTTATTTTATTATTTACTAAATAACATTTACTAATATTATTTACACATTATTCACCCTTGCTTGCCAAGAAATCTGGATTGCTTTATATCAGAGACCTATCTTCTTCATTATTAACCACTTCTCCAATTTTTGTGTCATCTTCAAATTTTATCAGTGATGATTTTGTTTTCTTCCAGGTCATTAACAACAAAGTTAAACACCACGGGGCTGACACAACATCATGCATAACCCTATTAGAGAAACACCTATTGACAATGATTTCCTAATTCCTATTACATTTTCAGACTTTTCTGTTAGCCAGGTTTAATCTATTTAATATGTGTAGGTCAGTTGTATATCTTCTAGTTCTTTTAATCAAAATATTGTAACGTGGTACCACGTCAGATACTTTACAGAAGTAAAAGTAAATTACATCCAACATTATTACTTTTATCAAGCAACCTTGCTAGCTCCAAGGGCCAAGTGCGATGTTCAGAATCTGGAAACCCAAATGTAGTCTGTTAGGGTATGTCTAAACTACATGGCTCCGTCGACGGAGCCATGTAGATTTGTTGTTTTGGCAAAGGTAAATGAAGCCGCGATTTAAATGATCGCAGCTTCATTTACATTTACATGGCTGCCGCGCTGAGCCGACAAACAGCTGATCAGCTGTTTGTCCGCTCAGCGCGCTAGTCTGGACACTCCCCTGCCGACATCAAAGCCCTTTGTCGGCAGCCCCGGTAAACCTCATCCCCTGAAGAATAACGGGGCTGCCGACAAAGGGCTTTGATGTCGGCAGGGGAGCGTGCAGACTAGCACGCTGAGCCGACAAACAGCTGATTAGCTGTTTGTCGGCTCAGCGCGGCAGCCATGTAAATGTAAATGAAGCCGCGATCATTTAAATCGCGGCTTCATTTACCTTTGCCTATGTGTCTAATCTACATGCCTCTGACGACAGAGGCATGTAGTCTAGACACAGCCTAAGTGTAGTTTTACTTGCTCACTGGTCTTGATAATATTTGTCATTTTATTTATCTTAGAGATTTATTTCCTGGCTACATTTAACAATCTATTATGTGTACAATTCTGCATACAACCCTCCACATTCATACATGCAGAATAAGTTACAGTACAATGCAAATAACAGATTGGAACCTGTGTGGAATTACATATTTCATGCATGCAAATCTTGAATTTTGTGCATAAAAATAGATGCGCTGAGAAGTTACACGGGTACAGTTAAAAATCATTTCAAGATGTCCTGTTTTTAATTTTTGTGACCCAATCTCTATAAAAATCAAAAGAAAACAATTACCATATAAATTAGGAGGGAAATATTAAGGCCTAGTTCATCACTTCATTATTCCAGTTTTATATCCATGTAACTCCATTGATCTAATGAAATAATACTAGCATGATATTACAGTAATTAAATTATAAAACAAGCTCTATGTATGAAATTCTGGGCCTATTGAAGTCAAAGGTAAAACTTCAATTTGCTTTAATAGAATTAGGATTTCATTCAAGGTGTTTTTTGTTTTTTGAGGCTTTTTTCCATGAGCAGAAATTCATCTAACCAGGCGTGGTAAAATACCAATGGTTTACTTTGACTTTAATTTCTTTCAATATTACTGCAAGTTTTGCTGGGTGGCCTTCTTGTTTCTAGGATTCATATCCTGAGCCAGTTCCCATTAGCTTCAGTGAGGAATGGATCAAGCTTGAAATTATCTGAAATGTTTGCCCCCAGTCTGCCCCCAAAGTAATTGTTTTTCCTACAAATGCTGTCTTTGTAATTGGTTTGTTTGTCATTGTTGAAACTGCTGTGTTGTTTGAAATTAATTGGCTGGTTTTCTCCCGTTTATATATGATGAAATAATTCAGTTTGTGTTTTCAGGGTCAGGATATATATATTCAAATTTAGGAATGTATTTCATTTACCCTAATAATACTAATAAATAAAATACAAAAATAAAGTAGCATATCATACATGAAACAAATGTCTCTCTAATATGAAATACAAGGCATGTATATATAATCCAATATAAAATATTTAAAAGTCTGAATTATTCATTTATAAGTCTTAGGAAAATTAACACAATTTTTCTGTTCCTCTCATACATGTCAGGTTTCCCATGAGGAATGAAAACAAAACGCCTCATCTTCTAGATTAGCACAATTAAAGGAATAAAATCAATCTGAAATCTAAATTTCCAACTGTTAATTAACTGTAGTTTTAGGTTGCCCCTGAAGCCATTTGCCCATTTTTATGACTCCCAAATCACATTTTCCTATTTTAAGATGTTTTTATGCTCTCTGTTGCTGTTTGAAAGAATCTGAGTATACAGAGCTGTCCACTGACTGATGATAATATCATGGCATCTTATGTGTTCTCTTGTGTCTCTATAGTCCATTTTGCAAAGTGGAAGCTCACAAACCTATATCACACAGGTATGGGAAGACACTCACTAAAGACTTGACATGATGCTTGGGACTTTTTTCAATTCATTTTTTGCATCTATCAGAGGGGTAGCCATGTTAGTCTGAATCTGCAAAAGCGGTGAGGAGTCCTGTGGCACCTTATAGACTAACTGAAGTGTTGAAGCATAAGCTTTCATGGGCAAAGACCCACTTCGTCAGATGCATGAGACAAAGTGGGTCTTTGCCCACGAAAGCTTATGCTTCAACACTTCAGTTAGTCTATAAGGTGCCACAGGACTCCTCACCTTTTTTGCATCTATCTTCCTCAAAGTGTTTGCAGCCTTTATTGATAGCTGCTCTCTATTAAAGTCTGTTGTTTGCTGAGTCTTTGAAGTTATCAAAATTTATGCCGCATGAGTTGTTATCCTGCTTCAGGGAGTATTTGAAGTACTTATATGATCTGCCCTTCCTGAGCTTTCTGGGTTTTAGCTGACCACAGAGGATTTTTTTCGAGAGTCACTCTATCATATCCCAGTCTGATATAATGAGCCGTCTGGCCAACTGGAGCTTTGAGAATCATTGCCTCAAGGCTGGTTGTTTTTGTTCTTAGCAGGATGAGAATGTTTTATACTCTGTCTTGCCATTGGACCTCCAGAACAGAGCAAAGAGAGCACATGTAAAAACTGAGTGAATTGGAGCATGTGCACTGGGCCAAGGCATGCAATATGATGGGGACTAATTTAGCTACAACTACTCAAAAGAGAGATCTTGGAGTCATTGTGGATAGTTCTCTGAAAACATCCATTCAGTGTGCAGCAGCAGGCAAAAAAGCAAATAGAATGCTAGGAGTCATTAAAGAAGGGATAGCGAATAAGAGAGAGAATATCTTATTGCCTATATATAAAACCATGGTATGCTCACATCTTGAATACTGCATACAGATGTGGTCACCTCATCTCAAAAAATATATATTGGCATTGGAAAAGGTTCGGAAAAGGGCAAGAAAGATGATTAGGGATTTGGAACGGGTCCCATATGAAGAGAGATTAAAAAGACTTGGACTTTTCAGTTTAGAAAAGAGGATGTTAAGGCTGTGTCCAGACTCAAGGGTTTTTTCGAAAAAAATAGCCTTTTTTCGAAAAAACTTCACCTGCGTCTAGACTACAGCCGTGTTCTTTCGAAATTAAATCGAAAGAACGCGGCTTTTCTTTTGACGTCGGAAAACCTCATTTCACGAGGAAGAACACCTTTTTTCGAAAGTGCTCTTTCAAAAAAAGGCGTTCTTGAATGCAAACAGGGCTTTTTAGAAAGAGAGCATCCAGACTGCCTGGGTGCTTTCTTTTGAAAAAGCGGCTTGCTTTTTCGAAAGTACTGCTTGCAGTCTAGATGCTCTTTTTCGAAAGAGGCTTTTTCGAAAGTATCTTTCGAAAGAGGCTTTTTCGAAAGTATTTTCGAAAAAGCCTCTTTCGAAAGAGGCTTGCAGTCTAGACATAGCCTAAGGGGGGATAAGATAGAGGTCAATAAAATCATGACTGGTGTGGAAAAGTAAAGAAGGAAAATGTATTTACTTATGCCCACAATATAAGAACTAGGGATCACCAAATGAAATTAATAAGTAGCAGGTTTAAAACAAACAAAAGGAAGTTTTTCTTCACTCAATGCACAGTCAATCTGCGCAACTCCTTGCCAGAGGATATTGTGAAGAAGAACTTTAACAGAGTTCAAAAAAGAGCTAGATAGATTCATGGAGATTAGGTCCATCAATGGCTATCAGCCAGGATGGGTAGGAATGGTGTCCCTAGCCTCTGTTTGTGTGGAACTTGATGATAGGGGATGGATCATGTGTTGATTACTTGTTATGTTCCCTCCCTCTAGGGCATATGGTATTGGCCACTGTCAACGGACAGGATACTGGGCTAGATGGACCTTTGGCCTGACCCAGTATTGTTGTTTGTACGTTCTTATGTAAGGCACAGAGTAAACAAACTGAAAATGAGAGCACCATTTTTTGTACCCACTATTCTTTACTTCCAACAGTCTTATCTCTATATAAAAAAACTTTTCCTGTGGGATGACAGAGTGATGTCATCATTTCACTCTTAGTCCTGCCTGCCTCCATCCTCCCTCTCTTCTTACCTCTACCCAGTGATTAGGGAGCGGGTGTCATGTGGCCTCCCTTCTCCCCGGTGCGCTGGGGGGCAGCCAGGCCTGCCACACCATGGCCTTGGTCTGGCCTAACTCCCCAGCATCTGGGGGGAGAGAGATGGGCCTGGTGAGACCTGAGGCGGGAGGAAAAGGGTAGAGCCGTGCTTGGTGAAGCCTTACTCTGCGTTCGCCGTCGCCCCTGGCAGCTGGGGAGAAGGAGCTGTGGCTGCTGAGGCCAGGAAGCGTGAAGGAGGGAAATCCAGGGCTGGCGGAGCCTCAGGGTGGCCCAACAGCCCAACGGCCGGGGGAAAGAGGCCACACCTCGGCCTGGTCCTCCTCAGCAGCTAGGGGAAGAAATGGGGCTGCCTACCCCCAGAGAGAGGGGGGGTCTGTGACTGTAGCAAGCAGGGGCATAGTCCCCTAACTATGTGTAACAACATTCAAACCAAAAAATCTGACCAAAGTGCTGAAGTAGGTGCTTTAAGCAATCACCTGATGTATTTTTTACCCTGTATTTAAGGTTATAAAAGCTTCCAGATCTCAGGAAACCATCTGCCATGTACATCAGGGGTAAACCTGAGAAGGAGCCAGAATTTACCAATGCCCATTGCCAAAGAGCTCTATGTCACCAGTTCTATGTCACCAGCCCTGATCATCTCCCCACCACCACTCTCAGAACATCTCACCCACTGGCAGCCCCTCAGGTCAGTGCCTCCTTTTCCTCCTGTCCACTGTGATCAACTCTTTATCAGTGGGAGACACTGGAGGGGGGAAGCATGGATATGGCAGGCTTAGTGGAGAGGGAAGAAAGTGGCAGGATCCTAGGGGGAAAGGATGGAGGGGAACAACACCTAGAGCAGAGCTGAGGGTCGAACAGAGAGCACCCTCCAGCCTAGTGGAAAGTTGGCACCTGTAGCTCCAGCCCTGGATTTGGTACCGCGTATTAACTTCTGAAGAACCACTTGTGGCTCTGGAGCCACAGGCTGGCTGCCCCTGATGTACATCTGCACAATGCCTGGAATTCCATGACCTAATACAAATTTTATCTGCTAATCCAGCTATTATTAATTCATCAGATAGATGAATTAGGTAACAATGTTCATGTTACCTAATCTTTGTTCTCCATTTATCGGGATTTGTTTACAGAGTTTCAAAAGTGTCTTGCTCCCATCAAGTGTGTAACCTCCACCCTCAACAGTCTCTTACTAGTCTGTTTTGTATCATCCTTTTTTTTCTTTGTCCTCCTCTTTAAGTTGCTGCTCTGCCTGTTTCCCTCCTCCCCTCATTTGCTTCACTCCCTTTTTTTTCTTGTCATTCCTTTGTCATTCACAAATAAGTGAACTTAATGTTCTGGAAATGTGTCAGACTGAGAGACCAGATCGTTTATTGCCACAGCCACTTGATTCTTCCACTGAAGGGGTGAAATCCTGGCCTCTTGAAGTTAATGGGATTTTTGGTTTTGACTTTAGTTTGGCTAGCATTTCATCCACAGACAACTATGGTAAGCTAAGTATACAGAGATGCAGAGAACCTAGAAAATAGTTAGAAAGGCTTTGGGATAGAGAATGGCGTCCCACAGAAAAATAACATACAAAGAGAAAGAAAAGGGGATAAATAGTAAATGAAGCTAAAGAAAAAAGAATCAGAATACAAAACAAGGTTTTTATAAATAATATTGCTTTATTCCCTGTTCCTCAGACCTACTTCTTTACTCTTGGGAAGGAAAACATCTGCAATGGATACTTGCAAGGTAAAAACAACTCTTTAAAATATCATTTGGAAAAGGAAAAAAAACCCCTCATAAACCAAATAAACAATGAACAAATGAACAACCATGAATATGAACAGCCATGAATTTTATTAATCCTTACTATTTGATTACAGAAAAATTTTAATTATTATTGGAATTTTATTTTATTTTGAGAAGTTACAAAAGTGGTATTCCTGATTTAGAAGACAAAATTGCTGATATATATTTAACAGTTATTTATGGGACAATCATCTACTTGATAATCATTTCTTTCTGAAAAATATGTGCTTACAAACAACACTTTATCTGAAATGGCTTGCCTATCCTTAGGATCACATCATTCTTTTGCTTTTGTATCAAGCAATATCTGTTCATAGCAACATCTCTTCAAGCTGTCATTCACATCTTGGGTATAGTACAGAATGGAGTTTTGATAGTCATCATTATCTGTAACACCTGCCATTAGAAACCATATATCTTATTCTCCTCTCACTCATACTCATTTGCCCCAACATAAATCCAGACTTTAATGGAGTTCCAATGAAAATGACTTTGGCAAAGTTACTCCATACTTGCACAAGTTTAAGTGAGAACATAATCAAGGTTAATAAATTCAGATCTATTTAATATGTAATTCTGAGAACAAAGTATTGACAGTGAAATACTGTTACACTTTTAAAGAAAAAATGTCATCTGATCCAGACATTATGGCTCATAATATGCACCATAAAAATAATGAAAATATTTCTTATTTCTTTTTAAAATACTTTCCAAAGTTGATCATAATCATGGTTCTTTTACTGTAAACGATTCACATGACTGGACAAAAGTCATGTTGTTATGGATGGGCATGGCAGGTGTTTCCCCTAGCAATTCAGTGCTATCTCTAGCATGGTACTATGTAACTTTTGTCAGGTGAATATTATGCTTGGTTAGTTTAGAAGTCCATCTTTCTTTCTAACAATGTTCCAGTACCTTTTAAAAGTTTAAGCTTAATTTTTGACGGATGATATTTATTTCCATGTAAACAATGAGTTTAAGTCCTATCACTTAAATCCCACTTAAGTTCTGTTTAAAGGGTTTAAGTGGGATTCAGGGCTTTTGCTGGCTCTCTGCACAGGGGTGAATTTCACTAAGTGAATGCTTTTAAAGATACTGACATTGATCATCCACAGTAACATAAAAAGGCCATTCATTTATTGGCACAGAAAGCTGGAAGACTCATTCTCTTGGATGAATATAAAAATAGGATTTCTCCTCTCTTACCATTTATGGAAAGGTATGGTTAAGCTGAGAAGGACCTTTTGTTTAGGAACACATTCATTGTTTTAAATTGAAAGTCCTGACATATGCCTGGCTAGAAATTATTCATAAAATAAAATGAATCCTATAACATTTCCATTTGTGTTGCTCTGCATCAAAAATGATCTATGCTGCTAAGCTGAAGCCAGGGCCAGGATCGGAAAATTCTCTTTCATTCCCCAGCTGTGGTTATAGGCAACTTGAAATACACAGCAGTTATGCTGAAAATTGTGTTCTTTCAGTAGCCCGCAGGCTGTTAACCACCTGCTAACATTAATGGCAATTCCTGACCCCTTATGTACATACAGCCAGTGCTTTTTTGGTAAATAAATAAATAAATAAATAAATAAAGGTGCTGGTACTCCAGGGAAAAAGTTGTTGAGCAGAAAAAAAAAAAAGCCACAGTGGGTCCGGCATGGCTCTTTTAAGAGACACAGTCCCCTTAAGACTGTCGGACATTTGTGTACAGAGTTGCCAGTACACTCCGTTATTTCCAGGTAAGCTCTGCCTCGAAGTCAGAAAAAGAATGCCTTTCTTGAACACAAAAAAGGTATCCTTGAACACAAACAGTGCTTTTTCGAAAGAGAGCATCCAAATTGCCTGATCACTTTTTCGAAACCTTTGTGGCTGTCTAGACGATCTCTTTCGAAAGAGGCTTTTTCGAAAGAGCTCTTCAAAAGAGGCTTGTAGTCTAGACGTACCCTATCAGTTATACTGGAAAATTCCCATTTTTAGTGTAAGAAAACCTGTAAAGTTTCTAAAAGCGAAATAAACTTTATAAGTGCACTCATTGCATATATCTGTAGTTTCTGAGGGTATGTCTACACAGCAAAGTTATTTTGAAATAACAGTAGTTATTTCGAAATAACTTTCCTAGCATCTACACAACCATTCCATTATTTCGAAATAGCGGAGGGCTTATTTCGAAATTGGTAAACCTCATTCCATGAGGAATAGTGCCAATTTCGAAATTGCTATTTCGAAATAAGTGCTGTGTAGATGCTTATTTCAAAATAGGGGGCCTCCAGCCCTTCCCAGGGTGCCCTGCTGGCCTCCTTGGCCACAAGTCAACTTCTGACCTGATGCCCTGCCAGAACTAGTTCCAACCAGCCTTAAATGTGGTTCAACATCCACGCGGTGTGGACGTGCTATTTCAAAATAGAAAAACGCTATTTCAAAATGCATTTTGTGTGTAAACGCATTATTTCGAAATAAGCTATTTCAAATTAACTATTTTGAAACAGCTTATTTCGAAATAACGCTGTGTAGACATACCCTGAGCATTTAGGTTTCTTGTAAGGGTGAGTGTAACCTTCAAAATTCATATCTGATTCCAAAGTTACCCAAAGAGAGAAAGGCAGGTGAGTTTAGAACTATGTTTTTGTTTCAGTCCCTTCTTTTTTAATCTGTGTTTCTATAAAGCCCCTTCCTATCCCTGTAACTACTGACAAGCCTGAAGGAAGCATTTGTGTACTAATTGTAATTAACTGAATGCTATTATTTAATTAGCTATATTTTTTCATCCTATTTCCACTAATCTGAGTTAACTTCTTTGCTGGAGCAGTAAGTGGTTCTGTCCCTCCAAAACGTTAACAATGCTTTCCCAATAGGCAAAATAAATAATACAGATTGTCCTCATGGTTGGTAATATCTGTTAATGTTATCACTTTGAGATATATTCCTCTACCCTTACTCGAGTAGAGTAATATCTTAGAGGTTTTTCACTCCATGGCGCAATGCATTCTACAGTGGTGTGGTTTCAACAGTACAGTAATTCCTCATTTAACACGTGCCCACTTAACACGTTTTCACGATAGCACGATTTTTTGGGGGGAACGTTTTTTGAATTACAAGACCATCCCCAGAATAACATGATTTCCCCAGCCGGTCCATTGGCGACAGCTGTGTGGGGCTTCCCCTGCCTCCCTGCAAAGCAGTGGAGGGTTTGCCACTTGCCACGCCATTGCCCGCTGACTCCCCCTCACCAGACGCCTTGCCCCCTCTTCTCTGTCCTGGCTTGCAGGCTGGCAGCTGGGTTTCCCCAGCCGGCCCATCACCGGCAGCTGTGCGGGGCTTCCTCCACCTCCCTGATGGAAAGTGGTGGAAGGTTTGTTGCTCGCCATGCTGTTCCCCGGCGACTCTCCCTCGCCGGACGCAGTGCAGGTCCCAGCAGACCCATTACAACCCAATCCCCCTCCCCTTCCCTCTCTTCCCCTTCCCTTTCCCAGATCCAAACACCTCCCCTCCCTGTTGTAACCCAGTCCCTTTTCTCCCCCAACCTTATGTTCCGGTCCCAACAGATACCACCGCTTGAAACTCAACCTTCACCTTTTCCATTATTTTCAATGTGAAAATTGACCCCGCATAACACGTTTTCACTTAACACGATCATTTTCCGAAACATATCTATAGTGTTAAATGAGGAATTACTGTACACTCAAGCACCGTGCATTAATTGTTCCATGTCGACCCTACTGGTGCCCACTAAGGGTTCCCTAGAGCACTTTAATGTAACAGCACTTCTTTAAAGCATGCCAGTAAAGTCTACACAGACCAATTAATGCACAACAAGTTAGTGCACTTTAGAAATCACATCCTTGTAGACGGCATCCCTCACAGTGAACATTAGGCCTTATTCTTATTCGCCCTTTGGAATCAGTCAGACTGCTTACAGAATAAGGCTCTAAACCTTCATTGGAAATGGACTGGTAGTACTGTTGCTCAGTGTAAGGATGGCTGACTCCTCCTTTCTGTGCACATTGAGCTCCACTGAAATGGATGGGGCTCTGCATTGGCACAGAGATCTTCTAGCAGGGCTGGGACCTTAGACTGTGAGCTCTTCAAAGCAAGAGCCTGTCTTACCTATTTTCTGTGAAATACATAACATATTTCTGAGCACTGTAAACTAAACAGATTTGTAACTGACCCCACTGCAGGAGGTCACTCTGAGCACAGTAAGTGTCTGCTATTTGGCAGGGCATGCCACATGCTCAGAAGCAAACAGGTACTCTTTGCGTTAGGACTTCCAGACTTGAGCCGTGGGTGGACTCCCCAAAACCCTCACACACTTACAAAACAAAAGATTTATTTATTAGGGCTGACAGAAATAAGAGGCAAACACGGGGTCTTTAAAGTTACAAAATAAAAGATGATAAACACAATAGTCTCAACCTAGTCCTTAAGAACAGTCCAGTCCAGGGGCTTGGCAATGGGGTTGCTTGGGCTCAGAGACACTTACCTCAGACCACTGCTCCTACAGACAGTCACACACTGGTCTGCTGATCCCCTGATCAGAGCGCTGCCCTTTAGTCCATCATCTGCAATCTCAATGAGGCCTGTTCATGAAGTCCCCTATATGCAGACTGCTCCCAACTATCCACCAGTTGTGGTTACTACTGCCCCTTTTGCCAGCAATAGGTTGTTTGTCACCATGGCTCTCAGCCCTTCAGTCCCAGCTCCTATACTGCTGCTAGGCTGCTGTAACCAGCCAATTGATCCTCCTGACCTAAAGCTTCTGGTTCTTCCCTGAGCCAAGTCCCCTCTGAGCACTGGCAGTAGTTTTCTTTTCTGTACTGGAGGGAGTATGGAGCCCTCTATTTGCTGGCAGGATATTGTCATGGTGCTTAATGCTGCCCAGTGTTCTTGTTAACATAACAATTAAGTGCTTTGGACCAATCATGAACATTCAGAAATAGGTAAGCATTCAAATTAATAGGAAATCAAATGAAAATATTGGGCTTCTTGTTTTAAGGTAATGGCAATAATGGAGCATTCACAGTAATAAAACTGCTACTTCTGTTCACATTTCCCTCCAGACTTTAATCTGGAAAGAGGCCTGTTTATATGCATTACCACCAAATGTTTTACCTTGACACATTAATGCAGAGTAAATCCAATGGCATAAGTGTACTTTCTTAATTAAAGAACTGGATTAAACTCAACTCTTTCTTTGCACAAAGGATTTGGGCCATCAGACTCCCTGAGAAGAAATGTTAATTGAACTGAGAATCCCTTTTCAGTTAGTTTTTTGCTTTGCTTTTAGTGTCAATCCCCAAGAATACACTTAAAGCAGTTGTGGAGATTTTTTAAACTTCAAACAATTAATCAAAGATGCTTACATATAAACAATTTAATTTCCTGGAGTAGCACATGAAATGACACTCCTTCTGACTCTCCTTTCATATTTGATAACTCTCATGCTTCAGCCTTGTCACTGAACTTGGAGTATAATACTGGTGCTGTCAAGAATATGGATTAAAGGATATATTTACTTTTTCAGCAATGGAAAAAATATCAGAACATTGTTCAGCTTCATGTGTATGGGCTCCTCTCATGTTGTAGAACTGGTTGAACCTGAGTTCAACTGAAGGGGTTGAGTTTGAAAATTAAATGAATGACAAAAATGATCAAACACCTTGTATTTATGGGTCATTAGTTAGTTGTCATCAGAGTTATACATGTTGATGTGCAATTTCAATTGTAAACTACCTGTTTCAGTTACTCACAACTTTGGTTAACCCATACTTCTTGGGCTGAAATATTCCATACTCCACCTCAACCCAGAGACATAAATCAGCAAAAACTTTCCCATTATTCTCTAGTTCTTTGCCTAGAAAAGAAATGCCTTTTTTTACATAGGTTTGAACTAGAAACTAACTAAATGGTGATTGAAAGCAATTTTGTTTGCATTTAGGTTATTTTATAAGTTTCTCTACGACCTAATGAGTGAGCAAAACAAGACTGAAGAAAATTGGTTCAGTAGGTTTGAAGTTTTGAACTCCAAATGCTTTTATGCTTTCTCAGCAATGGTAGGGATTTCAGTTAGTTTCCTTTACTCAGTGTAACACCTAGAATGGTGACAATGCACATTTGTAGTAGACATTGTGGGTTCATTTTCTTGCTCAGTCTATCATAGTTTTGAACATTGGGGTGTTTTGAAACATAAGAACATAAGAATGGCCATACTGGGTCATAACAAAGGTCCATCTAGCCCAGTATCCTGTCTACCAACAGTGGCCAGCACCAGGTGTCCCAGAGAGGGTGGACCGAAGACAATGATCAAGTGATTTGTCTCCTGCCATCCCTCTCCAGCCTCTGACAGACAGAGGCCAAGGACACCATTTTATCCCCTGGCTAATAGCCTTTTATGGACCTAACCTCCATGAAATTATCTAGCTTCTCTTTAAACTCTATTATAGTCCTAACCTTCACAGCCTCCTCTGGCAAGGAGTTCCACAGGTTGACTACACGCTGTGTGAAGAAGAACTTTCTTTTATTAGTTTAAAACCTGCTCCCCATTAATTTCATTTGGTGTCCTCTAGTTCTTCTATTTAGGGAACTAATACATAACTTTTCTTTATCGGCCCTCTCCACACCACTCATGATTTTATAGACCTCTATCATATCCCCCCTCAGTCTCCTCTTTTCTAAACTGAAAAGCCCCAGTTGCTTTAACCTCTCCTCATATGGGACCCATTCCAAACCCCTAATCATTTTAGTTGCCCTTTTCTGAACCCTTTCCAAGACCAAAATATTTTTTTTGAGGTGAGGAGACCACATCTGTACACAGTATTCAAGATGTGGGCGAACCATAGTTTTATACAGGGGCAGTAAGATATTCTGGGTCTTATTTTCTATCCCTTTCCTAATAATTCCTAGCATCCTATTTGCCTTTTTGACCGCCGCTGCACACTGTGTGGAAGTTTTCAGAGAACTGTCCACGATAACTCCAAGATCTCTTTCCTGATTTGTCATAGCCAAATTAGCCCCCATCATACTGTACGTATAGTTGGGGTTATTTTTCCTGATGTACAGGCAGTCCCCGGGTTACGTACAAGATAGGGACTGTAGGTTTGTTCTTAAGTTGAATCTGTATGTAAGTCGGAACTGGCGTCCAGATTCAGCCACTGCTGAAACTGATCAGTTTCAACAGCGGCTGAATCTGGATTTACATACAGATTCAACTTAAGAACCCCAGGTATCCCCAAGTCAGCTGCTGCTGAAACTGATCAGAGGCTGATTCCAGGAAGCCCGGGGCAGGGGCCTCCTGTAGTCAGCCGCTGGTCAGTTTCAGCAGCGGCTGACTTGGGGACGCCTGGGGCAGAGCAGCTGGGGTGCTGCTGGGTTGGTCCAGTAGCGCCCTCCGCCGCTCCTCGGCGCTACTGGACCAATCCAGCAGCACCCCAGCTGCTCTGCCCCAGGTGTCCTGATTCAGCCGCTGCTGAAACTGATCAGCAGCGGCTGAATCAGGACTCCTGGGGCAGAGCAGCTGGGGTGCTGCCGGGTTGGTCCAGTAGCGCCAAGGAGCGGTGCTGCGGGACCAACCGGCAGCGCCCCACCTGCTCTACCACAGGCCCGGGGCTTTGCTCCACATCTCCCTAGTCTGCTGGGAGGGGGGGGCGCACTAGCTGCATCCCCCCCCCCCCCCCCCCAGCAGACCAGGGAGACGCTGAGCAAAGCGGAGGAGGACCCGGGTGGGATCGAGGCGCTTTGCAGACCAGGGAGACGCTGAGCAAAGCGGAGGAGGACCCGGGCGGGACACGGCGCTGATCTGGCTCCTCTCTCCCACCCCCCAGCAGACCAGGGAGAGGCAGAGCAGCTTTTCTCGCCCCGGAGGACGGGGGCGGTGGGACCGGGCGTCCGCCGCTCCCGTCGTCCGGGGCGAGAAAATCCCCGTTCGGATCCGCGTAACTTGGGGACTGCCTGTACTTTACTTTACACTTATCCACATTAAATTTCATTTGCCATTTTGTTGCCCAATCACTCAGTTTCGTGAGATCTTCTTGGAGTCCCTCACAGTCTACTTCTGTCTCGACTATCCTAAACAGTTTTGTATCATCTGCAAACTTTACTACCTCACTGCTTACCCCTTTCTCCAGATCATTTATGAATAAGTTGAAAAGGATTGGTCCCAGGACTGACCCTTGGGGTACACCACTAGTTACCTCTCTCCAATCTGAAAATTTACCATTTATTCCTACCCTTTGTTTCCTGTCTTTTAACCAGTTCTCAATCCAAGAAAGGACCTTCCCTCTTATCCCATGGCCATGTAATTTACACAAGAGCTTTTGGTGAGGGACCTTGTCAAAGGCTTTCTGAAAATCCAAGTATACTATATCTACTGGATCCTCCTTGTCCGCATGTTTGTTAACCCCTTCAAAGAACTGTAACAGATTAGTAAGACAGGATTTCCCTTTACAGAAACCTTGTTGACTTTTGTCCAACAAATTATGCTCTTCTACATGCTTCACAATTTTATTCTTTACTATTGTTTTGACTAATTTGCCCGGTACTGAAGTTAGACTTACCGGTCTGTAATTGCCAGGATCGCCTTTACAGCCCTTTTTAAATATTGGTGTCACGTTTGCTACCTTCCAGTCATTGGATACAGAAGCCGATTTAAAGGATAGGTTATAAACCACAGATGATAGTTCAGCAATTTCCCATTTGAGTTCTTTTAGAACCCTTGGATGAATTCCATCCGGTCCCGGAGATTTGTTAATGTTAAGTTTTTCTATTTGTTCCAAAACCTCCTCTAATGACACTTCAATCCGGGACAGTTCCTCAGATTCATCACCCACAAAGGATGAATCTGAGGTTTATTTAAACAAGTTTTATTTAAACAAGCCAGGACTTCTATTACTTTCAAGTAGGAATAAGGGATCTTGAGGAAAAGGGTTTATTTTCCGCAAGATCCCATCTAGACTGGCGCTTTTCTCCGGCAAAACCCCGAGCCGGAAAAAAGCGGCAGCCATGTTCATGCAAATGCCGCAGGGGATATTTAAATCCCCCGCGGCATTTGCAATTCCGAAGTGTCTCATTAGCATCCCTTTTCCGGAAAAGGATGTCAATGTAGACACAGCTAGTGTGCCTGGGTTAGCCGAACTCATTTCACGAGGAGTAACAGTAGTTCGGAATAGGAACCTAGTCCGAACTACCTAGTTCGAGCCCCGTGTAGCCGCGCTGCACGGGGTTCGAAGCAGCGGGGATTTAAAAATGGCGGCTCCCCGCTTATGCTAATGAAGCCCGGGAAATTCAAATCCCGGGCTTCATTAGCAAGTGCGGTATGCATACATTACCCTCCTCGTTCGAACTAGGAGGGTAGTGTAGACATACCCCAAAGGAGTAAAATGTGATCAGAAAAGCAAGCAGAATGTTCATCCTCAGAGAATTCAAGAAAAATCACAATGAGAACGAGATGGTAGAGGATATGGCTTTTTTATTGCTGCAACACTGAATCAGGTCGTTCCCAATCATACAGGGTCTTTCGTCACTCATAATGAGTTTTCTGACTGAATTAAAATGGCCCAGCTAATTTACCAAGATGTCTGTGAAAATTAATGTTTGAATTTTCTCATTTATTCATCTTCTTTGCATTCTCTGAGAGGGGGTGAATTACCTATTTACTTTAGAAGAGACTGCAGCTTTTTATTGGCCGAGTCTCTAGAGAAATGTCAGGGTTTCTCAAGTTATCTTCCTTTACTTAACAATGAAAACAATTCTAGTTTCTGCTGACAATGTCATTCCAGCAGAGGCTTATTATTAAGACATTGTTTCAGGAATAATATAAAAGGATGAGAGCCAAGCTTCTGTAAATAAGCCAAAGAAACACTTTTGACCAGTCATCTCACAAAGATAACAAACAACATTTCCTCCCAGGCCTTCAGCTCTGGTTGCCAATGAAACTTAAGTTGTTAAATAACTGAATAAATGTTGCATTCATCTGTTCTGTTAGATATAGCTCAAATCAGTGGACAGGAATGATCCTGTTTCCCCCTCCATTTTCTATTCTTCTAGTTTTACTTAGTATACATAAATTCTGGTGAATGTATTGCTTCATTATACTTATTGGTTTACTAATTTTCATTCATGTGACTGTATGCACAAGTCAGATCCAGGAATGCTTTAGCTGTGTCCAATTGGGATCCTGTCTGAGGACCAGGCCAGGTTTCTGGTCTGCAGTTATGGTGTGAAACCCAAACTATCTATATCTTATCCAATCTAAAACACAACAAGGAAGATAATAATCTTGAGTGCTGCATATAGATGTGGTTGCTTCATCTCAAAAAAGATATCTTACCATAGGAAAAAAGTTTTAAAAAGGGCAACAAAAATGATTAGGAGTTTGGAACAGCTGCCATATGAAGAGAGATTAAAAAGGCTGTGACCTTTCAGCTTAAAAAAGAGGAAACTAAGGAGGGATATAACAGAGATTTATAAAATCATGACAGGTATAGAAAAAGTGAACAAGGAAAAATTATGTATTTGTTCCCATAGCATAAAAACTAGGGGTCACCAAATAAAATTAATAGGTAGCGGATTTAAAACAAACAAAAGGAAGTTTTTCTTCATGCAATGAACACTCAACCTATGGAGCTCCTTACCAGCGGATGTTGTGAAGATCAGAACTTTAAGAGGCGTTCAAAAAAAGAACTAGATAAATTCATGGAGGGTTGGTCCATCAATGGCTATTAGCAGGAGTGGCCCGAGGTCAGCTGCGGCAGCTGGTACCCCAGGCAAGCGGCGCGATCACTGCCCCCGCTTGCTCGGCCGTCAATGGCCGTGACGTCATCATCGGGCGCCCAGGGCAACTGCCTAGTTCACCTAGACTCACGGGCCACCCCTGGCTATTAGTATGAATGGGTAGGAATGGTGTCCCTAGCTTCTGTTTGTCAGAGACTGGGGATGGGTGACAGGCGTGGGATCACTTGATGATTACCTGTTCTGTTCGTTCTGTTCATTCTCTCTAGGGGTGCCTTGTATTGGCCACTGTCAGAAGACAGGATCCCTGGGCTATATGGAACTTTGGTCTGAGCCAGTATGGCTGTTCTTATGTTCTTAATAAAAAAGTATCCCTATCACATTTCTAATAATTGGCTGAAACAAAGCTACGCACAAATCAGAAGGGTTTTCACCAGATATATTTTTTAAAATTAAGCTTCTCTTTTATCAGTTTTGTTTCAACAAAAGGAAGATATTCTTGGAAATTAAATTGGGCCCAAAACAATTTTTATGAGAGGTAATTTTGAGAAAATGCCCAAACTTAAGAGTTTCCCCATTTTGTACATTTGACACCATCAACTTAACAGGCACATTTTATGTAGGTCAGCTTTGCTATAGTTTGGAAAATTATGCACTTTTTCAATAAAAGCTTTGCTTATTTAAAATTGAGCAGTTTACCCTTTTGTCCCCTTTCAAATGTACAGAAATATTTGCATTGCCTGAAATTCCTCATTGAACATGTTTTCAAAACAAGAAAACTTTACAGAGAAATGGCCTTCTTCAGGTGAACACAGGTCTTAGCATATCCACATGTGGTTAAGAAAGGCTATCTGCTTCCTTGTGCTCAACATAGGTAAGCCAGAGAAAAAGGGAAGCTACAAAACATATTGGAAGCCTGATCCAAAGCCTACTGAAATGAATGGCAAAGAAGCCCATTGACCTATGGAGGACTTTAGGATGAGCCCCTAATTCTGAGGATTATTGAGAAACAAACCATGTTTTATTGCATTAGATGCCAATCAAAATTCAGAAGTGCTCTATTAACACTGATACCAACTACTTATTATATAGCTGACCTTCAAGAGTTTTGTTTTCTAGGTTATCTGAAATGCCTACCACACCTCTTTGGTCAAGGTTACAGTCTGCTTTAATCCACAAGATTTTCATACCAGAAATCTCAGGTTTCTTTTTGACTTTGGCTACAAAAGAAAACGAGTGATCACTTTATTCCAATTCCAGTCTATGTGTTAGGTTTGAGGTCCCCTTGTGACTGTCACCCAGTGTGTTGATTATACCACTGAGTCTTTCTACCTGCCCTCTGGGGTGCCTCACCACTCTGTTCTGCTGGGTCAGAAGCTTTGGTCTGCCCAGCAAATGCACAGAGTTGGGGTTACAGTCCCCCAGCATAGTAACACAGAAGCGGAACCAGTTCAACTTTGGGAGGGCTCACTTATAGGTACTTGCCCTCAAAAGGGACAAAATCCCAAAATAAATCTGTCTTACTCTGTGTAAAAATTTTACACAGCAAGCTCATAAACATGTTCTACCCCTTTATCAATGTAAGAGAGGTGCACAACTATCATGCCTCCTGGTAACAATTCTTTCATTGGGTTTGATAGTAAATAAAGTGTTTTTATTAAATTTAAAAAGTAGGATTTAAGATCAAAGCAAGTTAACTAAGATAAACAAAACACACCAGTTAAGCCTACTACACTAAGAAAGTTTGCTACAAAAGCATTTCTCTCTCTAGTCCTTCTTACAAGTAAAATTCTTCAGGTTAGAGCTGATCTTTTCTCTGGCCTGGAGATACACCTTCCTATGTATTCTATTTGGGGTACAGAGGAAGTTTCAAAAGCCAGCTAAAAATGGTCATTGATTGATTTACATTCCTTAAATAGTATTTTCTCCAGGGTGTAAATCCTTTAACTCCATAGCGTCCATCACACTAGCCACTAGCCACTAGCCACACGTGGCTATTTGGCTGGTTGAGCGTGGCTAGCTGGCTTGAACAATGTGGCTATTTGGCTGGTTGAGTGTGATTAGTTCACTGAACTGGTTGGACACCATGGCATGGCATGGAGAGGATATGGGTGCAGGGGAGGATTCTGATCTGGGGGAGAGGTATAAAAGGGGATGCAGAGGATTTGGGTGGTGACCTGGGCAGGGAGTTGGGGAGTGGGAGAGGCTGAGATGCCAAAGGCAGGCTGAAGCCAGCGGGCACTTACCTAGGTGGCTCTCAGCCAGCAGACCAGAGGGACAACTAGTCAGGCTCTTTCCTTGTCACAGTCCCAGGCGGCTCAAAACAGCTGGCTGTACCCTCCATGTGCCTCTCTGCTCTGTGCATAGTGGGGGTGGGTGAGTGGACGGGGGAGAGTCTTTGTTCAGCGCTCCCACCTCAGCTCAATCATTACTATTGTCCAGTTTCCAGGCAATGGGAATTGTGATGATTGAGTTGGGGGTGGGGCCAGCGCTTGAAGTCTTCCCCCTCTCCCTTGCAAGGGGTGCAGTCACTTAGAGGAAGCAGCCAGCTCTTTTGGGCAGCCTGAGGCTATAGCAGGCAGGGACCCTGACTCAGGGTCTTGGTGGGGTGGGCCATGGGCTGTATCAAAAGGCTTAGCAGGCTGGATCCAGCCCACAGGCCATATCTTGCGTGTCCCTGGTGTAGACCAAGACATTACTCCAAGCTTCATACTAAAGAGGCATCCTGTAACAATACCACCACAAAATAAATCAAGGGAGGATATAGTCTCTCAGTGGTGGGCACTGGCGAATCAGGGCCACAAGAATAGCTGCAGACATTTAAGATTTGTAGAATAGGAGGAAGGGAGTCAGGAAATGCACTTTTAGTATTATGTGGGTGGGAAAAGGAGGAGTAAAGTAGGGACGATTGGAAATGTAGCAAAAATGGACGGGGAAAATTTCAGATCTGCTTCAAATGACTACTCAGGCCTTATGGTGATTTCCCAAATCAAAGTTTCAGTTACATCCATTACTCATTACCATAATTTAGCAAATATACCCTATATACCCCGTGGGTTATATTCATTTTTACAAACCCTGCACCCCCCCCCCCACGGGATATATTCGGGTGCGGGGTATATAGGGATTTTTTTTACTTACCAGCTGGTTTTTTTTTTTTTACTCACCAGAGGCTGGTGGTTCCTGCAGCTGTGCAGGAATGGTGTGTGTGTGTGTGTGTGTGTGAGAGAGCGCTCCCCCACCTGGAGGATGGTGGTTCCTGCTCCCCCGCCCCTTCCTGCGGCTGCAGAGGAACCAGGGAGCTAAGCGCTCCCCCACCTGGAGGCTGGCAGCTGCGCAGGAACCGGGGAGGTGAGTGGCTGGCTAATCTTTCCCCCCTCCCTCCCCACTCCGTAAATTAGCAATTATACCCTCGGCACAGAAAAGTCTTGTATACCCCACAGGTTATACTCGTGTGAGGGGTATGCAAGATTTTTTTTACTGAAATAGAAAAAACCGTGGAGTATATTTGCTAAATTACGGTACTCTCTTATGAGAATATTGTAAAGCAAAGACATGTAATACATTACTCAAAGTAACTTCTGACTATATCCTTTAAATGTACATTTACAGTTCCAAAATAACAGAGAAACAAAATACACTTTGCCCACACTGAGGAAACATTTCTTCCAAACTGTAATTCTGCAGCCTTAAGCTAATGTTTAGCAAATATTTGATCCAAGAGAAACTAATCAATTCCGATCCCTTGGGAAGGAAAAAAAAAATCCAAACAGATCATCTGTGAGTCAAGCCAAGCCTCAGTTCAGTGTAAAAGCCCAGAGAATCAGGCTGATAATAGAAATGCCTACTGAACCTTAACTGTGGTGACACTAGCAGTCCCACAGTAATTTGTCTAGTATAATAATGATACATGATGCTAGAGTTCGATATCTTGGTTATGAAAGACGTCTTCTGTTGCACTGAACAAACCAGTTTAGTCTGTACCCTCAGCATTTGTTGGTATCAGGAGCCATTTATAACTTCGGACACTTAATGCTGACACTGATAATGATTTAATTTAATAACGATCAAAGCAGCTGTTTGTAGGCACTAAAAATATCGTATTTGCTGCCTCTGAAAGCATAAGTATCATGACATTTCTAATGTTCTACTCTTGAATTTTAAGCCAGAATTAGCTATCACCCCCTAACAGTTTACAGTACACAAGCCTGGGGTAATGGATCTCTGTGGTTTTATATTTGATCTGTGAAACAAGTGACAGTAATGAAGGTGCTTGTGCCCTTAAGGTCTCATTAAATCAGTGAGGAGAATGAAATACATATATAGGTATCCTCTGTTTCAGGTACCTCTGAACTTAATTGGGGGTGTTCCCATTGGGAAGACCAAGACTGCAACAATCCAGCCTTAGAAACTATAACATCCATGATGTCTCAGGGAAGAAAGAGACTTCTGTTTCTAGAGACCATGGTGACTTGTGTTGGAGACACATTGTTGCCCATTTTTATATCTTTTCCAGTTCTACTACAGTAAACTTCCGATAATCCAGCAACTTTAGGACCCAGGGGTGCCGGATTATCAGATTTGCCAGACTATCGGAAGGGGGGCTATGAGGGGCCTGGGGTAGGGGGGATGCCACCCCAGACCCCTCATAGCCCCCCATTCCAATAGTCCAGCTCTGCCCCACGTGACCGCGATTCAGCCGCTGCTGGTCAGTTTCAGCAGCGGCTGAATTGGGGATGCCTGCAGCAGAGCAGCTGGAGTGCTGCTGGGTTGGTCCGGTAGCGCTGACCCTTGGCGCGGCGAGACCAACCCAGCAGCACCCCAGCTGCTCTTGGGGACACCTGGGGCAGAGCAGCTGGGGTGCTGCCGGGTTGGTCCCGCAGCGCCACTCCTCGGCGCTACTGGACCAACCCTGCAGCACCCCAGCTGCTCTGTCCCAGGTGTACCCAAGTCAGCCGCTGCTGAAACTGACCAGCGGCTGACTCCAAGAAGCCCAGGGCAGAGCAGCTCTGCCTAGGGCTTCCTGGAGTCAGCTGCTGATCAGTATCAGCAGCGGCTGACTTGGGGACGCCTGGGGCAGAGCAGCTGGGGTGCTGCCGGGTTGGTCTAGTAGCGCCGTTCCTAGGTGCTATAGGACCAACCCGGCAGGCCCCGAGCTGCTCTGCCCCAGGCGTCCTGATTCAGCTGCTGCTGAAACTGATCGGGGGCTGATTCCAGGAAGCCCGGGGCAGAACTGCTCTGCCTCGGGCTTCCTGGAGTCAGCCACTGGTCAGTTTCAGCAGCAGCTAAATTGGGGAAGCTGGGGGCAGAGCAGCTCTAATGGTCTGGCTGCCCGAAGCACTTCCGGGTTCCTGATGGTGCCGGACCATTGGAGTTTTACTGTATATCTTTTTTGAGATAGAGCAACCAAACTGAACATGCTATTCATGGTGTAGGAGTACCATGAATGTATACAGTGGCATTGTGATATTTTCTTTTGATTTCTCTCTTTCTTAATGGTTCCTAACATTGTTAGGTGTTTTTCTACTGTTGTTGCTGCATACTGAGCAAATTTTTTCAGAAAACTAGCTGCAATTACTTTCTTTAGCAGTAACCAATAACTTTGATACACCATTTTGTATGTCTGCTGGAATTATGTTTTCCAATGCACTTTACTTTTCATTTATCAACACTGAATTTTATCTGCCATTTTGTTGCTCTGTCACCCAGTTTTATAAGATACCTTTGTAACTGTTTTGTAATCTGCTTTGGACTTAATTATCTTGTGTAATTTTGTATCATCTGCTAATTTTGCCATCTCATTGTTTACTCATTTCCAGATGATTTGTGAATATGTTAAACAACATTGATCCCAGGTCAGAGCCTTCATTTACCACTCTCCATTATGAAAATTAACCATTTAATCCTATTCTGCTGCCTGTTTTAACTGGTCATTGATCCTCTTCATCTATGACAACTTACATTGCTTAAAAACCTCTACATGTGAAAGGCTTTCTGAAAGTCCAAGTACAACATATCCTTTATAAAAACATGTTTACTTTCCTCAACATATAGGCTGCGTCTAGACTGGCATGATTTTGCAGAAATGCTTTTAACGAAAAAGTTTTGTGCAAAAGCATCCATGGCCAGTCTAGACGCGATTTTGCGCAAGAAAGCCCTGATCTCCATTTTAGCCATCAGGTCTTTTTTGCACAAAACAGTTCTTCCCTGCTGTCAGCCGACGGTCAGGGCAGTGAGTCCCTTATGACCGGCTGAAGTTCTTTAAATTGTGCTTGGTTCTGTTACAGCAACTGAAGGAGTCAGGTTAAAGCTTAAACAGTTACTATTTATTGTTACAGGGTAAACTTAGTTGTTAAATGCTACTACTGTGTTACAGATAACACAGACACTACAAAGGACAGGACAGAAATTACACTAATAAGTCACTTACAGGTACCATGAAACCCTTTTGGTTCTCTGAGCTCTTATTAAATGCATGCAAAATAGACACATAGCAGGTATATATTCTCACCCCTGCGTTCCAGACTTGGCGTGGCCAGCGTCTTTCTCTCAATCCCTCGGGAAGAAGTAGGGCGAGGTTGGGCGTCCCACAGACCTCGGGAGACAATCAATACCTGCCAGCAGGTATAGATGATTGGAGCTCAAATTGGGTGGGCAACTCAACCCTCTTTATACCCCTTGGGTCACATGGGCTTCTTCCTGGTCTCAAGTGGCCAATTAGGAAAAATGGCTTTGAACGCCAAGTTTCCCACGAAGGGTGCAAAGCATAATTTACACCTGGGAAAATGCAGACAATGGGCACCTCTGGTATGTGATGGGCGAAGATTCCTCTCCTGGGACAGTGCAGGCGTGTCAATTACTGGTACTAGCCATCAGGGCGATGGGAGGCCCCGGGTCGTCAGCTAGCCCATTTACTGTCCGGTTTCTGTTTATGGTAGAGTCAGGGACAGGCAGCAAACCTGTGTTCCCAGGGCATCAAAGGCTGACTGCCTTTCTCTTGCTCTCTGGGGGGGGGGGGGGGAAACAAGATGGGGTTCGTGGAAAAACAAGATGGGGTTTTTGTGTCTGGCTACATTCCACCCCCTTGACACGCCTCACTATGTCCCAGAACGCAAGATGGCGGTGATGCCAGCACCCTTTGCCCTCCTTGGAGGAAGCTAAAATCGCCCTATCAGCAGGGTCTGATCAGATAATTTGGATCAAGGGATTGATTAGGATCGCTTCCCAACGCCATATACCAGATTTGTGCAGAGGAGGTAGCAGTGTACACAAAATGCCTAACAATACATAGAAGCATGCAGCAAGCAATTACAACAAGTAAAATGGTTAATATAGTATTTACAATAGAGTGAAGGAAGGGAGTTAACGAAAGTCCTAGGTGTTGGGCTAGACAATCTAGCCATGAGGCTTTACATTTTTAGTTACAGCATGTCTTATCCCATACCGTTTGTTGCCACTTCCCTTGCCTCCCCCCTTAACCTCCCCCCAGAGTTATTTAGAGGATTGTGGTAGTCGCTGTCATCGAACCATACCGGTCCCCATCGGAAGATGTCACTTTGTTTCACCAGTCATTTGGGCTGAGAGGGACAAACTCGATTCCCAGTCCAGTATAGGAGTCAAGTAAGGTGTTCTGGTACAGCAGTAGCAGTTGGGATGAGGAAGAAGACCATGGCGAGTTGGAGTACCATGTCTTATTTCAATAGTCTGTAACTAACAACAGTGGTTGCAAGCACAACAGCAAGCGGTATATATATACAAAAAGTTCATGGTGGTTTCCCGGATTCGCACCAGCACTGGGAGGGATCCATCCCACTGGAGCACTGTTCAGGGATATTGCCTCAGTTTCCTGTAATAAAACATAAGGTTTGCTGGTCTTGGATACAATCCAAGCCTCAGTAATGGTTATTGGTGTTAGCCCAGCATCTGCAGTTGTCCAGACTCCTTTTCCCTTATAGGAGTGCAGTACATGGGTTTGTGTTCCCAAACTGGGGTGTTGGGACCAGGGCTATTAAGTGGTTTAGTCCCATGATCGTAGACAACCCTGTTGTCCATCGGGTTGGGTAAGCAAAACCAATTCTTGAAACAATTTTTACTTCAGTTAAAACATACTCCCACCCTTGCTTACTGGTGGGCGGTGGACCAATATACTCTACTTGCCAGGTTGCCCATAGTATTTTTCTATCTTTTAGCCTGGCAAATCATTGCCTTTCTGTTACATGTTTTCTGAGTTCAGCACATAGGGTGCAAGCTTGTACCAGATTTCTGGCTTGTTTGTGGGTGATAGGCCACCCCCTGGCATGTGCCTGCCACACCAGCTTATCGCTCTCTGTGTGTCCCAAGGTTTCATGTAGCCAAATGTACAGGCGTTCCCAATCCACCTGGGCAGCAAAAATTTGTACTGCTGCATCTGCTAGGTTATTTAGCTATGCAGTCAGGGTGTTATTCTTTTGGACACATGACTTATGCTTAAGGCATTTTGGGTTGCATACTGGTATATCCATTTCCAATATTCCAATCTCCAAACAGGCTTTCCTATTTCCCAGTTATTATTCTTCCAATTAGTTATCCACTGGATGGCTCCAGCCCATACAGCATAGGAGTTAGTGTAGATGGTACTGGCCCCTGCCTCACAAGCTAATTGATTGCTGCCAGCTCTGCGAGCTGAGCTGTTCCTTCTATGTTTGTGGTCAGGGGTGCAGTGGATGTGTCTGCTGAAACAGCAACAGCCTTCCCTGTCCACTTTCCTTTGAAATAACCAGGCAGCCTGTATTCACATATAATGTTGAATTTAAAAGCAAGCCAAAAGTGTTATCAACTCAGCCTTGAAAGAGACAGTTAAGTTTCAAAGCTTGAATTTCTAAACTAATAATTTGGTTTCTAGAAAGTTAAATGTCCTTAAGAGTTGAATGCCCAACAGAAGCACTAACCAATTTGTGCCTTGTTTGTTTGCAATTTTAAGCAAGAGGACATTATCCAAAACAAAATAAAACTAGTTAATTTGAAATCCACAACATAGAGTTACAATATATAGAGCTCATTCCTTTATGCAGTTAACCAATTAAGTTTTAGTAGAATCCTTAATTTTCCTTTGCAGATTTAACAAAGGTGTCCATAGACAAAATGTTTACATTTGATTGTTTCTTTGCATAGATCGTTTGCACATTGTTAAGAGGCTGCAAAGAAACAAGGTGTCATTTTTAAAACAAGATTTCCCTTCACATATTACAACCATCACTTAATTCCTTCCACACTCCCACAGAGTCCACCTTTATCTTCACATTCCCTCAAATCACTTGCTTTGTCCTTTCAAAGAAAATGTCTCATTCCTAGTAACTTTCCAATGTCTGCTTTACTTTCCTTATTCCTTCAACCATGCCCATATAGGGCTCCAAACTTTTTGCCTTCCCTTTTTCACATGCTAAATGACTTTTCCCAATGAGACAGGTTTGTCTACTATTAATTTGGTAAGGAGGGTGAGCTTGTTTACTAAGCCTCATACCTCCTGGTCCTTTTCTTAAACATATTCCTGAGGGAAGAAAAATAAATACATCTGAGAGTTGCTTTAACTCTCAGCACCCATCCTTAAGGGAATCTAGCTCGTCTGGGTACTGAGGGACATGCACTTCTACCTCTCCACTTCTGCAGCAGAGGCTTTTACATTTTTGCAGAACACCTCTTTACAGGTTTTCCACAGAAGACAAAAGCTGCAGCTGTTTCCCTCTCCATTGCAGCCAAGGGTTTACATATTTACAGGTAGTTAGCCAATTTGTAGGTCTGAAATTGTATGGACAAGCAGTTAACACTTGATCAGACCAAGGGCTATGCCCGAACCTTTGCAAGATTTTGTTCAAAAGGGGTAACATCTTTTACAAATGCCAATTTTTCAGTCTTCTCTCTGCCTTCTTAAAAGACTGCTTACATTTAAACTTTTCCTAGTATACCCAACCTCCTATTTCTTTCTTTCTTTCTTTCTTTCTGGAGGGCTACAATTTGAACTTTCTGATATTAGGTAGTTTGCTAATCAAACTTAGCTATTACCTGCAAAGCTTCTTTGTGCTGCCAGCTAGGGCATTTGCACCACAAAGGAAATCACAACCTGTTGTGCCTCTTGGAGCTTTCACAGCATTTTAGTTTGTTTGCAGGTTTTTTGCTCATTTTATAGTTTACAGGAAAATGTGCAATCTTTGTTTACAACACTACTTAGCCACATTAAACTTTGCATAGAGTGTAACTCTTTCTTTATGCTTACAGTTTTCCTGTACCTTCATTAAACAACTTGGACTAAAATGGTCTTACTGAAAGTAAACCAAACCAATCTGTTTTAAACCTACAAACAAACAAGATTACTGGACCTTAAAACTTCATTTATTACTTACACTATATATATATATATCTACACACAGATACACATACATTCTCTCTGAACCTTTCTTACACTATTTCTACATAGCTGTACAACAATTACATTCCCTTTTTATTCATTGGGGTAGTTCAGTTCCAATAGAACCCCCTCTCTTTAGAGTTCTTTTAGCAGTCTCTCTAATCAAATGTACAGATTTGAATCAAATTTGCCTGGATTATTTACAGACATTCCTTTGGAAAAAGGGCCCATTTTTCCTTCAGAATGACTGTAAAGAAACCACAGTTTTCTATCTACACCATTTTAGCATTTGCACAACATCTTAAAGCATCTTGTAAGTATGCTTTAAGGGCTTAGATTTCCAGTACTTACTGCCTTTTTCTCAGTTCTACCACAAGGCTTTCAATCTTATCTGTTACCTGCCTGCTTGTCTGGGCCTGATCCTGTTTTCCATTTCTGAATGGAAAGTGGCTCCTTTCCACAGACTCAGGCTTTGTCCCATTTTTTAGCTTGCAGGCAGTTCTATACTTACAGAACTGCACCCACAAATCCTCAGGATTTCCCCAATCCTTTCCTAACATTTCTCTATCCCATTTTGGGTTGCCCCAACCTTCCTGGGCAAACCCTTTCTCTATACCACTAAAATCCATGTTTATCATGACAGGCTTCATGTTGCTGTATGTGAACCAGTAGCACAATCCTGCCGACTACGCCAATTCTGTCAGCCGACGGTCAGGGCAGTGAGTCCCTTATGACCGGCTGAAGTTCTTTAAATTGTGCTTGGTTCTGTTACAGCAACTGAAGGAGTCAGGTTAAAGCTTAAACAGTTACTATTTATTGTTACAGGGTAAACTTAGTTGTTAAATGCTACTACTGTGTTACAGATAACACAGACACTACAAAGGACAGGACAGAAATTACACTAATAAGTCACTTACAGGTACCATGAAACCCTTTTGGTTCTCTGAGCTCTTATTAAATGCATGCAAAATAGACACATAGCAGGTATATATTCTCACCCCTGCGTTCCAGACTTGGCGTGGCCAGCGTCTTTCTCTCAATCCCTCGGGAAGAAGTAGGGCGAGGTTGGGCGTCCCACAGACCTCGGGAGACAATCAATACCTGCCAGCAGGTATAGATGATTGGAGCTCAAATTGGGTGGGCAACTCAACCCTCTTTATACCCCTTGGGTCACATGGGCTTCTTCCTGGTCTCAAGTGGCCAATTAGGAAAAATGGCTTTGAACGCCAAGTTTCCCACGAAGGGTGCAAAGCATAATTTACACCTGGGAAAATGCAGACAATGGGCACCTCTGGTATGTGATGGGCGAAGATTCCTCTCCTGGGACAGTGCAGGCGTGTCAATTACTGGTACTAGCCATCAGGGCGATGGGAGGCCCCGGGTCGTCAGCTAGCCCATTTACTGTCCGGTTTCTGTTTATGGTAGAGTCAGGGACAGGCAGCAAACCTGTGTTCCCAGGGCATCAAAGGCTGACTGCCTTTCTCTTGCTCTCTGGGGGGGGGGGGGGGGAAACAAGATGGGGTTCGTGGAAAAACAAGATGGGGTTTTTGTGTCTGGCTACACCTGCCTACACTGGCTCTCTTGCGCAAGTATTCTTGCACAAGAGGGCTTTTTCCTGAGTGGGAGCATGAAAGTATTTGCTCAAGAAGCACTGATTTTGTACGTTACAAAGTCAGTGCTCTTTCGCAAATTCAAGTGACCAGTGTAGACAGTTGGCAAGTTTTTGCACAAAAGCAGCTGCTTTTGCGCAAAATCTTGCCAGTCTAGACGCACCATAATGTTTATCTGTATGTCTGATAATTCTGTTCTTTGCTATTGTTTCAACCTATCTGCCTGATACAGCAGTCAGGCTTACGATGAGTCATGGATTTTTTAAAAAATTGGTATCACATTTGCTATCTGACAATCATCTGGTGAAGAGGCTGACTTAAGTGATAAGTTACATACCATAGTTAGTATTCTGCAATTTGATATGAATACCTGCAGAACACTTGAGAGAATACCATCTGGGCCTGATGACTCATTTCAATTTAATGTATCATTTTATGCTTCCTGTTTCTGGGGTAAAAAGTTTTGCTGAGATTGGGCTTCAGCTAGTGTCTGGGATAGAGATCCCAGCAGCTCCTTCTGGGATTCTCTCCCCTGCTATCTCTAGCTCTATAACTGGTGGCACTCACTCACCTTCTAACTGGGGAGGCTTTTAAAGGCCTCTAGCAGGCCTGAAGTGGAGTCAGCTGACCCCAATCTGCCTGGGCTAGCTCCCTGCCAGCTGCTCCTAATTGTTCTACAGCCTTCCACTTCTAATTAGAAGATTTTCTACCCTTTTTAGGCTGCCTTTTCTACACCCTGTAGCAGCCCTCTGACCTGACCTTGTTACACCTGCCTAATTTCATTGTTTTATACTTGACTTGCCATAGTTTATGCTCCTGTCTATTTTCCTCAGCAAGATTTAACTTCTAGTTTTAAATAATGTCTTTTTGACTTCTAAACATTTTATTTTACCCTCTTGTTTAATCATGGCTGCAATTTTTGGTCCTCTTACTATTTTTTTCTTAATTTGGAGCATACCTTTAATTTGAGCCTCTGCTATGGGATTTTTTTTTTAAGAAAGTTCAGTGCAGCTTGCAGGCATTTCATTCTTAACATTGTTCATTTTAATTTCTATTTAATTAGCTTCCTCATTTTTGTATAGTTCCCCTTCATGAAGTTAAATGCTACTGTGATGGGTTTCTTTTGTATTTCCCCCCCACCCCAAGGACACTAAATTTAATTAATGGTTGCTATTACTGAGCTGTTCAACTATATATTTGCCTCTTGGACCAGATTTAGTACCCCACTTTATGAGTCAATAAGAAATTGCCTCTCTCCTTGTGGGTACCAAGATTAGATGCTTCAAGAAGCAGCTATTAAAGATGTCAATAAGTTTTATTTCTGCTTTCCATCCTCAGGTGACATTCAATATAAGGAACAGTTTAAATTCCCCATTATTACTGAGTTTTCTGTTTTTATAACCACCTTTAATCACAATCACCATTTCACAATCACTGTCATCAACCTGGTCAGGTGGTTAGAAGCATATTCCTAGTGCAGTACTCTTAGGCTGAGTCTAGACTGGCATGATTTTGTGCAAATACTTTTAATGGCAAAGTATATACTATACTGGCATGTGCCTTTGCGCAAAAGATTTTCGTGTAGATGCTCTCTTGTGCAAGAAAGCTCCGATGGCCATTTTAGCCATCAGGCTTTCTTGCGCAAGAAATTAACTTGTCTGTCTACACTGGCTTCTTGCACAAGAGGGCTTATCCCTGAGCGGGAGCATCGGAGTATTTGTGCAAGAACCACTGATTTTGTACAGTACAAAGTCAGTGTGCTTGCACAAATACTCGCGGCCAGTCTACACAGGCAGCAAGATTTTGCACAAAAGTGGTCACTTTTGTGCAAAATCTTGCCAGTCTAGATGCAGCCTTATTATTCAAACACATGTAACCCCTCCTGTTGGCTAGCCCAGTGTGAGGTTATTCAGCATAGGGGAAGCCTTGTGACTTCTTACACCACTGGGGGGAGGAGGGAGCGCTAGGCCTGAGGCTGCTTGGTGTGCTCTGTGTTGTGTATGTGTGAGTGCAACTCAGACAAATCACCAGGAACAGGCTTTATTCCATAAAAAACATAGAACAGGAAAACAGTTCAGGAGCCCCTTCTCTCAGCTTGCAACCTGTGTGCTGCCTCTAGCACAGTCCTTGCTGAGACCCTGCTGGGGGCAGAGGTTACAGCACACAACACAGCCCCCTTGCAACGTTCCAACTCCCACAGCAACTAAACCCCACAATAACCAAGTCCAGGTTCTCCCTTTGTGTCACTTAAACTCCTCCTAGGGTGCTCTATAGCCCTTTCTGGTCCTACCTGTAAAAAACATAGAACAGAAAAACAATTCAGCAGCTCCTTCTCTCAGCTTGCAACCTGTGTGCTGCTTCTAGCACAGTCCTTGCTGAGACCCTGCTGGGGGTAGAGGGCACATCCTGGAAGGAACCAGGAAGTTCTCCCAACATGCTGCAGTTTATAGTCCACAACTCGTAGTTCCCAGGGCTGCTGCTGAAACACACTGGACCTTGGGCTACACACAAAATTTCTATTCATAGAGGTTGTTTTTGATTAATTTAAGATTTTTACTCTATGGCATTTTTCACATAGAATTCTACCCCCCATCAGCAAAATCTACTCTGTCATTCCTGTTTATTTTGTACTCTGGCATGAATTTATTTAATTGATTATCATGTTCCACTATGTTTCTGTGCTGCCTTTTCTATCAATATCTTCCTTTAATACCTGGCAGTCAACTTTCCCCAAATTAGTATTCAGAATTCTAGCATTTGCATACAAGCATTTCTAAATTTGTCCATAATTAGTTGTCTGATTTCATGTGATGTAATTGAAAGGGATTTTTTATGTGACTGATTGTTTCTCTTCAGTATCTGCTGTACTTTATCACCTTCTGTCCTCTCCTCTTTTACATGAGCTAGGTCTAGACTACGGGGCTTTATTGGAAAAAAGCTACTCAAATTGCAGTCCACAGTCTAGATGGGGCCAAATGGCAGAAAAACCACCTCTTTTGACAGAGCCATTATGCCTCATGAAACGAGGTATACAGGGCTCCCCAAAAGAATGCGTTTGCTCTTCCGTGAAAAAAAGTGGAAGAGCAAACGCATTCCTTGGACGTGATGGGGTTTTTGCACACAAAACCCCCGTAGTTTATATGTAGTCTTGATATAGAATATCCCCTTTAATAAATCCTACTATGAGTGATGTCTCTAGCTAAACGATACGCTCTTTTGTACCTATTGTGTTTCCCCTAGCCCTTAGTTAAAAATCTCCTCTTTGCACTTTTTTGTTTTACATTCCAGCATTATGGTTCTGTTTTTGTGTAGATGGATCCCATTCTTCCTTTATAAGCTCCTCCTTTTACAAAAGGCTCCCCAGTTCCTAAGAAACCTAAATTCTTCCTCCAAACACCATCGTCTCATTTATGCATTGAGACCCCAGGCATCCTCTGATGGCAGGGAGGGATCATCAGGTGAGTGCTCTCCGTTTGTCACACACACAGGGCAGGGGAGGTGGGTGCAGAGGGGATAGGGTGTGATCGTCGCTTGTCCTGGACATCATGCTGCACTCTGTACATGTGGAACAACGTGCAGCGCCAATCTGTGCCATGTGGCCTTAGGAGGCAGGCCCAGAGCACCCCCGGACTCCTGCTCACAGGCTCAGGGGAAGCCCCCACGTGTCTGGCCCCTGGGGGGGACATGTAGGGGATGCCCTCCCACTGCTGGAAGCAGGCTGGGCACAAGGGCACAGGCACAGCTGCACATAGACCGAGGAGTGCCGCACACAGCACACGGGCATACCTGCCTGCACAAGGCACCACTTGCTCCGACGGACACCGCTGCCAAGCACAGGTGTGTGTGCGGGCCCCATGGAAGGTCAAGCTGCTCCAGGCCCCTCTCCCGCCCCTGGGATCCCACTCTGGCTGAACACTTTCCTTGACTGCTTGTCTGTGGGATGGGGGGAGGGAAGCGGAAAGGGTGGTTTCCAGCACAGATTAGCTCAGGTTTATTCCTGGAGGCTCCCAAAGCATGTCAAATCATAACTGTATATTTCCAATTACTTCAATATCTATAGGTGTAAATTAGCAGATTTTGGCCCAATATATGTTGTATAAGAATTAATCTTACTGCTCATTGTTTTTATAGTAATCTAGTACTCTATAATTAATTAGAGCTGGTCAAAAATTTTCAATTGAAACTGTTTTCAGTAGAAAATTGGGATTTTTGGCTAAATGATATCTTTATAAAAGATGTATGCTTCACCATTTTGCCAAAAACCAAACAGTTTTCAGTTTCTAGACATATATCAAAAATATTTTGTTTGAAAACATTCAGGTTTTTGTGACATTTTCTGTTTTTTTAAATGAAATTTCCACTAGGGAAAACAAACATTTTCTGATCAGCTTGATAAATTAGCGCTGTTAAGCAATTAAAAATTAATCATGATTAATTGTACTTTTAAAAAGTAACAGAATATCATGCATTAAATATTTTTGGAAGTCTTCTACATTTTCAAATATATTTATTTCAGTTACAACCCAGAATACAGGCTATGTCTATACTGATTCCTTCTTGTGCAAAAGCCTGTGCAAATGAAGCATATATTAGCATATTGCTGCACTTCATTTGCATTATTAATTAGGGGCCGTTTTAGCGCAGGAGGCTTTTACACAAAAAGGAGGTGTGTAGACGGCTCCTTTTAGCGAAATCCCCCCCCCCTCTTGAGCAAGAGCCGTTCTTCCTGAAAACATGAGGAAGAATGGCTCTTGCACAACAGGGGATTTTGTGCAAAAAGGAGCCGTCTACACAGCTCCTTTTTGCGTAAAAACAGTCCCTAATTAATTATGCAAAGGAAGTGCAGCAATATGCTAATCCGTGCTTCATTTGCATAGGCTTTTGCACAAGAAGGAAGCAATATAGACATAGTCACAAAGTATACAATGCTCACTTTATTTTTATTACAAATATTTGCTCTGTAAAAAACAAACAAGGATTTTTCAATTCACCCAATACAAGAACAATAGTTCAATCTCTTTATCATGAAAGTTAAACTTACAATGTAGAACTATGTATAAAAAAGCTGCATTCAAAAAGAAAACAATATAAAACTTATGTGCCTACAAGTCTGCTCAGTCCTTCTTTTGTTCAGTCAATCACTCAGATAAACAAGTTTGGTTAACATTTGTATGAGAAAATGCTGCCTGCTTCTTGTTTACAATGTCACCTGAAAGTGAGAACAGACATTTACATTGCAATGTTGTAGCTGGCATTGTGAGATATTTACATGCCAGATGCACTAAAGATTCATATGTTACTTCATGCTTTAACCCCTATCCCAGAAGATAAGTTTCCATGCTGATAATGGGTTCTGCTTGATAAATAACCAAAGCAGTGCAGTTCATTTTCATCATCTGAGCCAGATGCCACTAGCAGAAGGTTGATTTTGTGTTCTGAAGGTTTGAGTTCCATAGTTTCTACACCAAAGTATTGCTTTTTTCAGACTTCTGAAAGCATGCTCTACACCTCGTCCCTCTCAGATTTTGGACAGCACTTCAGAGTCTTAAACTTTGGGTCTAATGCTGTAGCTGTTTTTAGAAATCTCACATCCATACATTCTTTGTGTTTTGTCAAAACTACTATGAAATCATTCTTAAAATGAACATGTTGTGGGTCATCTGAGACAGTTAGAACATGAAATATATGGAAGAATGCAGGTGAAATGTAGCAATGAGAATAGTGGGGGAAATATTTTGTTTGGATTTTTCATCTCTCTTTTTGCAAATCAGTAGTGTGGTGACTCAGGAAAGCACTTCATAACATGGTTAAGTCCTTCTCTATTCAAGAAAGCACTTAAGAATGTGCTTAAGTCCCATTGAGTTTAATGAGATGTGGGTAATACCCTATCAATGTCAAATGGCATCTTGATGTAAACCTAAAATGACTAGATCTATGAACCCTTTCCCTCCCACATCTCCCCACTACAATGGCCTGTGTTAGCAGGCAATATTATTTATTATTAATTATTTTCATGGCAGTAGTGTCCAGAATATCCAGTCATGGATCAGGGCCTCATTCTGCTAACTGCTGAATAAATACTTAACAAGAAGATGGCCGCTGCCCTGAAGAATTTGTAAGAGAAAGTCTTGTGATTTATCACATTGTCTTTATCTCTTGGTCATTAAAGACTGCTTTTCTGACTGTGGATATCATTGCAGAAGTTTTCAAAACTTAACCACCCTGCATTTGTTAGAGCAGGATCGAGTGAGGATAGAAGGGATGTATCCTTTCTCTGAGTGAGGAAAATCACCATAGACTTTAATCCAAATACCACTGGTGATCCTGTACTGCCTTTTAACTGGTATGAACATTGTCTAGTTAATGGAGGGAGCCTAGATGAATCCCTTCCTCCACCTGTCAGAGATTTTAACAGAGAAGGAGCAATTGCACAGCGGCCTGGGGCAACTCTAGCACATGAAGTTTAAAGTTGAAATCACTCTGTTTATGGAAACATGGCTCTGGAACTCTGATGGATGGCAGGGAGGGAATTTGGAAGCAGTACAGCCTCATATATGAAGAAAGGTTTTTGCCGAACACATGCAAGTTGAAATAAAACAGAAAGCTCTCTCACACTATCTCTCTAAAAATCCTCGTTAGCTAAAGTTAAGACTTACTATATATGGCGATGAGTGAGTCACTTTTTCCCTTCAGAATAAAATTCCAAAACAGTATTCAGATCTAGCGTATGTAGATAGAATTTCCTTGACTTGTGGGTGTATGCTGCTGCTTGTGTGGGCCATCTATTTGGGATTATCTGTTTGAGTCATGGGCTATTACTTCTTGTGTGTCTTGGGCATGATTTGCTCTAAAACAATGATTAGGAGGGAAGCCTATTATGCTTCATTGGAGTGGGGCAATGTGGATATATTTTAGTTATTATTTAGGTCCCAGCAATATGCAGAGTTTTAGGACTTTTGAAGTTCAGATTCAAACCAACATCTATATTTTATGGTTTGGGCCCACCTCTCGTTTCCAACATATTAAAATCTTACATGAGGTATGAGAGAATGAATTAAGACTCAGTGGAGACACAGATATATTATCAAAGGGGAGCAGGCAGATGCTGATGCCATGAAGGAATCTAATTGTGGCTAGGAGGTCGAAGCCCTGTGAGGAATGGCTGCAGATACAGGTGCACAATAAGGAGGAGAGCAGAGGTGGGTGACACAGGCTGTACAAACATACACCCAAATGTGCTGAGTCTTTTCAGATATTAATTAATGTTGAAGAGTTCAATGAAACCTCAAGTCCTCCATGACTTGATTTTATACTATCATATAACATAGCCAGAGATGCAATTTTGAGTTAACCTAGCTATTTTTGTGTGTATTGAAGCACAATCATGCTAGACACGACTGTCATTGTCCTCATGTACTTCTTAGAACAAAAAAGGTATCCCACACCATCTACTGTACATAAGTACAGACTCCCCCAGTGTTTCCAATCATCCAGACACAAAGGCCCCTTTAGGGAAGGGCTATAAGGGTATGTCTAGACAGCAGTGCTATTAAGGGGTACATCTGATATCCCAATATAGCGTTTTCCATGTCTTAGCAACAAGACTGTTATTTTGAAATATATTCGAAGTAACAGACTTTCTGTTCCAACATCCTGGTAAACCTCATTCCATGAGGATTAAGGGACTTGTTGGAATAGCAGTCTATTTTGATAGTTGGTGCTGTGTAGACAGCACCAAATTTCTAAGTAGACTACTGTATCTTGAAATAAGCTACGCAATTTGCATAATTCGAATTGCGTAGCTTATTTTGAACTATGCAGCACTGTATACACATACCCTAAATGTGCATCTTAAAGTTCACATCAAGCCTAATGTATTTGCACACAATTAAAGAAATTACCGTCTTACAGAATATTTATCTATAAAGGAAGTGAAGACTCCCTTTTCCAGTTAAAACTAAACTAGTTAGGGCGCATGAAGTTTGCCCAGATGAGAACTGCAGCTTTTGCGAAAGTGCACTGAGATTATCAACACCCATCTATGGTTAGGAGAATCTCACTTTTAAATCCCCTGTAGAATGATGCCCCATACTTGCTCATTGCTTTGGTTTTCTCATGTGGAGTGGTGAGCACCAACTAATGAATCACCTTGCCATAGCTTGAAAGTCTGCCCTCCAATACCAATTAGTTATCACATGCTTGTGAATCTGACGGTACCCATGTGCATAACTGAAAGATTCAATTAAATTTGCTTAATCCAGGAAGGGAAGTGCATGCACCCCAAATTCTTTTGTTTGCTGTATGAAGTAAAAATATTTCACCAGCAACTTGTTTGATTATAACCAGTACCTTTGCAAAGATGTTCAGGAAGGGTACCTGAGACATCCCTTGGGCTCAGAGTTCCATATATCTTAATACTGGTGGGTGCTAACTAAACAATTAATTTTATTAACCAGAAGATTTACCCAGCATTGCTCAGGCCCTGCATGGTAGGGGGCTGGTGATATGGGGATGCAGGAGTAAGGGCAGGAGCTTGGGGATGTAGGAAGCTCAGGGAAGGGTTCTGTGGCTGTGCGGGGTGCAGGAGTCAGGGTTGGGTGCGTGAGGAGCTGCTCAAGGCAGCAGATGGGGAGTATAGGAGTCAGAGCAGGGGATGAGGGGCTCAAGACAGGAGATGGGAGTTCAGGAGTCAGAGCAGGAGGTGGGGAGGGCCCATGTGGGGACAGCTTGCAGTTGCTCCCTGGGGCTGGGATCTGGCCAGCAACTGTTCTCCAAGGTGGGGGATACTTGATTCCCCCTGTGGTCTTCGGGAATATAACTGTTCCTGCTATCACAACCCCTTCTTTCCATTTGATGAGAAAGATTTGCATTCTACACACATCACATTGTTCTGTCACAGCCAGTGCCTGGCCTGGCTTTAAGTTAGGAGACGAGGAAGCTGCATACCAAATTTGATGGTCCTAGCTCTTACCATTTAGGAGGAGTTTGTGAACAATCAGATTCTTAGGCAGATGGGCACCCAGACAGGCAGATAGATGAACAAACTCTCTCAAACATATAGTAGATATAGGATGGTTTTTATATTAAGGCAGCAGTTTTATGACTATGGGACTCTTTCAGCATTGGTTTTAATCACCATTGTGTCAATGGCTTTTTTTTTAATGCACCAAAAGGGTCTTGGACAGCTGTGAAAGCCCAGATAACATTTCTTTCATGCATCATACCAATTGCCCAGCAAATTGAGTTTCTTAGGAGACAGGGCGATCAAATTGATTTTCTAGGAAGCCTACAGTTGCCAGGAAGAGCTTCTGGGGAAGCTACAATTGTCAGATACATTTTCTCAGAAGCCTATGCTTGACAGATTCTGTTGCTGAGGCAAAGATACAATGTTGTGTTGCACATGCACATCACAGCTCTGTCTAGACTGGCAAGTTTTTCCGCAAAATCATCTGCTTTTGCGGAAAAACTTGCCAGCTGTCTACACTGGCTGCTTGAATTTCCACAAAAGCACTGACGATCTCATGTAAGATTGTCAGCACTTTTGTGGAAATACTATGCTGCTCCCGTTTGGGCAAAAGTCTTTTTCCGAAAAACTTTTGTGCAAAAGTGCCAGTGTAGACAGCAGAGAGTTGTTTTCCGCAAAAAAAGCCCCGATCGCGAAAATGGCGATCGGGGATTTTTGCGAAAAGCGCGTCTAGAGTGGCCACCGACGCTTTTCCGCAAAAAGTGCTTTTGCGGAAAAGCGTCCTGCCAATCTAGACACGCTTTTCCGAAAATGCTTTTAACGGAAAACTTTTCCGTTAAAAGCATTTCCGGAAAATCATGCCAGTGTAGATGTAGCCCACATGTCTAAATGAATATGTTTAGGCTTTGTGGAATTGCATTTAGCAGGGTAAGTAAGAGACAGATGTTTCTCAGAGCACATCTACACAGCAAAGACAAACTCATGGCTGATCCATACCAGCTGACTCGGGCTCACAGGGCTCAGGCTACGGGGCTGTTTCATTGCCATGGAGACCTTTAGACTCAGGCTGGAGTCAGGGCTTTGGGACCATACCCATTCACAGAGTCCTGAAGCCTGAGCCCAGACATCTATACAGCAATGAATCAGCCCAGTAGCCTGAGCCCCATGAGCCCAAGTCAGCTGGCAAGGGCTAGTGATGTGTGTCTGTTGTATCAACAAACCCTCCACAACCTGGGTATCGAAGTGGTAAAAGCTCTGGTGTAGGATGGAACCGTGTGGCCTGGTGCAGGAAAGGGAGCAGTGTTGTAGCGTACTGGATACCAATCCAGAGCCTAAGAAATAGGGATTGTGTTGCATCTGTTCCAGGGAACTAGAGAAAAACACATAAAAATGTGCACAGTGTGAAAACTTCATATCTTCAGAATATATGTCACCTATTTGCTCTGTTCAAATTAGTAGGCCATTTACTGCCACTTTGTTGTGTTTGTGCCATGTACAGTGTTGCTGTGGCTCTCTGTTTTCCTTGTCTAAACACAGTGTCAGTTAGACCTCAGACACCTGTAGAGTGTGTAGCTTTTTTCAAGTGTGTTTGATTGTGGGGTCAGTTAGCCCCCAACACAAGTGTTGTATAAGGTGCTTCTGATTCTAGGAAAGTTTTAATTTGTTCATAGTTTTATAATTTACTGGTTACAATAAAGTGACATTTAAATGCAGCCTATGTGGTTTTCTTTTCACATTTGACATGCTACAAGTCTCTAAGACCCAATATGGAACTAGTTGGGGGTGATTTTTGGTCCAAAATAATGTTTTAAATCACTAATCCTAAAGCAAGATATGAAACTAGATTAGAAAATTGAGCATATTATATAACAACCTTTCTCATACTTTTCCCCATATTTTCATGTCCAGCCAGGTTAATTGGACAAAAGCCTTGTGTGTGTGTGAAGTGTTCATAATACAGCTCAAGGTTAACATTGCTTTGTTGTTTCTGGAAATGAACAAGCATTGACAGAAGAATATCGGTGTGTTTTGCAGGAGATATTTGTAAGTCCCCTTTCCTACCTGGGTTGTTTCAGAGCAGGCAATGCTCAACTGCGTGTCCAGGCACTTGAAGGAGATCCTGAGTATCCCACTAGTGCAATTGAATAGAATCATAGGGTTAGAAGAGATCTCAAGAGGTCATTAATGCTAAAATAGAGACATTGGAGAATATTTCTGCATGGTCCGCTCTTCAAATATTAATGAGATGAATTCAGAATTAAACCTCACATCATATGTATGATCAGCTCCTATATTCTAATATAGATAATACAATATTGGATGAACAAAAATACAAATTTACTGCAGTCCAAATATTATGGGATATATTTTGTATTTTATATTACCTGCTGAATGCTAACATGTACATACAGCTTATATACTCAAAGGCTTCTAAAGTACTGCTATAGGTTTTCCTGTTGGTGGTGACTGATTGGGAAACATAATGATTCAAGTATCTACAAGGGATAAGTTTAATTAGAAAATTATTTCTTTGTTAATTTAGTTGCTATCAGAAAGCTTAGTATTCTTGTTGCTTTTCCCTTATACTAATGCTTAAGCCTTGGACTTATGTTTGAAGGAGCAGAGCCCTGGTTGTATGTGCCCCCAATGAATTTGTTAAACCAGAATTTCCCTTCTGTGGACTGTTTCTTTAAACAAAAGGGCACTTACTGAAGCATCATTTCACTGATAATGGAATTTTATAAGGGATTAATCAGGTCTATTTCACATAACTAACAAAGCAGATAAATAGCAGAATTGAACAGAAGTTGGAATTCACATTCCTCCATTACTTGAAAAAAAGTCCATGAAATCTTTAATAGTCTTAATTCCCAGATAGTGGGAGACTATTATTTTTAATGTCCTGCATGTAGAATGGGATTTTCAAGGCCCTAGCCCACTAAAATTATACTTAAATATATATTGTAAGACAGTCACTTAATTAGAAAATTGACCAAGAGGCTAACAATATTCTTTTTATCACTTGTTGCCCCTATGAGCTAGTTTGAAGCATGTTTGATATAATTTCAGTAATACAAAGAGGTGTGGATTTTCTCATTACTCTCATTTTCTAAGTTTGCTGCCTTGTGTGAACTGGTTCTCTCGTTTTTACCATCACTTTCCAAAATTCTGGACATTCTGCTCTAGATCTATAGCTTTGCAATGAATTTACCTCTATCACTTCACTATTTCTCTAACCATTCTTTGTAAAATGAGAATTGGTGCAGGTGGGATTATGGTAATGACTCACGACTGTGGACCCTACAGAAATGAGATTGATGTTTGCAGTCTTAAAAGGTTAAACCAAGAGAACTTGTGATCCAAATAGGGCTTCCACTACTGAGGGGATCATCTTGTTTCATTGCTACATGAAATCAAGTTCCATACCCATGCCTTGTTTTAACCCATCAATAACATTGGAATACAGGGACCTTGCTATTTGCAGTGTTTAGAAGTAAAAAAACTCTCCTGGAAGTGTCCTGAGAGGCATAAGCAACTTAATTCCAATTTATGTCAAGTGCAACTGGTGCTCAAGAGACACCAAAACTCAGGCTAGAAGCCTACCTGTGCCAGCCCAATGTGTGTGAAAAGCTACCAAAGTATTTGTATGGCAGCAGGAACATACAGACAATATTTGGGTGGGGAAGGGAATTCACAGAACCGCTCCCTCCCCCATTTGAAAGTTTTTTACTTAGCTCTGGCAGTAAGCCTGCTTTCTGAATGACCTATGGTGTGCAGTGCGGCGGCTACAGTGTTCATTCTTTGCAAAGCTACAAGGAATAAAAATACATAACGCAGAGTAAATTGAGATAATGATACTGAGCACATTTTTGAAGCATTTTGAGATCTGATGAAAAGTGCTATACAAGAGTGAGCTATGAATATATCTAAATTGAATGAAAGGTCTTAAGCTCCGTGGGTAGCTAGCCCTTTTTTTTTCTTATTCTGAGACCTCAGTCTTGCTTATCTATAATTATCATGGAATATTTTTATTTCACAATATACTTTAATTACCTTCTCAGGGTGACTGTTAGCTAATATGTATTCAAATAAAAAAAATATGAATCTGGGATTATCCGTTGTCAATGATGAAAATAGCATATGGATGTAGTGTTCATTTTATTCATTCAGTTGGATTTTTTCCATTTTACTTTAGAATTGACTTACTATGAAGTAACCTGTGATCATTTGAAGTTCAGTATGCAAAAACTATACTTTTAAAATTAAACTAAACTTTAAGTTTTAGTGGCAAATCTCTCATTTCAGCAAGTCGGTGTCTCACTAGACTTTAAAAGCAAGTTTCAAGTCAGTTTGGTGATATATTCAAAAATACATCTATAGCAGCACGCTGAAGAGTGCCATGTCTAATATATACCCAACTCCTGTCAGCAAAGGATGAACAAGTTTTGAAATCAGATTTTTCCCCTGGGCAGTACAATACTTACCACTCTGCCAATAAACCAGGCAGAAAGTGATCAAGTTTGGTCACAACAGCAGCACTATGTACATGTAACCCCCTCTTATTTCCCTGGGCTACTTGGGAGCAGGCCACACACACCTGTGTGCCTGGGAGCCTGATGGTTTTAACATTAAAGGAGATCCTCAGTACCCCAGTGGTGATGTTGTATAGTTGGGGATTACCTATATACCCCCTTGCTGCAGTCCCTTGCTCCTAAAGGAATATACAATGGTGGTTCCTACACCTGGCTGGCCCTGTACACACTTAGGGTGTGTCTAGACTACATGGTTCCATCGATGGAGCCATGTAGATTGGGCAGGATGGCAAAGGGGAAATGAAGTGGCGATTTAAATAATCGCCGCTTCATTTAAATCAAAATGGCCGCCGTGCTGTGCCGATCAGCTGATTGTCGGCACAGCGCGGCAGTCTAGACAGGGATCTGCTGACCCCCGAACTCTTCGTTGGCAGATCCTTTATGCCTTGTGAAATATGCTTGTGCTTTTTTTAAAAAAAAGCACTTGTAACAGTTGTTGTAAAAATAATGCACTGCACCTATCCTAGGACCTAAGAAGGAAAGAAACATTAAGATCAATGGTAATTCCCCTTACTTCTCTTCTTCCCCATGGGTATGTCTGTGTGTCACATTAACCCTGAGCTCTGCCTCAGATTCAAGCTCAAACCCTACTTACACCCACATAGAAATCAGTCTGACTCAGGAAAGGAACCCTTTTTGACTCAGTTCCCATGAAACTCACTGGGGTAAAGGAGGTTACCGTCTCAGGCCTACTGTGACAGAGGTAGAAGCCCAGAGCACATTGCAGTATGTAGATGTAGCCCAAGTCTAGGTTGCCAGACTGAGGTCTAGAGAGTTTGCCAGTATTAGCTCACAATCCCTTGGGGCTCCATTTCTCAAACTTTATTTCAAACCTTCACACTTGCTTTCCAAGGACCAGAAGCTACCTCCTTGTTTTAAAGTAGCTGTGTGACAGACCGGGCCAGGCCTGGGCACCACTGAAGGCATCTGCTCAGGGCGAATTGCTCAAAACCAGGGCTATTTACAGTTCTTGACTGGAGACCTTTCCCAAATAGGCCACAAACCAGTCACACTGAGCGCTTCAGTTGCCAACCAGCCAGCAAGAAGCCTATTAATAAAAGAAAGAAAAGGTTGAGAGTAAGGTTATTAAGGAGAATACATTACATACACCAATCACCAAGTTCTTGATGCAGGCTCTCAGCAGAGACATTACAGACTGCTATCTTAAAAGTCTCTGGTGTACATCCTATGTCAGGATTGGTCAGAAATCCTTCCCGGCTCTATGTCCCTCGCAAGGCTGCATCTGGGATCAGCAGCAGAATTGAAGAAAAGATGGATACTGCCTCATGGCATTTTTATATCCATTCCTGGTCTCCCAAGCCAGAGTGGGTCACATGGTCAAGTGACCTGTCTGTGTTTCACATGCTGGCAGCCATGATGCCCTGATTGGTTGCAGGTTTCCAGATGCATTCCTCATGTGTATATTGGTCACCTTGAGAGTCATTGTCTTTGGGGCTATGCTAATTAGTATAATCATTGACTAAACAATTCTTTACAACAGGCAGTCCAGGCCCACTGCTCTGTCTCAGGCAGAAATCATTCACAGTACAAACACAGAGTCCATATTCATAATTCCACATATGGATATCACACAAGTACACGAGTAGCATACATAGAATCAGTAGAACATAAACTGTCATTTGACACTTCACATGGCCCACTTTGTACAGACTTTGGGGCAAATCCTCTACTCTCCCCCCTCCCCCCCGTGGGTACAGCAGTGATCTGTCAGCTCATTGTAAAATCCAATAACATGACAAGTTGCTTCGTATGTAACCCTTCCTTTCCATGTGGACTGTTCAACTGGAAACAATCAACTCTAATGTGTACTAGCTGTGGTCAACAGTAAGATGAAGTTCTGCATTAGCTAAAAAGCTAATGGTGACCAGATGTTCAACACAATTAATATTGACAACGGGGAGAGGGCGGGAGGAAGAGGGGAAGAAACACAAATCAGAATAAGGATAGGACATGTTAAAGAATATTTAGTAAGTCAACAGCACCAGATGAAATTCATCCTAGGGTACTTAAGGAACTAGCTGAAGCAATCTTGGAGCCATTAGCAATTATCTTCAGAAACTCCTAGAGAGGATCCAGAAGACTACAGAAGGGCAAACATAGTACTGATCTTTAAAAATGGGAGCAAGGAGGCCTCAGGCAATTATGGACCAGTCAACCTAAACTCAATACCTGGAAAGTACTGGAGCAGATAGCAAATTATTAAACAACCAATTTGTAAGCACCTGGAAGGGAGGATTGAGGAATGGTTAGCATGGATTTTTCAGGAATAAAATCATGCCAGACCAACTTAATTTCCTTTTTCAATGAGATTGTTGATATAGTGGATGGGTAGGGGGCAGTAAACATGATATGCCTTGATTTTTTATAAAGCTTTTGATGCAATTCCACACAACATTCTCATAAGCAACTCAGGGAAGTGTTGTCTAGATTACCATAAGGTAGGTGCACATCTAGTTGAAAGACCATACTGAAAGAGTAGTTAACCAATGGTTTGCTGTCAAATTGGGAAGGCATAACTAGCAGGTTCACATAGAAATCAGATCTTGGTCCAATACTGTTTAGTATTTTAATTAATGACTTGGACAATGGAGTGAAGAGTATGCTTATAAAATTTGTAGCTGACACCAAGCTGGGAGGGGCTGCAAGCACTTTTGTGAATAGCTTTAAAATTCAAACTAACCTTGACAAGTTGTAGAATTGGTCTGAACTCAAAAAGATGAAATTCAATGAAGCACGAAGTACTTCACTGAGAAGGAAAAATCATATGCACCATTATAAAATAGCAAGTGGTACTACTGCTAAAATGGATTTGGAGGCTATAGTGAACCACAAACTGAAAGAGAGTCATCAGCCTGATGCAGCTGCAGAAGAGTCTAATATGATTGTGGGGTGTACTAACAGGAGTATTATATTTAGAGTGTCACAATTACTTGTTGTGTCTGACTCAGCACTGGTGAGGACCGAGCTGGAGTACTGTGCCCAGCTCTGTGCATCACAAGTTAGGCAGGATGTGGACAAATTGAAAAGAGCCCACAGGAGAGCAACCAACATGATAAAGGTTTAGAAAACCTGATCTGTGAGGAAACACTGAAAAAACTGGGCCTGTTTAGTCTTGAGAAAAAAGTTTGAGGGGTGGCCAGTATGGCTGACAGACTACTGAGCCCCTGGACAATATGGGGACATGGAGTGTACCCCTGGAAGGGACAGGGCCTCAGGCAGAAGCATCGAGACTAGGGCTAGCTGCCGCCATCTAGTCCTTGAGCTCTGCTGGGAGTATGTCGCCTACGGCTCCAGCAGTGATTTAAAACGCCCAGGGCACCACTGCCACAGTAGCATCCAGGAGCCCCAGGCTCTTTTAAACTGCAAGGACCTGGGGCAGCTGCTCCCTTTTGACCCATCAGTGGGTCTGTGGGTGACCTGTGAAGGTAGGACAAGTAGCAATGGGCTTACTCTGCAGCAATGAAGATTTAGGTTAGATAGTAGGAAAAACATTGTAACTATAAGGATAGTTACTCTGGAATTGGCTTCCAAGGGTCATGACCTTCCCATCACTGAAAGTTTTTAAAAACAAGTTGGACAAACACCTGTCAGGGTGGACTTAAGGACTTCTTAGGGTCCTTTCCAGCCCAGAATTGTAAAGATTCTGTGAATAAATGTGCTGCTAGCTGGCCAGAGGAACACAGCTAGATTCTGGTTAATCTCTGGTGTAAGATGAACAAGACTTCCAACTTCAGTAAGAGCAAAATAAATGACCATGTCTACAAAACGATATCTGAGATGGTGGCAGCATTGAGGACTGAGCAGACAGCAGATCAATACAGAAAGCATATGGAATGGTGGAAGACAGATTACTGTAAAGTCAAGGATGCTGATGGGACCTCTGGATATTCCTTGTCTTTCTTAAAAGTAATCTGAGATCCGTCCCCTAGTCCAGTGCTACTTCTGTTGGCCTTCAGATTTTGTGGATGCCATAGATAGAGAGAAAGGGAGGAATCATTTGGGGTGTCTTCTCTACTTTCTTATAGTTCTCCCTCTACTTTGGGAAGCCTCTCCAGCTCAGGTTCAGGAGATAGGAAGTTTATGTGGACAGGAACCCCAAGCTGTTTCTTTGCCAGGATCTAGATGTTTTTCTCCACACTCTTTTCTGACAAAGAGTTTCAACTTAACCAGGTGATGGTCTATTAAATTTTATTAACATTTCTTTGAGGTATGAGCTTGTCTTGTCCCTGGAGAACTGACTTATGGCCACTTCTAAGACTTGGAACATGTTTTAGTTACCTCATACAGACAAATCTTATAACTGTATATTTGATGGTGCCATTGGTGTTTTACTTGGACAATAATGATCAGCAAATTGTGGGTTTTCAGCTGATCTCTCACAAATCATACTTCATACAAAATTTATCATAATCCTGTGAAAATAGGAGTACTGGTCATCACAACATTATTGGGAATAACTATCTAACTTGGTATATTCCCTTTCCACTTTTAAGACATGTCTTTATTTAGGGATAGAGATTATTGATAGAGTAGAGTTCATCATTCTGAGGCATGTTGAGGGGGAGAACAGCAGAATAAAGAAAACAAATTTCAAAAAGGCAGATTTTAGCAAACTCAAGGAGCTGGTAAGTTCTCAAGAGAAGCAGATCTCAAAGGAAAGATAGTTCAAGAGAGTTGGCAGTTTTTCAAAGAGGCATTATTAAGAGCACATGAGCAAACTGTCCCACTACATAGGAAAGACAGGAAGTATGGCGAAAGACCACCCTGGTTTAACCAGGAGATCTTCAGTGATCTAAAAATCAAAAGTGTCCTACAAAAAGTAGAAATTGGTCAAATTACAAAGGATGACTATTAAATAACAAATACAGTTATGTTGAGAAAAATAACCAGAAAGACCAAGGCACAAAATGAGATCAAACTACTTAGACACAAAAAAGCAAATATTCTATAAATAATTACAAGCAAGAGGAAGATCAAGGAGGGTAGGCCTGTTACTCAATGAGAGGGATAACACAATAACAGAAACAATGGAAATGGCAGGGGTGCTTAGTGACTTCTTAGTTTTGGTTTTCACCAACAAGGTTGATGACGATTAGACATCTAACATAATGAATGCCAGTAAACTGAAGTGAAAACAGAAGCTGAAGTAGATAAAGAACAAATTAAAGATTACCTAGGCAAGTTATATCTTCAAGTTACCAGGGCCTGATGAAATGCATCCTGGAATACTCAAGGATCTGACTGAGGAAATATCTGAACCATTAGCAATTATATCTGAAGAGTCATGAAAGATGGGAGAAATTCCCAAAGACTGGGAAAGGGGAAATATATAATGGAAATATATAATGTCCATTAATATAAAGCGAAATAAGGGCAACCCAGGGAATTACCAACCAGTCAGCTTAACTTTTGTTCCAGGAAAGAAAATGGAGCAAATAATTAAGCAATCCATTTGAAAACATTTAGAAGATAATAAGGTGATACATTACAGTCAGCATAGATTTCTCAAGAATAAATCATGATAAACCAACCTGATAGTTTTCTGAGCTTTGTGGATTGGGGCACACAACTTTAGTAAAGCTTTTAATATTGTTTTTCATGACTTTCTTATGAATAAACTAGGGAAATACAACCTAGATGGAGTTACTATAAAGTGATTGATAACTACTATCTGAATGGTTATTCAATTTCTCACAGTCATGCTGGAATGGCATAATATGAGGTTCTACAGGGATCAGTTCTGGGTTGTTTCTGTTCAACACTTTAATCAATTAGTTAGGCAATAGCACAGAGAGTATGCTTTAAATTTGCAGGTGATATCAATCTGAGAGGGACTGGATTATAACTCAAAATGATCTGGAGAAGCTAGAGAAATTATCTGAGGTAAATAGGATAAAATTCAATAAGGACAAATGGAAAATACTCCACTTAGAAAGGAACAATGAGTTAAACACATAGGCTGTGTCTACATTGGCAAGATTTTGCACAAAAGCAGCCACTTTTGTGCAAAATCTTGCCGCCTGTCTACACTGGCCGCGAGTATTTGCGCAAGGACACTGACTTTGTAATGTACAAAATCAGTGGTTCTTATGCAAATACTCTGACGCTTCTGCTCAGGGATAAGCCCTCTTGCGCAAGAGGGCCAGTGTAGACAGCAACGTTAATTTCTTGCGCAAGAAAGCCCGATGGCTAAAATGGCCATTGGAGCTTTCTTGCGCAAGAGAGCGTCTACACTGGCACGGATGCTTTTGCGCAAAAGCAAATCTTTTGTGCAAAGGCACATGCCAGTATAGACGCTCTCTTGTGCAAATACTTTTAATGGAAAAACTTTTCCTTTAAAAGTATTTGCGCAAAATCATGCCAGTGTAGACACAGCCCTTGGGTATATCTAGACTACATGGCTCCATCGACAGAGCCATGTAGATTAGGTTTCTAGACATAGGAAAATGAAGTGGCGATTTAAATAATCGCTGCTTCATTTACATCAAAATGGCTGCCGCGCTGTGCCGATGAGCTGTTTGGTGGCACAGCGCAACAGCCATTTTGATGTAAATGAAGCAGCGATTATTTAAATTTCTGCTTCATTTTCCTATGTCTAGAAACCTAATCTACATGGCTCCATTGATGGAGCCATATAATCTAGACATACCCATAAATTTGGGAAATGACTGCATAGAAAGGAGTACTGTGGAAAGGGATTATAATGGACCACACACTAAATATGAGTAAACAGTGTAATGCTGTTGACAAAAAGTGAACATCATCCTGGGATTTAATAGCAGGAATCTTGTGAATAAGAAATAAGAAGTAATTCCACTCCCTCTGCACTGTTCAGGCCTCACCTGAAGTATTGTGTCCAATTCTGGACACATTTCAGGAAAGATGTGGAGAAATTGAAGAAATTTCAGAGAAAAGCAACAAAAATGATAAAAGATCTAGTAAATATGACCCACGAGGGAAGATTGAAAAATTGGATTTGTGTAGTCTGGAAAGAGAGAAGACTGAGAGGGGACATGATAATAGTTTTAAGTACTCAAAAGAGTGTTACAAGGAGGGTGGAGAAAAATTGTTAACCTCTGACAGCAGGACAAGTAGCAATGGGCTTAAATTTCAGCAAGGGTGGTTTAAATTGGACATTAAGAAAAGCTTTCCAACTGTCAGAGAGGTTTACTGCTAGAATAAATTGTCTGGGGAGGTTGTGGAATCTCCATCGTTGGAGTTTTTAATAATAGGTTGGACAAACACATGTCAGGGATGCTCAAGATAAAAATGAGTCCTATCATGAGTGCAGAGGACTGGACTAGTTGACCTCTGGAGGCCCCCTCCAGTCCTGTCATTATATACTGGTTAATAGATTCAAAGCTAATTATAAAATGATCCTTAGGCAGAATAGAAACAACCAAAGCAGATGGAGTCCATTACCAATTTTACTCCAGGGACAGACTGATATTATTAAAATGAATAATATTTCCACATAGCATTTATTTTAATCAGTTCCTATCCGTTTAACTATATCAGAGCAGTTTTGTAAACTTTATATGGAGGTCACCTCCACTTGCGACAGTAATAGGTCTCATCCTGTTAGGATCTCAAGACTTTCAGCTGAATTGAATGGAGAGCCACTCACTAAATGTAGCATTATTTCTGATCTCTTCAGATTAATGCTTGAATGTGCTGTTAGTTCACACGGGCAATTGATTCTCCCTGGAACCCACGAGGGAAGATTGAAAAATTGTATTTGTTTACTTTTCACTCTTGAACTACAGTTCAAGTGTTTGAATGACAATCTAGTGCCTTTTTATTTCTTACGTTGTAACAAATACTCTTTTCTAAAAAAAGAGTGAAACTCACTAATAACCAATATCATTTTCTAAATTCAGTAATGCTCTTCTAGAGCAAGAATGAAATAACAAGTTGTCTCTCCTTGACTGAGACCCCTTGCTTACTTAGTCAATTAGTGCATGTTGAAGATATCACCACTAAGTATTCACACAGATTTTAGAGTTACTTATTAATCTCACAGGATGCATCTACACTGCAAAGAAAAACTTGTGGCACTCAGGCCCCGTGATGGGGTAAAAGGGACAACTTTCCTGGGGACTGGTGATTCAAAGGGGTCTAGGGCTCACGGCCCTTTAAATTGCTGCCAGAGCTCCAGATGGTATGTGTGGGGGGTGGGGTTGGGGGTGGGGAAGTAGTGGTGCATGGTCCAGGCAATACTGCCCCAGGCCCTCCCCTTTTGAGTGAGGTCCTGCCCCTTCCACGAATATGGAGCCCCTTCCATGAATATGGAGCCCCTCCCCCACCCACCCATACCTTGTCCAGGGGCCTGGTGAATCTGTTTGCTTGCCTGGTGGAGCCAAGTCTCAGAACCTGGGTAAATTTACTTTGATTTACTGAGTTAAGATTCATAATGTAGATGTTCCACTTGGGTTCAAAGAAAGAAACAGAACCTGGTAGCATTGTTTACCAGAGAAATGTATTTCTGCCTTACATCCTACTCAGTTCTAATATAGATATGAAGGGATTTGTATTGAAAACAAATCTTCTGCATGGATAAATGTACTTCCCAGCATGGAGTCAGGAACACACAAGCAAGAAAGATTTGTATTATTTAAACATTTCCTAAAGAAATACAAACATCCCAAAATACAGAGGATCCAGAGAGATTGTAATAATTCATAAATATTAGCTGCTCTTTGACTACAAACTGATTTGGATGATGCATGTTTTCAGCAACACCACTGAATCCTAGTATCCTTTTATTTTACTTAAATAAATAAAGGGAGAGGCACTTTGAATAACTGATTATGGTAGATATTCTGTAGTTAGAGTCCTGCGCAGATACAAAATTTTATATTTGCATATGCAAAAAATAAGTTGCGGATATTCGCATCCATATGTAGGGCTCTATCTATAGTCCCTAGAAGTACATTCTACTTATAGCAGAAACGCTTACAACAATAGTCAACTACATTTGTGTAACCAAAAAGTAATTTATCAAACAGGAAATGATTACTTTTTTTTGCAAAACATTCCACAAGATCTGCACAAATTCATACTTAACAGATATCAAATATACATATTACAGTCTCATTCCCTTTATTATTTTTATGTTAGCACTGCCTAGGGATCCCAACTGAGATTAGGGATCTCATTTAGCTGGCTGGCTGCTGTCCAGACACATGGCAATCTTAGTTTATATCTAAGTAGCCAAATTAGAAATAGGGTGGGAGAAAGGGAATAAGGTGGAAGTACTGCAAGTCTGAAACTCATCCAAGCAATCTGATGCACTTTGGTAGGATGTGGACAAATCAGCAAAACTGGACTCTGGCCCCAGCCATCAATAGGCCAAAAGTTAGGCACTTGATCAGGGGTTACACAAACTCTGTGATTGAACAAACCTGCCTCAGATGTTGAGCAGAAGCTTCTCGAAGAACATCGGCTGATAAGAGCAGCCACAGTTGAGAATTGGGTATGTTCAATTATATAATGTCATTGCCTTCTGTAGTACTGCTCACTTTCACTTCATTCCTGCGTTTGGTCTGGTGGAGTACCCATGGACTAGTGGCTGTGGAGGGATATTTGGGCATAACTCACCTAATTAATTCCCTGCCAGTGGAAGGATTTCAGGCATTGGTGCCTCTTTATGTCCCCTGTTCTGTCTGGGTGAAACACCTTAATTTCCTCAGAACTGAGATGCTTTAAACCAATGAAAGTAACTGGGCTCAATATACTATGTGGCTACGTCTACACTGGCCCCTTTTACGAAAGGGGCATGCTAATTTTAAACTTCGTAATAGGGAAATAAATAAATAAAGATGTCCGCCGCTTTTTTCCAGCTTGGGGAAAAGCCGGAAAAAAGCGTCTAGACTGGCCCGATCCTCCGGAATAAAGCCCTTTTCCGGAGGATCTCTTCAAAGTAGAGAATAAGAGATCCTCCGGAAAAGGGCTTTATTCCGGAGGATCAGGCCAGTCTAGACGCTTTTTTCCGGCTTTTCCCCAAGCCGGAAAAAAGCGGAGGACATCTTTATTTAAATCCCGCGGGGGATATTTAAATCCCCCACGGATTTCCCTATTACGAAGTTTAAAATTAGCATGCCCCTTTCGTAAAAGGGGCCAGTGTAGACGTAGCTTGTATGGGTAAAATGTTATGGCCTAGGATATACAGACCAGGCTAGATAATCTAATCATTTTTCTCTGGACTTAACTTCTATGAATTTATGTTGGGTGTGATTTACCATAATATACTATTTCTTTGCTTTATAGTTTGGGTTATGAGGAAACACCTGTGCAAGGTAACATTGTCTATGTAACAAGTATCAGAGGGGTAGCAGTGTTAGTCTGAATCTGCATAAACAACAAGAAGTCCTGTGGCAGCTTATAGACTAATTGATTTATTGGAGCATAAGCTTTCATGGGCAAAGACCCACTTCGTCAGATGCATGATTGTCTATGTGGTATGTTCAATACAATATTTAGTAATAACCAGGGCTCGACAATTAATGTAATCTACTCGCCTGTGGCAAGTAGATTACAAGCCAGCACAGCCGCGCAGCACAGTCTGCGCATGCGCAGCATGCCAAACCGTGCGGCTGGCGAGCGGAGCTCATCGTGGCTTGGTGAGCCCTGGTAATAACTTCATACACTATGCTAAAAGAACATTAACATTGCAAAGCACTCAGAAACAAGGAGATGCTGAAACCAAGGTTGCCTGTGAATTATGAATGGGGTTAGATTATGACCCAGAGAAATCATGTTAACTAACATGATTTAAAGTCTGACTTTGCAATGCAGGGCTCAACAAACTATAGAATCTACTCGCCTATGGCGAGTAGATTTCAGCCGCGTTCTCTGTTTACCGGCGGCGCGTGCATGCACAATACCCCAATACCATGCAGGGCCAAAGATAGACTAGAGGAATCAATGTGGGTGACTGGTGAGCCAAAAAACAAACACTGGTTTCACTGAGATTCCTACACTGTTATTATGGAAGTAACATCTCAGCTTTATTATTGAAATAAAACAAGGGGGGTTAAAATTAAATTTATTTTAGTGGCACCGGGATCATTTAAGTTCTGGTGCTACAATAAGATGGAACAGTATTATTCAGGCAATTAGTGTACACATTTCTTATGACTGTAGACTTCTCACCTGTGAAAACAGATAGTTATGTGAAACAGAGGGAGAATGAAAACACTTACTAGAGAGTATGAATCACACTATGCCCTGTAAGTTACAAAACTATTCATAAGACAGACAGAACATTGTGTGTTTTAGTGACAAAATAATTTAGCTAAAACAGCATGGTAGCCAGCTGGTTCCTCTAGCTGTATATTGCTGAATTTGTCATTTATGAACTTTTAAATGAATGAATGCAATAAAACAGACCAAATGTGCAAGTTGCCATATAAAATGTTCTACTCGTTTTAAAGGATCCTTTGCCCTTTCTATTATGCACATGGAGGATGGGTAGAATTAAGAAAAATAATAAAAGGATCAAACTGATTAATGTGACAAAAATTCCTGCACTCTACAGCACTAAAGAGTTTATTGGCACTGATGCAAATACACATCTAGCCTACTTTCATTTTCTCAGACCACAACTTAATTAACACTGTCTTGTAGCTCAGGGTAACAGACTCCCACTGTAACAGTCCTCCTACACCACAAGATCAATGTAACCCTGGAAGCTACAACAGAAAGGAATTAGAATGTGCATCAAATTTGTGAAGCTGATAAAGAAAAACACATTTACCCTTCATGTATTTTTAAAGAAGTTCCTTCTCATTATGAAACGTACATGGCTCCTCTGTGTCCTACATAGATAGAATGAAAAAAAAAGTTTTATTCTTTCTTTTGGAAATGTAGCTAGTCACTATTCTGACCACCCAAATATTACGCTTTGACAAACTTTACCCATTTGGTCTGAAATGTTACATTCTGGATGTCTGCCTCAGGCTGAATATTATGTGTATTTGGAAAATGTCAGCCAAAATCCAGCCATTTCCAAATGCATTGTTTTGCCTATTTTTTAAAAAAAATGGTAATGTTTTCTTTGAAAAGCTCTAGCCTCTCATGTATTGGAATGAGGACTTGAAACTTTGCAAAAGATGGGGTTGCCAACCTTTGAAGATTATTCAGTTTTAGCTCAATTTGTCACATGACGTAATCTTGAAGAATACATATAACCAGAGTTTGTAACCCTCACAGGAGGGTGCCCTGTGTGTCAGAGATGTGCCTTTTGTCGCATCTGCCTGACTTGGGCAAAGCTATAAGCCTTTCAAAATATTTCAGCTCACACATGCTCAATAGAGACATTCTAGAATTGTGTATCTACATTCCTTAAAGATTCTGTTCACACGGGACATGTTCCAGCCCAAACAGGATGCACAGCTTTCCCTATAAATGCAGCTCTGAGCTTCTGGGGGCTAGGCCAGGTCTGTTAAGCAGAAGTGAATGCCATGGGTTTTGTACCTCCCCTATGGAGCCTGGATGCATGGAGAGGAAGCTGCCTGATTAAAATGCAGAGAGAACAAGAGCCAGACTTGGGGGTGAAAACAGAACATGGGTAGAGAAGAGGAGAGGGAAGTTGGGATGAAGAGTTGGAGTAGGGGGGAAACTGGGAATGAGAGAGATGAAGGCTGGACCAGCGGGGCAAAGAGGTGGACTGAGAACCAAGAGAGGGTTTAGAACTAACAAGCAGCTAGGCTGTGGGACAAGAACCAAGACTGGCTGAGCACAGAGTGGGACGAGGAGCAAGGATTGAGATGGAGGGTGGAGGAAGACCATGAAATTTGATGAGGAACCGAGGGAAGGAGACTGAAACTGGAAGAAAGGGTAGATTCTGTTGAGAGAGACAGATTGGACAAGAAACCAGGAGGTGATAACTGGGACTGTCTAGGAAAGAAGATTAGGAACAAGGTATTCAGGATCAGAGAAGAGTTGGGAATCATTTTGCAACAAAACTGAAATCTGGAAGCTGGGTGGGAGACTAGGATTACTCAAGTAAGAAGACTAGCAAGGCTGAAGACTGGTCCTACCTTAAGAGAATGAGATGAAGAGCTAGGGGAGGGAAAGAGCTAGGATTTGAAGAAGGGTAAATTGGAGGAGTCAAATTTAAAGAAAATAGGCAGATGTGTTTTTTCATGAGTGTAAACTCTCTCTAGAGACTGAAATAAAACCAAAGATAGCAGAGGCCTGGCGAGACTCAGTTATCAGCAAATACCTATGGGTATGTTTACACTACCACCCTACTTCTAACTAGGGTGGTTAATGTAGGCAACCGAAGTTGCAAATGAAGCCCGGGATTTAAATATCCCGGGCTTCATTTTCATCTTGCCGGGCGCCGCCATTTTTAAAGCCCCAGTAGTTCGGACTCCGTGCCCGCGGCTACACGCGGCATGGAGTAGGTAGTTCGGATTAGGCTCTCTAATCCGAACTACCATTACTCCTCGGGCTTCATTTGCAACTTCGGTTGCCTACATTAACCACCCTAGTTCGAACTAGGGTGGTAGTGTAGACATACCCTATGAAATCACTGGCAAAGTGCTTCATCCCCTTATAATGCTAGTTTACATGGAGGATGACTTCAATGAATTACTTAGTAAACTAAAGTGGCAGAACTCTGTGTGGCAGAGTTAAGTTTCTAACACTGCTGAGGAACTATGATGGTGTTGGGTGCTGCCACATGATTTATTTTTTTCAATTTGCTTTTTAAAAACTTAGGAAATTACACACACAAAATCTCTCTCTCTCTCTTTCTCTCTCTCTCTCTCTCACACACACACACACACACACACACACACACACACACACACACACACACACACTGAAGCTGCAAAGTCAAGCACGCTGAAGTTAGAAAATGCCAGAATTAAGGTTTCCTGTGCAATTTAACATCCACCTAAAAGAGAAATGTCCAGGTGGTTGACAGCAGCATGAACTGGGTATAAAGAAGTAGCAAGTAGTTCATGTTGTCCTAGATGTCTTGGCATAGGGTTAATGTCTTAAATAAAGACAGAATGAAAATAATGAATTACACAGTAATTGTATATAAATGCATCGAACGATGTCACAACAAAAGCCCTTCTAAATAGGCCTACTGCTTGTAATACAAATAAATAACGTTACCTACATTGCTGCTCATAATTTCTCCAAGGAATTCTTTTTGTTTCTCAGTTTAGGGAATATCACTGTGAGGGTACGTCTAAACTACATGGCTCCGTCGACGGAGTCATGTAGATTTGTTTGTTTGGCAAAGGGAAATGAAGCCGCGATTTAAATAATCGCGGCTTCATTTAAATTTACATGGCTGCCGCGCTGATCAGCCTAATCTACATGGCTCCATCAATGGAGCCATGTAGTTTAGACACACCCTGAGTGTCTTGCTCTAGGATATAAGGGCTGCCTTTTTTTCAAATCTATTGAGAGTGATCTTTCTGTTGAGAAAGCCTTTTGATGTGCATGTGAAAGAAACATTTTTCCAAATCAAAGAACCCCTATTTGAGTTAACATGAAGTAAAACCAAATGTTTATTTTCTGTTCATCTTAATTTGACACAGAAGTATTTGATATTTAGGTGTAGGCACTGTATATTTTAAATTAACTTTTGTCTGAACTTTGTTTTGCATTTAATAAGAGGGTTTTGAATAAGAACTCAACAAGCAGACTTCCTTCATACCTCTTTGAAAGAGCGTTTCAGTATCATGCACCTGAAGACAGTCCTACATCTAGGTCAATCATATATCATAAAAACACAGTAATAAACTCCCCAAGATCTATGCAGCAAATACAATTAACATCTGGAGGCAAAATAGGCCATCACAGTGAAATAGTCAGAATTTTTTAAAAATTTATTCTCAATTAAAAAAACAAAAAACAAAACAAAAGCTGGATAGTGTTCAGATTTAAGGCCCTGGACCTGCAAACAAATCCATAATGCAAACAGAGTCAAGTAGTTAAGAAGGAGTCCAGCAACAGGACAGGGTCGTACGATACAAGGCCATCTTTTCAGAAAAAAATTGGATCCAAGGCAGGTGCAAAGTTAAATTTGCATCCCTGTTTCCACTTCTCTGCTGAGGGCCTGGCTGATCTTTGAGGGTAAGCAAGACAGTCCCTCCCAGATAGGGGTGAGTAGGGGATATGCCAGTCCTCTTCTGAAGAACAGGGCGTGTCTCACTGACAGCAGGCTCAGGGCTGGGATGAGAGCTTGACTTGATCCATGCTTAGCTCCGGCCCAGACTGTTGCTGCTACTTCTATTTGGCTAGCAGAGGGAAGGAGATGGTGCAAACGATTCAGTAATTAGAAGACCTGGGTCAGCCCTTGTATTTCCCTCAAGTTCAGGAGAAATACCACAGCACTTGTTGGCAGGGATCAATGAAAAGTGTGAATATGGGAGAAGTGGGATTGACCAAGGTTGTGTCCAGACTCAGGGGTTTTTTCGAAAAAAGTAGCCTTTTTTCGAAAAAACCTCACCTGCGTCTAGACTGCAGCCGCGTTCTTTCAAAATTAAATCGAAAGAACGCGGCTTTTCTTTCGATGGCGGTAAACCTCATTTCACGAGGAAGAACGCCTTCTTTCGAAAGTTCCTCTTTCGAAAGAAGGTGTTCTTCAATGTAAATAGGGCTTCTTCGAAAGAGAGCATCCAGACTCACTGGATGCTTTTTTTCGAAAAAGCAAGCCGCTTTTTCGAAAGTTCAACGTGCAGTCTAGACGCTCTCTTTCGAAAGAGCCTCTTTCGAAAGAGGCTTGCAGTCTAGACATAGCCCAAGAGAGGAGCATCTGCTCTCCTTGTCTGAGAGCAACTAACACCTCTGGTAAGATTCCCTTGAAAATGTATAGGTTCATTTATATGTCAGCTTTAAAAGAGGGGTACAATGTCTGGGGAACTGATATTTCACTCTCCCCTCTGTATTTTGATTTGTGTAAATGAAGAATGGACAGCTGAGCTGTTTGGTCTTTAAATTCATTTGACCAGCACTGTCCAGATGTTTAAGCTTGTGCATGGGAACTAAGTAAACAGTGCAACTATGTTTACCAAACATTTGCATTCTGACACTGAGGTAGAGCATGAGATGTCCGACTTGATTTAGTAAAAAAAGAGAAATAAAGTGGCCTGTACTAAATGCCAACTACAGATAAAGAAGGCAAACAGAAAAATATTCTGTACATTAAAATTCAAGAGAAGCAGCTTTACATTCTTGTGTAATGAGCTTGGGACAATTTTTTATGTGTCACTGAATGTAATTAGAGGGGTTTGCAGGCAACTATTTAACATTACAAGCAGATGAAATGTTAGATTAAAAAGAGACAAATAAGCAATGGCCAATTAAAGTGATGCATTAATATGGTAGAGGTGGCTTTTAAAAGTAACGAATGGAATAAAGTACATTGTTTCTTCATTTTTAAAAATTACCACATTGAGAACCAAATTAATCAAGGAACCAAATGCCATGAAGAGAAGAAATTCTTGAATTGCCTGTACACCAGTGCTAGGAGCCTGGGTAACAAACATGAGGAACTGTAATTGTTCATTTATGTACACAAAATTGATCTATTTAGTCTTATTGAAGAAGTGGCATTACCTGTTTTGGAGTTACTGATAACTGGGAAGAAAGTGATCTTGAATCCTTATGGATCAGTGTCCTAACATCAAACACAAGATGGAGTGTTATTTGGAGTCTGTTACAGGCCACTATATCACACAAACGAATGAGATGGCAACCTACTTATCTGCAATGTGTAGGAAAAAGCTGCATAATCATAGAGCACGTCAATTTGAGTGACATATGTTGGAGGTCTAATGTTGCCCCTACTAAAACATCCTTGGAATTTCAAATTATAGAAGATAATTTCGTAACTCAAGAAGTTTTCAGACCTGAAATATATATACTGGGTGCTTTAGTAAGTCCAATTTCTCAAAGCTGAAAAATGAGCAAAATCAGCTGGGAGGAAGGATTTAAGTCAGAAAGCATGTGTATGATAACTCGGAATCATTTAAGAATACCTTACTAGGGTTATGTCTAGACTACACCTCTCTGTTGACAAAGAGATGTAGATTAGGCATGTCAAAATTGCTAATGAAGCAGGGATTTAAATATCCTGAACTTAATTAGCATAAACATGGCCGCCACTTTTTTTCGAAACAGAGCTTTTTTGAAAAAAACAGCAGTCTAGACATGGATCTGTCGAAAATAAACCCTTTTTTGATGGATCCTGTATTCCTCAAAAAATGAGGTTTACAGGATCTGTCGAAAAAGGGTTTATTTTCGACAGATCCACATCTAGACTGCCTTTTTTTAAAAAAAAAAACCCTCCATTTTGAAAAAAAGCAGCAGCCATGTTTATGCTAATGAAGCATGGGATATTTAAATCCCTGCTTCATTAGCAATTTCGACGTGCCTAATCTACATCTCTCTGTCGACAGAGAGGTGTAGTCTAGACACAGCATAGGGATACTTCTACACTGCATACTTATTTCAGAATAAGCTATTTTAGAAGAAATATTCCAAAATAGATTATTTTGACATAGCGTAACTACAGAACAAATGCCCATAAATATAACGCTGAGCTATTTTGAAATAGAGCGTCCATACTCATTGGATGCTGAATTGTATTTAAGGCCACCCAGAAGCACTTCAAGCAGGGCATCAGGACAGCAGTCACTTCCTGTAGATGCAGCCTGAGTCTATCTGAGACTCAAGCTTAAAGGGACCCCCTTTACAGCCGTGTCTCAGGCTCCTCTCCTTTGCCTATGACCTTGAGGGACAGCAAACCCATCCCTTTGCCTTCTGTGGTTGCCCTTGTGGACACCTCAGGTCTCCAGCCATGGATCCAGAGCTGCCTCTGAGCACTTGATGGCTCTTTTCTGTCGTGCTGCAGCTCCTGTGGCAGTTTCTGCATGTTATCTTTCAGGTCCTGCAGGAATGCAACTCCCAGCTTATTGTGGAGAACCTCATCATGGGCTTCCTCAACCGGGGAGTGGGGGAGGCTATTGATGGCACCCATATTCCCATCCAGGCCCCCGACCATCAGGCATCAGTATACATCAATCAGAAGGGGTACTTTTTGATGGTCCTGCAGGCTGTCATGTACCACCATGTCCAGTTCACTGACATCTGCATCAGGTGGTTGGGGAAGGCGCACAATGTCCATGTCTTCCAGAAACTGCACACTGGCACATTTTTTCCCCAACTGTACCATCAGGGTCAGGGACATGGACATGCTGATGTGCATTGTAGGGGACATGGCCTACCCTCTGTTGCCCTGGCTAACGAAGCCCTACACTGGGCACTTTGGCCACACCAAGGAAGACTTCAATGTCACCGTCATCAGGGCCAGCATGTTGGTGGAGGGTACCTTTGGGTGTCTGAAGGTGCAGTTCTGTCGCCTCCTTACCCAGATGGACATTGGGGAGTGGAACATAGCCCAAGTGATGGCCACGTGCTTTGTCCTTCACAATATATGTGAAAGGAAGGGGGAGACATTCTTGCTAGAGTAGGAGGCAGAGACTGGCTGACTCAGCAGGGCCTTCAAGCAGCCACACATGGCTGCCATCTGGCAGGCCCATCAGGGGGTTGGGCACAGCCGGTAGGCCATGAGGGAGGGTTTCTCACAAGGACCCCAGTAATAGAGAGGTAGCCGTGTTACTCTGATCTTGCTAAAACAAAAGGAAAAACTATGTGACACTTTAAAGACTAACAAGATGGTTTAATAGGTGATGAGCTTTCGTGGGCCAGACCCACTTCCTCAGATCATATGCTGGAAGAGAATTGGCATGACTATATATACCAAAGGAATACAATGAAAAAAGTGAACACATTATTAAACTGACAAATCAGATTTAGTACAGAAGGTGGGCTGAGGGAGAGGGAAGGAGGTAATAGCTATTTATGAGTCAATGAATGGCCAATCAGGGGTGAGAAGTAAGGAAGCTATCTTAGTAATGGCTAAGGTAATTAGCATCTTTGTTAAGGCCCATTTGTAAAGAGTCAGATTTAAGCATGAAAGAAAGTACTGAAATTTCCCTCTGTAGTCTGCTGTTAAAGTCTCTTTGAAGTAAGATGCATGTAGTAAAGGTTGTTAAGACTATGTCCAGGTAGGTTGAAATGTAAAGCAACTGGTTTTTCCTTGTGAAGATGTCTGATGTCTGATTTGTGGGCATTAATTCTTTGGCGAAGTGTCTGAGAAGTCTGTCCAATATACATAGCAGAAGGACATTGTTGGCACATGATAGCATAAATTATATTTCTGGATGAACAGGAATATGTGTCCTTGATCATATAACTGACATGGTTAGGTCCAATGATGGTGTCACCAGGGTAAATATGTGGACAAAGTTGTCAACGGGGTTTGCTGCAAGGGAAAGTTCCAGGGTTGGTATTAATGTGGTTGTTGGTAAGAATCTTCCTGAGGTTAGGTGGTTGTCTATAGGAGAGTATGGGTCTGTCCTCCCAGAGCTTCTCAGAGTATAGTATCCTGTTCCAGTATAGGTTGTAGCTTATTGATAATGCATTGGAGGGGTTTAAGTTGGGGGCTATAGGTGATGACAAGTGGTGTTCTATTGTTGGTTTTCTTGGGCCTATCTTGAAGTAGATGGTTTCTGGGTATTCGTCTGGCTCTTTCAATTTATTTTTTTATTTCTCCCGGTGGGTAATTGAGATTTACAAATGCTTGGTAGAGAGCTTGAAGTTTCTGGTCTCTGTCAGTGGGATCAGAGCAGATGCAGTTGTACCTAAGGGCTTGACTATAGATGATGAATCATATGGGCTATGTCTAGACTGCAGGCTTCTTTCGAAAGAGGCTCTTTCGAAAGCATCTTTCGAAGGAGCCTCTTTCAAAAGATCGCGTCTAGACTGCAGGCAGATGTTTCGAAAGAGAAATCCGCTTTTTCAAAAGAGAGCACCCAGCGAGTCTGGATGCTCTCTTTCGAAGACGGCCTCTTTACATTGAAGAACGCCTTCTTTCGAAAGAGGAATTTTCGAAAGAAGGCGTTCTTCCTCGTGAAATGAGGTTTACCGCCATCGAAAGAAAAGCCGCGTTCTTTCGAAATAATTTCGAAAGAACGCGGCTTGAGTCTGGACGCAGGGGAAGTTTTTTTCGGAAAAGGCTACTTTTCCGGAAAAAACCCCTGAGTCTGGACACGGCCATGGTTTGTACTGGATGGAAGCTGGAGGCATGTAGGTAAGTGTTGCAGTCAGTGGGTTTTCTCTAGAGAGTGGTATTTAATTTTCCATTAGTGATTTGTACTGTGGTGTCCATGAAATGGATCTCTCGTGGTGAATGGTCCAGGCTGAGATTGATGGTGGGGTGTAGGTTGTTAAAGTCTCTGTGGAATGTGTCCAGTATTTCTTGGCTATGGGTTCAGATCATAAAGATGTCATCGATGCAGAGTAAATAAAGGAGAGGTAAAAGGGGACAGGATCTGAGGAAACATTGTTCTAAGTCAGCCATAAAGATGTTAGCGCACTGTGGGGCCATGAGGGTACCCATGACTGTGCCGCTGATCTGGACAACTTATACCTCCATTTCCTCATTAAGAAATGAAAAGAATCCTGACTATGGATTTGGTTTATTACCAGGATGAAATTGTAAAATTATAAAGCAGAAAAGGTGGAAGTTTTTCCTAAATATAGGAAAGAAATATTTATTAAAACATAGATAATATAGTCTTGTTATATGGCGATTTTAATACTCTCTACATTTCACTAGTATCTGTGGAGGATGTTGAACAAACGCTTCTAAAGTCTGACATTTGTAAAATAAGCAACTCTCAATAACTTTCATCCAGTAGTTTTTAAAAGAGCTGGCTAAGGAGCTCACTGGCCCATTAATGTTGTTTTTAATATACCTAGAAGCACTGAAGAATTTCCAGAAAAATGGAAGAACACAAATATGCCATGTTTTTTAGGAAGAGGTGAGTGGGATTACTCAGTTAATTGTAGGCTTGACGGCTCAATTGTAGGCTCAAGATAATGAAGCAGCTCACATGGGACTTGATTAATAAAGAATTGAAGTAGGGTAATGTTATTGATACAAATAAAGGTAGGTTTATGGAAAACAGAGCTAGTCAAACCAAAAGTGTGGTTGATAAATTTAAATTTTATCTTGTCAACATAGACTTCAGTAAGGTGTTTGGGTACTGCGTGAGGTTTTTATTACAAAAATAGAATGATATAGAATGAACATGGCCCACATTAAATGGACTAAACCCTGGCCAGAGTATAGGTCTCAAAATGTAATTGCATAGGGAATCACCATCAAGTGGATGCATTTCCAGTGGGGGTTCTTAGAAATCAGTTCTTAGCCCTATGAAATTTAACATCTTTAACAAGCACTGGAATGAAAACATAAAATCATCACTGATAAAGACTGCAGATGACACACGTATGGGGGTGATAAATAATGAAGAGGACAGATCACTGATTCAGAGCAATCTGGATTGGTTGGTGAACTGTATGCAAGTAAGCAAATATGCATTTTAACATGGCCAGATGTAAATGTATGCATCTGGAAACAAAGAATATAGGCCATATTTACATGATGGCTAACTTTATTCAGGGGCATAGTGATCTGAAAAAGATTTGAAAGTCATAATGTTATAGCCTAAAGGGCTAATGTGCTCCAGGAATGCATAAATAGGAAATTTCAAGTGGGACAGAGGTGTTCATTTATCTCTGTATTTGGCACTGGTGCAACCAATGCTGGGACACTGTCCAGTTCTGATGTGCAGAATTCAAGAAGGATGTTGATACATTCAAAAGAGTTCAAGGAAGAGCCAGGAAAATCTTTTAAGGATTAGAAAACTTGCCTTATAGTGAAAGACTCATAAAGATGACTCTAACAAAGAGAGGCTTAAGGAGTAATTTTATCAATATGAGGAACAAATACTTAATAATGGGCTCCTCAGTCTAGCCAAAAAAGGTGTAATGTGATCCAATAACAGGAAGGTGAGGATTGACCAATTCAGATTGAAAATTAGGTGTTCATTTTAAAATGGTGAGCATCATTAACTTTGGAACAATTTACTAAGGGTAATGGTGGATTCTCCATCAGTAAGAGTTTTTAGAGCAAGATTGTAGGTTTTTCTAAAAGATCTGATCTGGGAGTTATTTTGAGAATTTTCTGTGGCCTTTGTTATACAGAATGTTGAGATGATCTCAGTGGTCCTTTCTGGCTTAGAATATATGAACTAATGAATTACTGGTACAAGAAAAGAGAATAGTGAATGACTTCTAGGGAAGCGCCTCTCCCACAAGCAAAAGAGGGATCTAGCTGGCTTCTAAGACCAAGAAGAGTTCTGAAAGTCCTGAGTATTCAGATAAAGGATGCCACTAACTCAGATTATTGTTTTCACAGTTAATTTTCCACTCTGACATGCATTGTTAATTTTTTTGAAAGGTGATGCTTTAGTGAGAATAAAAGTTTTTTGGTATATATAAAAGAGCTTGCTGTTCCTACCAGCTCCAGCCATTATTTGTCAACTGTTTCTACAAAGCCATTAAATATTCAATAGAAAGCACAACTGGCAGAACAAAGCAGTTTAAAAAAGAGAAACTAAGGTATCATTCTGGCAGTCTAGCATTATTTATTTTCATTTTTATGGTAACATATCTTAACTGTAAGTGCTTTGCAAGAAAAAGTGAAGATCAATCATAATTTAAAACCATATCCTACTATACTTATAAAACTGACAAAGCAGTACACAGCCCCAGGAACAAAATAAATAATAATTGATTGACTTATTTCTAATCTATTAATTCCAACCCATTTTCCATACCTAATCTAGGAAATGCACCTTAATCCTGAACACTCTGTTTTGGCACTCTGGGGTCACTAATGAACAGATATTTTCTATTTTAACCAAACACAGCAGGGATTTTATTCTGTGAACAGAAATTCCATAGGTCACTAGGATAAAACAATCAACCTCATTTTCACTTGAGACTTAAGCTGGATTTGTATGCAGGTCCCTAGAATATGGCTGGTCTACGGTGTATTGGAGTTTATTGCTTAATTATTTAACTTGTAAGTATTTTGCTCACATATTTGAGCATCATTTTATGCTGAAATATCAATTGATGAAAATATGAAATATGTACAAATGTTATGATCCTATATTGTGTACATGCTAGGAGAATGTGGATAGTTGGTTGCATAACATGAATTGCCATCCAAGTGATTTAGGAGAATTCACCTGCTATAACACAAATGGGGGGAAAGAGGAAAAATAAGTCATTTAATACCTAATATTTATGTATAAGCACAACAGGTTTGCTCTCTAAAACACAATCCATTTGCTATGGCACACAATATCTATAGGAAAATGTTATGAAAAATACTCTTTGAAGGTGTCTTAGTACTGAAGCATGACTAATGTAACTACTTCTGGAAGGGATATTTTCCCATGCTGCTTACTTTAGGGTTAGCTTTTGCTTAACACCACTTGCCTTGGTTCCTGTTTCCAAAGCACAGCCATCTGAAAAACATGCAATCTATTGTGGCTCCTCTTTGGAGACTCCATAGGATTTAAATTAAATAGTATGTCTTTAGATTTGTTTTATTCCTTTTATGGTGTACAGTACATGTTCCATGGGAATGCACGTTCCTGTTATAGTGCAACCCATACCCTTTATTTGTTATAAAATCATTTTAGACAGATTAATCCTCACATCATGGGTAACTTTGTTTTGTGCTTACAGAGGTCTTATTACCTCCATCAAAGTGATTGTCTAATCACCCAGGGTGCAGGGACAATGTGCCCCCCAAATGCAAAGCAGGGGGTAAGAAGTCAGCCCCAGTGCCGGCCCATCCATTGGACAGTCTATGGAAACTACCACAGGCCCTGAGCTTTGGGAGACCCTGTGGGACCCAGCCCAGCTGGGGGGGGGGATTAGTAGGGATCCTGGTGCTGGCAGTGGGGGTCAGCCCCACCTCTGCACTCAGTGGTAGTAAGCGGAGTGACCTGATCCCAACATGCTTTGTACCAAGGGTTCCCACATTGCTCAAGGGATGGAGTTTGGGGGAAAGGGGTGGGACCACCCCCCACACTCACCAGCAGTGGGAAGTGGAGTGATGTAGTTGGGAGGTAGGGAGTAGACCAAGCTAGGGTGGGTCACTCTGCCACCAATCCCAACTACTGACACCAGGCATCCTGCTTGTCCTCTGGGCCATGTCACTTGGGAAAGGGGTCTTGAGGGAAGAGATGGAGTGGGCACAGAACAGGGGTGACAGTTTCAGGGAAGGGGTCCCGTGGGACAGGGAGGAATAGAGCAGAATTGGAGGCTTGAAGAAAGAGGTGGAGTAGAAGTGGGGCAAGAACAGGAAGAGTTGGGACCTTGGGATGGCCCTCCCCTGAGCTACAGGTGTCATGGGGAGGAATCACACGTGTGGGGGGAATGGATGGTTATATGGCCAGTGCCCCCTTTGGATCCCACCCCAGCAGTCACCTATGCAGGGGTGAAAGTAACTTAAATTTCTGTCAGCTACTGTCATATTGCAGCCCCCCTTTTGTTTCTAGTGAATGCAAAATATATGAAACTAGCAGATGTATCCAGCATCTGACCTTGAGCAGATCAAGAGTGACTACAGGGCTCTGTGAGTATGGGTGAAGGAGTCTGGAGCACAGGTGGTGTTCTCTTCAGTTCTTTTAGTCAAAGGTAGGGGCCCAGGCAGAGACAGGTGCATCCTGGTGGTGAATGCCTGGCTGCAAAGATGGTGTCATCAGAAGGGTTTCAGCTTCCATGACCATGGGATACTTCTCCAAGAAGAAGGACTGCTAAGCAGAGATGGGGTTTACCTATCTGGATACAGACCAGCTAACCTAGTGAGGAGGGCTTTAATCTAGGTTCAATGGGGGCAGGTGACCAATGTCCACAGGTAAGTGAAAAACATGGAGACCTGGCAAATGGGTCAGAAATTGGGGGAGAGCACGGGCTATAATAGCAGAGATAAAGGAGAGGCAAGGCAGATGCCTGGAGGCGGGGAGGGGAGGGTCGAAACCAAATCAATATCTTACTTATCTATATACAAATGCAAGAATATGAAGAATTCAAGAAAGTACTTCAAATGCTAGTAAATAAACACAAATATGACATAGTTGATATCACAGGGTATGTCTACACTGCCATCCTAGTTCGAACTTGGGTGGCTAATGTAGGCATTCGAACTTGCAAATGAAGCCTGGGATTTAAATATCCCAGGCTTCATTTGCATGTTCCCGGGTGGGCGCCATTTTTAAATGCCCGTAGTTCTAACTACCTGCCCGTGGCTACATGCGGCACGGACTAGGTAGTTCGAATTAAAGCTCCTAATTCGAACTACCGTTATTCCTCCTGAAAGGAGATTTAATGGTAGTTCAAATTAGGACCTTTAATTCGAACTACCTAGTCCGTGCCGCGTGTAGCCGTGGGCAGGTAGTTCGAACTACGGGCATTTAAAAATGGCTCCCGCCCGGGAACAAGGAAATGAAGCCCGGGATATTTAAATCCCAGGCTTCATTTGCAAGTTCAAATGCCTACATTAGCCACCCTAGTTTGAACTAGGGTGGCAGTGTAGACATACCCACAGAGACTTGGTGGGATAATACACAGGATTGGAATATTGGTATAGTAGGGTACAGCCTGCTCAGGAAGGAAAAGCAGAGAAAAAAAGGGAGGAGGGGTTGCCTTATATATTAAAATGTACACTTGGACTAAAGTTGAGATGGACGTAGGAGACAGACTTGTTGAGAGTCTCTGGGTTAGGCTAAAAGGGGTAAAAAGACAAGGATAATGTGATGCTAGGGGTCTACTATAGACCACATAACCAGGAAGAATAGGTGGACCAGGCTGTAACAAGGGCGGGCCAAGCGGGGCGCTCACCCTGGCTGCATCATAATCATGGGTGCAAAGATTCAATGAGCAAAATTAATAAGATGCAGAAGTGAAGAGTGTGATGTGCTAACCTAAGAAGAGGGGACACATAATTAATATTTTGCCCTGGATGCAAAAATGCCTAGATATGATGCTATAGGTGGATGAGGCTTTTTCTAAACTAATAAAATCATCCAAAGCACAGGATTGGGTGGCAATAGGGAAATGCAACTACCCAGACATCTGTTGGGAAAAAAACACAGTCAGGCACAGATTATCCAACAAGTTCTTGAAATGCATTGAAGACAATATTTTTTTTTCAGAAGGTGGAGAAAATGACTGCGGGGGGAAGAGGTTCTTGATTTGATTTTAACAAGTAGAGAGGAACAGGTTGAGAATTTGAAAATGGAAAGCAGCTTGGGTGAAAGTGATCATGATATCATAGAGTTCATGATCCTAAGGAATGGTTGAAGGGAAAACTGCAAAATAAAGAGGCGCAGGGCTAAGTGGGTCCCACAAAAAGATTTGCACTTTTGGCCTCCCAGAAATTTTTTGCATTATGTATTCAGAATCCCATCCCCGTCTGGCCATTTTCTCACCAGTGTGGTGTCCCAGGGACCACTGGTCTACTTTCACCTTTGGAGCCACCTCAAGGCTTGGTATTCTTGATGTTGCTACTTTTGTGAGCCACATCTCCTTCCTTATCAACCTGTCCTTGATGTTGGTACAGCGGTTAACTCTCTAATTTTTCATTCTGTCTCTGCAGCTCTTACAGCTGCAGTTTCATTACTACAAAAGGAACCCTCTTCCTGTTATCCTGGTTCTTTCCATCCCTGTCACAACCTTATATCCTCTAGCTTTTATTTAGAGAGATGTTGCACTTCATAGAAACATTGAGGAAACAAAGTCAGCTACCACCAGCTACTTGGCTTGGGGAGCGGTGGAGAGGAGAGGAGATATCAAAGACCGTCAGGAAACATTGGCAGCTGCTTAAAAAGTGTCTGTTAGTTTTTGCAACTTTGAATGAAAGAGTCAAATGGATTCTCAGTAGAATCTCGTAAAAGTCAATTCATTTTACACATACAAATTTGGGCTTTCCAAGCAAGGATTGTTTATTTAGGTCTGTAAAACCTTGCATAATTACACACATGTATTTGCTTTTCTTTTAGGCACTTGGCTCAACGCCTCTTGCACTGCCCTAATTATACTTTACACAGCTGTACCCAGATTACATTCCCTACTTTTACATTCGGAGGCAGCCAAGTTCAAATGGAAACTTCTTATTTCCTTTGAGTGATTTTGACTAAATTGTCCATAGTCAAATGATTCAAATCATATAGTCTCTGTCTGCAGCAGTCATTTACAACTGATTATTTACAGACCATTCCTTTGGAAAAAGAACCTGTTTTCCTTCAGAACCACATCTCCTTCCCCTTTGGAAAAAGAACCTGTTTTCCTTCAGAATGGCTATAAAGGTTCCTGAGGACAAAAGCATCCCGATGGAAATCATCACCACCTGATCTCCTTTTCTATACTTTGACTATAAGGGCCCCAACAGGCAAAATACATAGATTTGTACTGGTATAACCAGGTATTATTATTATTAAGCCATGCCTTCTCTTTTCTCTTCTTACTGCATGTTATGTCGAATGACTTTACTACACCAATCTGCTTAACGCCTTTATCACCTAAAGTTTTTAACATCCGTATAGTTGCTCGTTTAACTCCTCATTGCCTTTCCTTAAATCACCTACTTATCTTTCAAAGTGACACATTCCTCAGCCAATTTCTTTCTGCAGCACGGAATTGGTCTTTGTGATTTTTTTGCACTCATTCTTTAGCTACAAATACTGTTCTCTCCATGGCTATCCATGGGTCTTAATACATCCTATGACATCCCATCATTAGAGGATTTAAGAACAAGTAACAACATCTGTCAAGAATACCCTAGGTTTACTTGGTCCTGCCTGAGCACAGTAGGCTGGACTTGATCTCTTGAGGTTCCTTTCAGCCCTATATTCATATTATTCTACCAATATTAGCAAAGCTATCCCCTTGTTCTCCTTTAAATCCCTTCTTAAAACTCTCCTCTCCCAAGATTCCTACACAAAACTTGGCAATAGGTAGACTGGTGGTGTGCTGCCCATCATGCTGACCAATGTTGTCTCATTGTTTCCTTGTATACCCTTTTGTCTGTATCCATCTCTTGTCTTAAATATAGATTGCAAGCTCTTAGGGGCAGGGAATGTCTTTTGAGTTTGTATTTGTACAGTGCCTAGCTTGAGGCTCCTAGGAAGCAGGATAATACAAATATATTGCTCTTTTATTGTGGCATAAACTGTAAGGGTCGTATTATAACCCCTGGCGGAAAACTCACAGGAGGGGAAAGAGGAGCAACAAAATTTTGGGACTTTCACCTTAAACAGGTTCCTTTGGCAATCATTGTGTGAGAGAGATTTGGGAGATTACAGAAGAGGCAAGAAGCATTGTTTTTTTATGTGCTTCTTATGGAACTTGCTACAGGTGAGTTTTGTATTTGACAGAAGGTGTGCAGTTCATTTGCCTGCCATTGGTTCACTGCATCTCTCTGACTCATGCTTTTTCCATTGTAACTGGGAACCCTGGCATGGTGCCTGGAATGATTTCATTGTTCGAAAGATTTTATTTGCATTCTTGTTAGTCTTTGCAGAGGAAAAATATCCATTTTTTCAGGAACTGTTTTTTCTATGACAGAGAAATGACATTTCTGTGAAAAACAGTAGTTTTAACATGGTTTCTATTAGTATATTCAGGCCACCAGTGTGGACAGTGTAATGTTAACACTATAGTCAATGGCTGTGTCTAGACTGGCAAGTTTTTCCGGAAAATCATCTGCTTTTCCGGAAAAACTTGCCAGCTGTCCACACTGGCCGCTTGAATTTCCGGTAAAGCACTGACGATCTCATGTAAAATCATCAGTGCTTTTCCGGAAAAACTTCGCTGCTCCCGTTCGAGCAAAGGTCTTTTTCTGAAAGACTATTGCGCAAAAGGGCCAGTGTAGACAGCATAGTACTGTTTTCCGCAAAAAAGCCCCGATCGCGAAAAAGGCGATCAGGGCTTTTTTGCGGAAAACCGCGTCTAGATTGGCCATGGATGCTTTTCCACAAAAACTGCTTTTGTGGAAAAGCATCCTGCCAATCTAGACGTGCTTTTCCGAAAATGCTTTCAACGGAAAACTTTTCCGTTAAAAGCATTTTCGGAAATTCATGCCAGTGTAGACGTAGCCAATAGGTATTGCCCCTGTCAAGCTTGAGGTGTATTTGCTTCCAGAATCTGATGTGCATCATATGACTATGGCTCCCAATACTAGTGAAACAAACATACTAGACGAGAGTGTTATCAAAAGACTTTTGGGGATGTATATGCGGGGATTTGGATAAATCCTAACCAACGTCATTGTTTGAAAGAAGATAGAACACTCTTTATTCTTCATGTCAGTTTTCATATGCTTCTATTAATTTAGTAACTAACCGGGCCAGTTACTAAATTGTGCTCCTATTAACGTGCTGACTTCGAGTCTAACTGGACAAGACATTTTCTTTAATAAGAAAAGATCTCAAATATTTGCCCCATCTAAAAAAGGTCTGTGTGTCTAGACATCATGTTTACCTACTGAGACTGAAGAACAAAGACTAATTGTTTTAGTAGAACTGAGTGGTATCAGCACAGTTAGTAGCTGAAGTGTTTTAGCTTATGAATAATTGGTATGCTGATTGAAATGAAATAATGATAAGCACAGCCTGTCAGAAACAATTTTGTATGTTTCTGTCCCTTCAGTTATGTTGCACTAAAATTATGCCAAGCCCATATTGCATATGGGCAGTTATCATTGCTGCTGTTTTAAAACACTAGTTAAAATGTTCAAACCTGAGCTCCTAAAGTTGATAGATGGATCTATTAAATTCTGGCTCCAAGTCTGGTAAATCAACAGTGCCACTCTGGGAAGTGAGACCAGGTATCCTTGTGATAGAGAAAGAACCAAGCCCTTCTATATGATGGAGTGACATTTCCTCTCTGATGGGTAAACCATTGGATGGTTAGGGAAGCACTGTCTGAAGAGGGTTTGGTATAAAACAAGGATCACAAAGTCTACTGGCAGCCTTGTCCAAGATGTTAAAAAGCACCAGGGAAAATTACTATATGGCTGTATCTAGACTGGCATAATTTTGCGGAAATACTTTTAATGGAAAAGTTTTTCAGTTAAAAGCATTTCCAGAAAAGCACGTCTAGATAGGCATGGATGCTTTTGCACAAAAAGTGCTTTTGTGCAAAAGCATCCATGGCCAGTCTAGACGTGATTTTGCACAAGAAAGCCCTGATCGCCATTTTAGCCATCGGGGCTTTTTTGCGCAAAACAGTTCTTCCCTGTTTACACTGGCCCTCTTGAGCAAGTATTCTGGCGCTTTTTCCTGAGCGGGAGCGTGAAAGTATTTGCGCAAGAAGCACTGATTTTGTACATTACAAAGTCAGTGTTCTTGCGCAAATTCAAGTGGCCAGTGTAGAAAGCTGGCAAGTTTTTGCACAAAAGCGGTGCTTTCACGCAAAATCTTGCCAGTCTAGATGCACCCTATATGATTGTTTCAGTCTCATTGCAATAAACTCTTCTAAGCTTCCCCAGTGAGTGTTTCTATGCTTTTGTATTCCTCCAGTACTCTCTTGTTTTTTTGTAGCACCCACAGGCAGAACCATACCTGGGACTCTCTAGAGCTTAGTGCATGAGCCACTATGGTTGAGCTACAAGACCAGCTGGTGCCCAGCTAAGGCTGTAGAGCACATTCATTCTCTCTCTCTGTAAGTGGTCTAAGTGTCACAACATAGGACAGTGAACCACAACCAGTAGGTGTGTGGGTTACACTTTTAGGGTATGTCTACACAGCAGGGCAAAAGTCGAATTAAGATATGCAATTGTAGCTACGTCAATTGCGTAGCTGAAGTCGAAATAGCTTATTTCAGCAGTTGGTGCTGTCTACACAGCAGGAAGTGGAAGGAAGAACACTCTTCCTTTGACTTCTTTACTCCCTTGTGAAATGAGAGTTACAGGAGTTGGAGTAAGAAGTCCTCCAGCTTGCCATTATTTCAAAATAACAGCTTGCTGTGTAAATGCGCTCTTTGTTATTTCAGAAAAAAATACGTAGGGGTTGGAGAAAAGCATGATAATCCTGGCATATAATAGAGATGTTAAAAGCCTCCTGACACAGAAAAAAATATCACATGACTCTGAAAACACCAAGTCACTTAATAGAGTTTTCATATCCCTGAGCATCATAAGTACATCAACTTAAATGGTGATGTAGACCAGCCCTTAGGAAATGATATTCATGTTTTCATTTACCATGTGAATACAGGTATACATTCTTTCCTGTTATTTGTGTTCCAAATTAGATGAAGCATCCTACATCATTTAATAGCCCACATCAAAGTCGTAAGGCAATGTACATGCTTTCATCTGAGAATCTGAGTGCTGTATTGTGAAAGTGAACATTTCAAAGGCAGGAAGGGAAATGATAGAATAGAAGCTTGGAACTGAGATTCTAGATATATATCACTGTGTCCTTATCCTGATAGCAATCTTATGTGGGAGTTCTTTGAATATTTTTAATTGTAAAATGTCTCATGTCACAGAATCACTGACACTTTTTAAAAAAAAAAGAAGATATGCTATTATAGATTTCTATAAAAAAAAGTGAAAAGCTTTGCCACAGAGAAACCTGAAATGCTTTCTTTCCCAGAAATCATTTAGGGGGAAAATACTTTTCTTTTTTCTTACCCTACTTTTCCTTCTAATTTTGGAGCAGGCTGGCTGAAAAATAGTGCACATTCTTTTCCAACAGTGGACATTTCTCAACATCTTCTCATTTCCTTCTCTTTACTGTCTTTTTCTTTTGATTTGTGCTTGTCTGACTGTCTCTCTACACTAGGAATTAACTGTGCTTGTGCAGAAGAGAACACAAAATGGAGGAAAGTCTATATATACCAACTGGCAGAAAGGCAAAAGATTGGAGCAAAGGAGTCTAGATATTACCTGCTTTTCATGGTTTGGGGGATCCATTGGAGCGATTTCCTTGTTTTATGTGCTTATGTATAATACCTTTTAAAACTGCTCAGGAAGTATTTCTTTTGCATAATAAAAATGTTGATGGAAATGAAAACTTTGGGGACTAAATCCACAAAGAGATTTAAGTACTGTACTTAAGTTCAAAATTTAGATCCTCAAATCCATCGTTCAGTTTCTGCTTAACCCTGTAGGCACCTAAAGTCTCTCAGCACCTAAGTTTCAACTGATAAAGTCCCTTGCATACTTAAAATCTGCGGTTAGGCAAGTGCATAGCCACCTCTATGGGTACGTCTACACTACATGCCTCTGTCGGCAGAGGCATGTAGATTTGTTTATTCAGCAAAGGTAAATGAAGCCACGATTTAAATGATCACGGCTTCATTTACATTTACATGGCTGCCGCGCTGAGCCGACAAACAGCTGATCAGCTGTTTGTCGGCTTGCCGCTAGTCTGGACGTTCCCCCTGTCGACATCAAAGCCCTTTGTCGGCAGCCCCGGTAAACCTCATTCCACGAGGAATAACGGGGCTGCCGACAAAGGGCTTTGATGTCGACAGGGGGAACGTCCAGACTATCGGCGAGCCGACAAACAGCTGATCAGCTGTTTGTCGGCTCAGCGCGGCAGCCATGTAAATGTAAATGAATCCGCGATCATTTAAATCGCGGCTTCATTTACCTTTGCCTGCAACCCTAATCTACATGCCTCTGCCGACAGAGGCATGTAGTGTAGACACAGCCTATGTGTTTTAATATGCCTAAGACCCAATGACATCCTCAAACTATGCAATGGCTTATCTTTCTTTCCTGCTAGGCCCTATCCAATAGGCATATTCAGATGATGCCTAACAAATGGGGCCAAATGCAAAACAGTGATATTACAACCCCTAAAAAAGTTCAGTGGTTCGAGCACTCACCTAGTATGTGGGAATCATATGTTGAATTTTCCACTCTTGTCTCACATGGAGTAGGATTTTCATCTTCTTCGGAGAGTGCTGAAGGGTATTGTCACACCACCACTCCAGAAGGGAGGGGGGCAGCCTCCTATTAGTAACCAAAATAAGCAGAAAAACGGCCCTCGCGGCCAAAGTCCACAGTTTGGGGCCCGCTATAACAGAAATACGGCACTCATGGCCAAAGTCCATGGTTCGGGGTTAATCCCCTCACTCACCCCAGCGGATCACTCTTGTGCCAAAGGCCAATGAAGGAAAATGGAGGGGGGAGGTAGAGGGATCTGGACTCTACTGGGTCCTGGCCCCAGGGCCCTAAGGGCAGGGAAACGGTCTGCTGCCCAGTTGGTGGGGGTCGCCGGCCACAACACACCAAGCCCACGGGCCCAAAGACTCCTGCCCTGGGCCACTTCCTAATAGTCATCAGTGTCCTCTGTGGATGGTCAGGTTGTGATGGTCGAGACTTGCCCACAGGCAGATCCCTTGGAGTCGCGGACAGGGAGGAGACCTCCCAGATGCTGACGGGTGAGGTTCCCATGATGGCAGCAGCTCTGACCCTGACACCTTTCTCTGCAGTGGTTGATAGCAGGCAGCGGGGACCTCGGTGGCTGAGCTAGTGTCCCCAAGCCCTGGAGGATTAGGGAAGGTGAGCCCCCCATGCTGGGACCACCATGACTCTGGAGTCCGCGGGGTTATTTCCCCCTGGCTGCTCGGCTGCAGGGTACAGCCCCGATGCCTGGGGCCAAGATGGCCTCGGGCCCATCAGCAGCTCTCCCAAGGGCTGGTTGGGCCAGCACGATAGCCCCTTCTTCTCTGAAGCCAGTTGGGGTGACCCCTGACCTGGAGCTCTTGCTTCTTCCCACTCCACTCCTTCCAGCCCCTCCCTCTCCCTGCTGTGCTGGCTCAGGGCCATTTATAGTGCCGGCTGTCTGGGAGCATGCACAGCAGAGCCACGGTGGTGGAGTCCTCTCACTCCTCAGTGACAGGCTTTCCCCAGCCTCGGTGCGGGGTGCAGATGCCCCATCACAGGTATGCTTGTGTTTATTCTATGCAAAATGTGGTTTAGAGGATGTGTATGCACAAGGAACATGCTGTGTCTCACCACCCTGGCAACATTCTAAAAAGTGGCCCAGGGGAAGGGGGAGCTCAACAGGTGGAGTGGAAAAGTACAAGACTTGTGGTAATCAACTCTACACATGGAAATGTTAAACATGATTGGTCATGCTGAGTATAAAGAATGTGATATGATTGGCCAACATTCATGTTATGTAACTGCTATGTGCCATAAAATATCAAGGGGAGGGGCTTCTCTCTTGCGGGAACCTGGCTGATTTTGTACCAGGGACTCTCCCTTTGTGCATATTGAATAAAGATTTGTTGAACTGAATGAAGCATAGAAGATTCTTGATTCTGCTAAACAACTGATTCATTTGGTTTCCATTGGCTATCACAAAATCCCAACATCACCCTACCCACAAGAGTATGGGATAGTCTGGTGTAGGTCACCGGGCCAATATTCATTGAATTAGGGAGAGAAAATTATAGCCAGTGATTTTCACAAACTCCAAGGCCAAAAGGACCACTGTGACCATCTAGTCTGACTTCTTGTATAGCACAATCCACAGAAATTCCCGAAAGTTATTTTCCTTTTGGAAAAAAAAATCCAATCTTGATTTTAAATATTGTCAGGGATGGAGAATTTGTCTAGTTTTATCTTTAAGCCATTGGATTGTTATAACTTTCTTTGCTAGACTGAAGAGACCATTATAAAATAATTGGTATCCTATGTTGATATTCATAGATTATAATCAAATTACGCCTTAACCGTCTCTTTGTTCATCTTAGTAATTTGAACTCTCTAAGCGTACGTCTACACTAGCCCCCTAGTTTGAACTAGGGAGGCTAATGAGGGCGACCAAAATTGCAAATGAAGTGCAGGATAACTGCTCATGTCTACATGCGGCAGAGAAGCATGAACTGAGATAAACCCCTTAGTTCAAATGAACAGTTAAACCTCATTCCATTTATCTCGGAATCACGCTTCTCTACCGCATGTAGATGCGGGCAGTTATTCCAGTCTACTCAGTTTCCAAAATGGCAACCGCATGGAAACATGCTAATGAAGCATGGGATATTTAAATCCCGTGCTTCATTTGCAATTTTGGTCGCCCTCATTAGCTTCCTTAGTTCGAACTAGGGGGCTAGTGTAGACGTTCCCTAAGTCTATTAGCATAAAGCATATTTTCTAATCCTTTAATCATTCTTGTGGCTCTTCTTTGCACCTTCTCCAAATTATCAGAAAATTCCACCTGCAGTCAGGCCATTGCCAAACACAAAGGTAAAGAGCCTCTCTGGCTAGGTCTACACTGGCCCCTTCTTCGGAATAGCCATGCTAATTTAGAACTTTGGAATAGGGAAATGCGCGGGGGATTTAAATATCCCCCGCGGGATTTAAATAAACATGGCCGCCGCTTTTTTTCCTGCTTAGGGAAAAGCCGGAAAAGAGCATCCAGACTGGTGCAATCCTCCGGAATAAAGCCCTATTCCGTAGGATCTCTTATTCCTACTTGCAAGAGGAAGTAGTATTAGTATTAGTATTAGAGTATCCATCGACTATCTTGTGAAATACTGTGTCCTTATTATATTTCCTTGGATCACTAGAAAGGTAGTACAGGCCACCCCTACCTCATGACCACAAAACAGCATAAACCAAATTCATGTAGGCATCTAGCCAGGTAAGGAAAACTGGTCTTATGTTCACAGCTGGTTCCAAATCTTACACTGCCTGAAACTCATAATTTGGGGACCTTAGTTACAACATCTACTCAACAACACGAGCTCTTCCACTCTTCTCTCTAATCTGAAAGGCTCCCCATTTCTCCTGATTGTCTGTTTCAGCACCTGCTTGTCTGAATTCATCTTTTTAAAAATTGGTGATCAGAATAGTATACAATATTCCAAACAAGGAACTACTAGTTCTTATACAATGACATTAATACATCTCTCTTCTGGGAAGTTCCATGCCTTATATTTCCTAGGATGGGATTTGCCTTTTTGCAGCCACATCACATTGATGACTCAGTCATCCTGTGATTGACCAGCAGCCCAAGTCTCTCTCTTCCTCCCATATGACAAACCCACTTGCAGCAGAAATTCTTATGATTAGATTGTAAGTGCATGATCTTGTGCTGCATGCTATAGAATTTCATCCTATTTCTGTTGTTCCAGTCTTCAAGATTTTCCTGTATAGTATTATGATTCAACTCTGTTATAGATGATGCCTCCCAATTTTGTCATCAGCAAATTTCATCAGCCGATTCACACTTATGTGCCATGGCCATTAATAAAAACATTGATGAAGACTGATTCCAGAACCTATCCTTGAGGTATTCAACTGGTTACCTTCCTCCAATTCTACAGTTCACTTTTCCATACCCATTTTCTTCTCCCCTTTATCCAGTTTCTTACTCACCTTGCAAAGCTTGTACTAATACTCCCCATCTCCTCTAATTTAACTAATAATTCCTCTGGGTGTTCAGTGCCAAATGCTTTATTAAAGTTCAAGTATATTAGATGTACTGCATTTCCCTGATCTAAAAAAAATGGTTAATTTCTCAAAGGAGGAAATCAGATTAGTCTGGCAGGATCCACTTTGATTAACCATATTGCATTACATCCCTTTTTCCATTTACCTCCATTAATTGATTTACTCTTTCTTTCACACTTTGTTCTAAAGACTTGCATACTACCGAGGTCAGACTAATGGATCTATAATTGCCTGGGTTATTCTCCCCCAACATGCACACACCTTCTTAAACATTAGCGCAGATATTTACTGTACTCCAGTCATACAGCACGACTCCCAAATATCCATTTGTATAAAAACTTGGTGCCTGACAACCAATGACCTGGGATTGAAATGATAACATTATGAATGGAGCAAACATAGTTGTCCAGTCAGTGTAAACAGGAAAGGCAATTTCATATCAATCCCTAACAAAATTAATTATTTTTGTTATTCTCCTTCCTTTGAGGCCATATATTTCTAGATGACATGACCTGCATTTCAAAACACATGATGAATTTATTATGTGAAATCTAAAAGCTAGAGTTTTAAACAAAGTTTGGAAGTATAGTTAAATTGGATTTCTAGGATAGGATTTACGAAAGCGTTAAGCATAAGTTTAACTCTGTTTAAATGGGGCAGCATTTCTGAAAAATCTCATCCCTAAGTCTATCTGTAAAAGAAACAGTCTTACAGCATCCACTGTTAAGCCTGCCACTAGGCATAATTTATTCATAGAAATTCAGAGAAAGTGTAGTTGTTCCCTGTGACAGGGCGCTCGCCCTGCACTGGCCCTTTAAGGGCAGACCCCGGCCTGAACCAGGGCTGGGGAATTTAGCCCAGCTGAGGCTGTACTAGCCCATTAGGGCCCAGCTGGGCGCTATAATAGAGAATGGGCTGCTGCTGTGGGGGGAAGCAGTGAGAACCTGGCTGCTGAGGGAGGAAGAGGCTCCCTGGAGCTAGGGCAGGGCTGGGGAGGCCAGGCAGGGCTAGGGGAGCTCTGGCCTGCAAATCCTCAGACTGCAGGGCTTGAAGGAAGGCCCGCTGGAGGAACATCAACCCCCGGAAGGGGGGCTCAGAGACAGACTTGGGCACTGCCGGAGGGCAGTGTGGCGAAGAGGACGCCGCAGCCGGGAGTAAAGAGGGGAGACACCACCCCAGAGAAGGCACCCCACCTGCCAAGGGAGCCAATTCCGGAAGACAGACGGCAGGGGGATACGGTGGTGAGTGCGAACCCCCTCACAGATGGTGGAGAACGTGGGCGCGTGCGGTCCCCCCCTGATACAAGGGGGCTACTTTGGTGAACTCGGGCCATTGGGCCTGCTGCCCTGCGACCAAGGGGGCTGGTTTGGACCCGGGACATTACAGAAAGAGATGGACATTTATGGGAGGCCAGGGGTGGCCCAGCCTGCCGAGCAGCAGAAGAGGCTGGTCAGGCCGCTGCAAGGGTGGGCACCCAGACTCCAGGGACACACAGGCGCCAAGGGCTGGGAGCCCAGGCCTGGACTTGCAACTTGTTTCTCCTGCGGACATCGGGGCCACAGGAGGAGGGAGTGCTGCTACTGGGTCAGGGAAAGGAGGTCCCACCCAGATAGGATGGATGGTGGGAGAGTCCCCCCTGTGAAGGCAACAGGGGGGTTACGAAGGTGTTGGGCCTGTGGGGAACCTGGGCACCTAAAGAGGGAGTGCGCCAGGGAGACCTACAGGGCACCGGCTAGCCCGAGAGGAGGGGCTAAGCCACAAAGGGCCTGGCGGGGGGCCAAGGCCCAGGGGAGGCCCAAACAGTGCTTTTATTGCCACGCAGCCGGCCACATAAAAAGACACTGCCCCCAGGGAGGGGGGCGGAGAGCCCAGAAAGAGAGCCAGCGTAAGGCGACTCCCCAGGAGGGAGTGGGGGAGATAAGAGCCGTTAGAAAGGGGAAGGCTGAGGCCCGAAGGCCTAGCGCAAAAGGGGGAACCCGCCTCGGAATAGGCAGGGCCTCGGTGGGAACCCAGACTCCAGCTGTGGTCGAGAGGACTGCAGTGGGAGTCCAGACCCTGGAAGAGGGGAGTAGGCTGCTCCTGAGAGTGGAGAGCCTGCAGGAAGAGAGAGACACCCTACGGGCCCAGCTAAGGCGTACATTGGGGCGTTAGGGTACTTCCCCCCCCCCCCGGGAGAGATACTTAAGGGGGAGGGTGTGTGACAGGGCGCTCGCCCTGCACTGGCCCTTTAAGGGCAGACCCCGGCCTGAACCAGGGCTGGGGAATTTAGCCCAGCTGAGGCTGTACTAGCCCATTAGGGCCCAGCTGGGCGCTATAATAGAGAATGGGCTGCTGCTGTGGGGGGAAGCAGTGAGAACCTGGCTGCTGAGGGAGGAAGAGGCTCCCTGGAGCTAGGGCAGGGCTGGGGAGGCCAGGCAGGGCTAGGGGAGCTCTGGCCTGCAAATCCTCAGACTGCAGGGCTTGAAGGAAGGCCCGCTGGAGGAACATCAACCCCCGGAAGGGGGGCTCAGAGACAGACTTGGGCACTGCCGGAGGGCAGTGTGGCGAAGAGGACGCCGCAGCCGGGAGTAAAGAGGGGAGACACCACCCCAGAGAAGGCACCCCACCTGCCAAGGGAGCCAATTCCGGAAGACAGACGGCAGGGGGATACGGTGGTGAGTGCGAACCCCCTCACATTCCCCAAAAAGACTTGTAATAAAACCATTATCTAATTTTCACTGAACATGTAGGAAAATACAGCAACAGGGTTTTCCATTCCCCTTTCCAAGGACATCATCTCCAAATCATCTATCTGAGAATCAATAGCAGTACCCTGTACCCTTTTCCTTGTTCCCACTCTCCAAGATGTCCACCTGACAGTGACAAGTCTTATGACTCTTACTGGCCTCTTACTCCCCCACTAAGCTCTGAATAGCATTCCTTTCCCAGACCTCCTTAGCTAGGAGTCCTGTGCCTACTCAGGAAACATCCCTCTGAGAACAATCCCTTATCCTTGGGCTGTCCCTGCAGCCCTTTGGCCAGAGGGCTCCCATTGTATTCCACTCCCCAAGCCTCTTTACTCAGGGGCTACGTCTACACTGGCCCCTTCTTCGGAATAGCCATGCTAATTTAGAACTTTGGAATAGGGAAATGCGCGGGGGATTTAAGTATCCCCCGCGGGATTTAAATAAACATGGCCGCCGCTTTTTTTCCGGCTTAGGGAAAAGCCGGAAAAGAGCGTCCAGACTGGCGCGATCCTCCGGAATAAAGCCCTATTCCGGAGGATCTCTTATTCCTATTTCAAGTAGGAATAAGAAATCCTCCGGAATAGGGCTTTATTCCGGAGGATCGCGCCAGTCTGGACGCTCTTTTCTGGCTTTTCCCCAAGCCGGAAAAAAAGCGGCGGCCATGTTTATTTAAATCCCGCGGGGGATACTTAAATCCCCCGCGCATTTCCCTATTTCAAGTAGGAATAAGAAATCCTCCGGAATAGGGCTTTATTCCGGAGGATCGCGCCAGTCTGGACGCTCTTTTCCGGCTTTTCCCCAAGCCGGAAAAAAAGCGGCAGCCATGTTTATTTAAATCCGCGGGGGATATTTAAATCCCCCGCGCATTTCCCTATTCCAAAGTTCTAAATTAGCATGGCTATTCCGAAGAAGGGGCCAGTGTAGACACAGCCAGGGAGATCTATCATCCCACAACAACCTTCTTGTTCTTGGCCCAGGCTAGATGCCCAGGATTCTCTGTATGAGCTTTCCACTCATCAGGGGTCCCCAGTTTTTGTCAGTTCCCATCAATGATTCTGTTCCAGATCTCATCAGAACTCATCTCTCTTTACCAGCTCTCTTGTAGCTCTTGCCTGTCTCTCTAAGCCTTTCCTCCTCAAGCAGCTCTTACTCGCTCTTCCTGTGTCAGATTCCTCTCATGCTCTGTGTCAGGATCCTGGGTAAAACAGGCAGGAGCTTGAGAGCCAGGAACTAAAATTAGGAATCAGAACCAGTGCTGAAGTTAAGTGTTAAGTTAATGGTCAAAATCAGAATGAAATCAGGCTGAGGGTCAAAGATGGAGACAGAGTCAGGACTTGACTGAGCTCAGCACCAGTTATCAGGGTCGGTCTTGAGGCTCCAGAGGTATTTGGGAGCCAGGATCCAAGACAGAACCAAGGTCAATACCAACCCTTTGAGACAGAGATGCAAGGGAGTCATGGCAGCCAGATAAACATGTACCTTTTTGCCTGGAGACTTCCTGATATGCTCCATCAACTTATATAGAATCAACGAGCCAATGAGGAACAATGGAAATGATCGTCCAGTTGGACCACTTAAGGCAGAACTTCCCATGGCATGTAATCTCTGTGGAGTTTGGATGGTAGAAAGCAGCAAGGTTACAGCTGCCTCTGGAGAAGTGTGTTTCCCAGTAGCTCTGGAGCTTGGGTTCAAATCATGTCTATCCTTTCATTCAGGATTTCCCAATCTCCTCCATGCTAGGGACCAGGTGTGCCTCCTCTTAATCCCAGTTGGGGATGAGGGGCTGAACTCTCCTCTCTTAAAAGACTAGAGTGACCCTGTGACTACCCACAGTTAAATGAGTGTACAAAACGGCACTTACAAAATTAGAGACCATGTTTAAATAAAAAAACAAGAGCAAACTCGTACAGAGTTCAAATGTATATCCTACTTCTGTTAGTTCCACCACATTATCATAGATTTATATAGGGCTGGAAGGGACCTTAGCATATCACCTAGTTTATCTCACTGCTGTGAGGCAGGATTACATATACCTAAACTATTATCTTTTTTGCCTAATTTGGGAGCCTCCAGTTTTTATGTGTTCAGAATGAGAGAGCGATACACAAATGCAGAAAAAATAGGCTGTAATTGTTGGGGCAGAGCTCCCAAGGTTTTGAACACCTCCTGTCAGGAGCTCCTCTGCATGGGGACTTGGTCTCCTAGCAACCCAATGAGCTCCAGTAGGCTCAATAAAAATCTCAAAATGACTATACTCCCTAACTGGCCAGAAAAGCCAGCAGGTCATCATGTAAGCTCTATAGAAATGTTAACACAGAAGCTGCTGAATGTGGTTTCTGCCTGCAGCTGTTTTAGACTTGCTTCATGTCCAGTCTTTGCTCCAAACATTGCCAGCTTCCATTCTGGGCCTAATGCCTGACTACCTCTGGACACCTGCTTCCCGGCTCTGACTACTGGCTTGTCTCCTATGACTGGCTTTGCCTTTCAATTCTGCTTTGGCCATTGATTCCTGGCTCCAAACATTGTGTCCTGACCATGCCTCCAGATCTGCCCTCTGATTCTGCTCTGACCACTAGGCAAGACTCCAGCTCTAATTACTAGGGATACATCTACACAGCAACATTATTTCAAAATAACAGCCCATATCTACACTGCAGGCAGTTATTTCAAAATAATGTCAAAATACTGTGTGGTGGATATACAGGAGCGAGCTCCAACCCCCCGCCTGTAGGGAGGGGAGCTCAGCGAGCCCTCCGTCCTCCGTGTTTTGGGGTCTTTATGGGGTTCTTTGGCTCTGGTAACGTGGCCCCTCTCCTGAGGTCCAGGCTAACTCAGTGGGTAGGCTATCACTCTGTGTGCCCTAGTACAGTGGCACGACTAGCATGAGGGTGGAGGATGAGGGATTAGGGGGACCCGGGCCCGCCCTCTCAACCAGGTCCCTGGGATTAGGAGGGCCCGGGGCCCTAAGGGATCAGGGAGTTCACCCCTTACCCGGCTGACGGGGTTCTACCCCGAGGTGTGTCAGCCCATGGGTGCCAAAAGTGCTCTGCCCTGGACGGCTTCCTACCCCCCTCCCATGTGGTGGCCCCTCCAGATGGGCCTGTAGAGCTCACCATTCCATCGTCCCAGTGTCTCATTAGTTGGATCTCCTACCAAACCGTATTCCAGACTTTACGGGGCAGGGGTCGGAGCAGCTCTCGCACCTTCTTACCAATTTTGGTGATTATCCGGTAACATCCCAGGGATGTGTGGCCTGGCTTTGCTGGGAGGACTTGTTTGTACCGCTGCAGAAGGTCTTCGAGTTGTTGCTGCTGGGCGGGTATCAGTTCCTCCCCCAAGGTGAGCTTAGTCTCCTCTAGGCAGTCACTTCCCTATGGACTGAGCTCGTCTTCTGTGGATGGGGGGGGCTATCATTAGGCTTTCCTGTGCGACCCATTTCTTCAGTAGGTTGATGTGGAAGATCTGTGTGTCCTTCCTCTGCCCTGACAGGCATATCTCATAATCCACATCTCCTACTCTCCGGAGTACCTCGTATGGCCCTTGCCATTGGGCCAGCAGTTTGGAGCTGGGGGATGGCAGCAGAAGCAGTACCAGGTCCCCTGGTTGGAACTCCCTTAGCTGTGCTGATTTATTATAGTAGCAGGCCTGCTTCTCTTGGCTTCTCATTGTATGAGGAGTAAGGGAAGTCGAAGGAAGAGTGCTCTATTTCAAAATAAGTGCTGTGCTAGACTCTCCCAATTTCAAAATAAGCTATTTTGAAATAAGCTACACAATTGATGTAGCTCAATTTGTGTAGCTGATTTTGAGTTAAGCCCTGCCGTGTAGACACACTTTAGATGACATTGCCAACATCTCAGGGTGTGACCCCACCTATAAGGTATTTAGTTCCCTCAGCTCCCTCTAAAATCTAATAATTAGTGGAAATTTAAAATGTTCAGGACCTTGTCAGCATGTGTCATCAAGTCATAGGATTAGGCTCCTGTTGGATGATACTTTCCAAAGAGAATTCATACACACTATTGTTTTTTTTCCTGAGGGTGGAAATAATATCAGAACAACCTTCCTAATTGTGGTTTGGATGAAACCAAGATATACACTGTGCACTGACTTCCTATATTTAACATTTTAAACTTCATTAAAATGGGATGTTGTGGGAGTCATATCAGGCATGAATTTGGCTCATTAATTTAAAAAACAATAAATGCTCAAAACACAGAGACTAGGTGACCCTACAAAAGTTCTTTATTTTAATAAGAATATGGTGTAAAATGTAGGGCTAAGAACTGAATTTAAAAGGACTCTAATTGTTGTCTGTTTACCACAGTAATACACACAAATGAGATCAGCAACCATCCACCAGATTAGTATGCACAAATACAGGTTTCTCTACATAATATATTGCAGGCTCACTACATGCAAAATCTGGCTAGAAATAGTCCTGAACCAAAACAGATGCAATACCAGGCCTGTACTCAGAACCAAAACCCCAATTCAGAAAAGCGCTTAAGAACTATTTTAACTTACAAAATTGATTTAAATGGGACTTAAGCACATGCATAAATGTTTTGCTGAATATGGATGGATTTAAGCACATATTTAAGTGCTTTGATGAACTGGAACCAAAGTTTGTAATCTGATCCTATCTTAAATGAGACGTGCAAATACTGAATACAAGGGAAAGTTCAGATTCAGATTCCAAACTCCTAAACCAAAATATTCATATCTAGGGTTTTGTTTCTGCCCATTAAAGAAAAATGGATTCTGATTGAGTTTATATATGGGGTATAGTCTTAGACTCATTTCTAGGCGATTTACAATGTTCTATGTGTAAAGAATCATCAAGATGGTAATACCTTACACAGTTGATTGCTATTTGTCTAAATGTTAGGATTGCATTGTTTAAATGACCAGTGTCATATTCTGTAATAACTATGCAAACTTAGTTTCCCAAATCAAGAAAAAGATACATTAAATTTAACACAGATTATAATTCTCAGTAAATTAAACCACTTAAAATATATTTGAAGCAAAAAGAAAAGTACAGTGTAATTATTTACATTGAAGAATATCAATCTTCATTTTGAATTTTTGTTTTTACATTCCTTGCCTGGTAGGCTACATAACTTAGAATTATGATCTGTATTCAGAATAGATTCCAGCACCTGTGTCAAAATATCCCTCTTCCTACGGCTAGTAGTGGCATGAAGATTAGAGAGGCACATCATTTGTGACACTGTCATTAGGAGACCCTGAGACTAAAAGGTAGCTATTAGAGCAACATAGAAAGGTGCTAACTATTAAAATAACTTTGAGACCAAATTACAGTTGGTACAAATGGCAGTGCACAATACATTTCAAAAATAAACTCAATGCATGCCTTTTTTCCAGAGCACCCATCTACAGAGCAGCAATATATAGAGACACACGCACTTATTAGCTCATTTTTCAGCAAAATTATCATTGTGAGCAGGGCCCTTATGCCCGATGGCAGCTAAGGTAGGACAATTTTTTAGAGTTGTGATTTTATAATCTTCACCGACACACTAATGAAATCTTTTAAAGCAATTTTTAAACTAAGGTCCTGTCCACTAACACAGTACATTCAGAAACTGGCAGTATATATGTAGGGTTAGCAAATGCCCCTTCAGTGGCTTCATTACTACCTGAATGGCTCTTTCACAGGTTCTGTGTTCTTCTAGTAGCTCTGGCAGTCTTTTTCACTTTTAAGTTAACTAGATCCTCTCTGAAGGAAGCAGAGCCACAGAACAGGGATACTAACAGGCAGGGGGTACACATGGAAGGTGTGTCTAGACTACATTCCTCTTTAGAAAGAGGAATGCAACTGAGAAAAATGGAAAGTGTAAATGAAGCGCTGATTTACAAATCTTGCGCTTCATTTGCATAATCTCTTCCGATCGCTTTTTCTGAAGAGATTTTTTCTAAAAAAAAAAGCAGTCTAGTTCTTTTTCGAAAGAACCTTTATTCCTGAAAAAATGAGGTTTACAGGGTTCTTTTGAAAAGGTTTTTTTTTAAAGAACCCCATCTAGACTGCTTTTTTTTAAAAAATCTCCTCCGAAAAAGCAATCGGAAAGGATTATGCAAATAAAGTGGGAGATTTGTAAATCCGCGCTTCATTTGCATTTTTTATTTCCCTCATTTACATTCCTCTTTTGAAAGAGGAATGTAGTCTAGATGCACCCTAAGACCCAGTGCTGCCCCCAAATGATCAGGTGTTCTACACAACTGTGTATTCTGCATAGTGGGAAGGACAACTCTGATTGTGAGTAATAGACTTTATTACTCCAATTACAAGCATGAGCTTTAATTTCCAACTATATATAATGGGATTTTTGTGAGTTCTTTTCATTGTTGGCCTTTCATGTGGCTGAGCAAACTGACTGGAAATTTTATTTATTTAATTAATTTATTTATTTTGTAAAACCCAATCTCTATTACATTCTTCATTTCTTCACAGGAAGCTTAACAGGCACTGGGCACTATTTTGGTTTGTTCTATGCAGTCTGGTACATTATGATTTGGAGAAGAAGGTAGTGAGCCATTAAGGATTCCCACTTCAGGCTACAATTGGTAGCCAATTTGATGATATCGATGTAAAAGTCTCAGAATAGTTTAAATGTTTGCTGCAGAATAAGTTTCTGTAAGCAGCCCATTTCTGATGGCAGCCTGAGGGTTTGAAACATTGGCTGCATATTTTTTCTGTAGTTAGTGGAAAAGAGAAATACAAAGTAGGTTAAATGTAAGTAGTAAGAGGATTTTTATTTCCCTTGAGATACAATTTGGAGTACCTCCGGACTCTTTGAATTGAAGTTTCTTTAGTGATTTGGAAGGAGCTCCAATATTTAATGGTAGTAACTGCTGTCAAGACATGGTTTTGTGAAAATATACCCAGCACAGTTGAAACTGAAGAAGGAGACTTATGAGTTGAAGAAAACTTGTTGTCATTCAATAGCCAAGAATAGAAACCAATAGTCAGGAAGGTTATTGTGAAAAGGCTGAATCCTGCAAAATACAGAACGCTTCCTACAAGACACTGGATTTCAACTAGTATTGGAAATTAAGGGAGCTTTGCACCTTGCAGAGTGGATTCAGTACCTCATAAACTGAGCTGTGAAGAAGAAAGTTGAACAGGATGACAAATTAATAGGCCACTGTGAGCAAGGAGGAAAAGAACGTTAGTGGAGATAAACAAAGGGCAGTTAAAAACACAAATGGGAAGTAGGAGAACTGTGAAGTCTGGTGTATCTGCAATGCTTGTTCATTTTGAGTAGCAATTACTCTAATTCAAAGTCTTACTCAAGTCAGTCTGGCAAAAAGCAGGAGAAAAAATCCTGGCCCTTTTTGCATTCTGTTCCATTTATTATCCTTAATTAGATCAGATCCTAACCCTTCACTGTTTCCCTTTTACACTACTCTTATGGTGCAAAGGGAATGGATATCTGCCTTAACAGGGAAGTTGTGGTTTCTTTAACATATATGAATTCTGGAGTAGTGTAACATTTGAATAGACTGCTCCATAAAATGCACTCCCCACCATCTGGTTATAAATAAGGCTTGGGACATGGACTCCTAAGTTACTTAGAGTGCTCTGAATTACACTGAACTAGAGCAGGTAGAAAAATTGCCAGGTATTTTTCATGGACAATTTTGGAGAGTGCTCACATTTATCCAAAATCTTCCCATGAAAATTCAAAAATGAACGTTTAAAAAAAAATTCAAATCAAACAGTATTATCTGTCCAATGGTTTTGATCATTGCAATACTTTCTGAGGAAATTCTGAGGCTACTAATAATGCTTTTCACAGTCAACCTGAAGAGGTGTGTGTGTGAGAGAGATACTTTTTCATTTTTATAAATGGAATTTAAGTTCATACCAATACTCACAGTTTGATACAAGTGCTACTTTTTCACAAGTCTTGGGAGTGGTGGGGAGAGGGACACAATGCAGGCTTTCCAAAAATAGATCTGAGATCCACAGGGAAATTGCAAAAATAATATTAGACTGTTAAGTTCTAAATCAGTTTTAACTGTATCACAATTTAAGAAGCCATCAAAGCTGGCATGTCATGAGTCCAATAGCTCTTCAGGATAACGAGGGCATACCTGGTCTCTCATGACCCTGTGCTCTACATCTGGAAGCAATGAGATATTCCAGGTAGTACCTTCTCGTTAATTATTATTGGAGCAGCTGAGCTAGAAAGAAGCGGCTAAAACAATATAAGGAGAAGTTATTGAGAAGGAAAGGCAAGAGAAAGGGAGCTCTCTCCAGAGACACCCTGTGGCTATTGAAAATGGGAGCAACCCATGCGAGAGATATATGCCTCTGTAGGGACAAGCTCTGAATGAGAGCTTAGATGTGAGCTTGAAAGCTACCAAGAAGATTGTTTTTATCCATTTGGATGGGAAATAGGGGAGAGCTAGTATCAATCTACTCTGGGAAGAGATGTGGGATCTCGCTCTAGACTGGAGAGGCCGACATTTTGAGCTTGCCTTCTAGAAGGGAGTAGAAAGATCCACAGGGAGCAGAGCATGTTCCTGCACAGGGGAACATTGAGTTAGGGTCTATAATGGCTAGGAGAAACCCACATTATAGCTCCTGTGGTAGAAGGCCCGAGGCAGGACTTATAACTCATTTGGACCTAGAAGGAGATTTAACTTTGGGATTTGGTTGGGGCGCTGAGCCACAGAAGATCCAATGTGAGGTAAATGCCCTGCAGGAGGAACTACAGCAAAGAATACTGGCAACATTACACACTGATGCAAGGTAGCACACTGAGGCTGAGTGCACCCATATCATGCAGGGTCTTAATGCTCTTCTAAATACACATCTGGGTAATGCAGAGGAGCGATGTGATGTTGTATGACAGTACTTTTGGAAACTGCAGCACAACCCAGGGCTTCATGAGGGACAGCAGTTCTAGAATCTATAAGTCTGGTAGGGTGATGGCTTCTTGCCTTTTCTGGTTTCCATTTTTAATCGTGTTGGTACACTGTGTATGCTCAATACCCAATGAATGAAGCTATACCAGATCAAGACCCAGAGTGATATTACAGGAGCTCCTTAAGTCTCTCAAAACCTCTCTTCATACACTTGAAGAGATGTGATTTAGGGAAATCTGACATTTTAATCTTTTACTGTACACTGTCAGATTTGCACATGGCAGCTATTTTGCCAAAATCAACTGTTAAATATTTAAAATATTCCCTAATATCTGCTTTATTTGACACAAATACATACACTTCCTGGGCCAAATCCTCCAAAGGGTTTTCAGGTTTTTTTTCTTGGAGCCATTAACTGTGGTGTAATAAGGAATGGAAGGCACTAAATGACATTCCAATATCCACACATACATTCTACAATATACAGTGAGTATGTACTTTAAATAAAACATGGCTATTGAGAGCAGATTAAAAATAATAGAGATTCCAGCAAAATAATTGTTGTAGAGATGGTCACAAATTTTGAATAATTTTTTGATGAAAAAATAGGATTTTCAATAAAAAGTTAAAAATGTGCTGGAAAATTAACTAAGTGCCCTTCACAATCAATTTTTGTATAAATGAACCAGAGAATATCCCACCAGTGACAGGAGAGGTAAATACATAAACCATGAGTTGGAATAAAGTTTTCTCTATCAATAAGAGCAGCTATTGATTCTGAACTCATGCCTCATGGATACATGATTACAAAATGTTTATAATTTTTTTGTGGTATTAACAGTAATGCAAGCTTTTAGGCTAATTTGCAAAAGAAGCATGTTTAATGTTTTCAATAGAGTGACAATTTGCTTACCCATCAAAAACTAAAGAATTTTTTTTTATTATAATCTGTTTTTCATAAGATAAAGAGATGGTGATGTCAATCCTTTTTGTATGTGTTGAATTTGTTTTGTAGTATAAGTATCTGCTTTTGAAGCAGGGTTTTTTTTTTAAGCATGCCCCACATTAAAGGGGGGCATGTAGTAACTCAAGCTCCAGAACTACGAGTTTGAGAATGTCCCAGGCATGAAGGCTGTTCAGAAAAGAGGACTGAGGAAAAATCTTAAGTGTTAAGAGCAAGATTTCTTGAAATAACCTATGGACACTCTAAATTTCCTTATAAATTTTCATGTATGTTCTGTTGGTGCAGCCAAAGAAGCACCAATTTTGCCCTGTCTTAAGACTATATGAATTTTAAAAATTGATATGAAATTGTTATGATATGCCAATTATAGTGGTGAAAAATGGAGAACTAGATGGAATCTGACAGCGATTAAATTTAAGTTTATGTATAAAAGGGAAGTCAACTATAAGTGATATAACTTTGCACAAAATATTGATAAACTTAACAGGTTTTATCTTATGGGCAATCTATGAGAAAGAAAGGGGCTGTGTGTGATTTCCTTTAGTTAAGTGACAAAGTAACCTCAGCTCCCCACTTCCCCTGCAAAAAACATCTTTCTTCAAGACTCTTCTCTCCATACGCTCCACTACATAGTTTCCATGCAGGCTCTGTCAGGCACAGCAGGTGAATGGGTCTGTCTGTGTATGCTTGAGCTGTGATGACAGGGGTGGGGGTTGGGAAGAGGGAGTGGAAATACACAGTTTAGCAGGGCAACACCCTTTAAGGGCTGCCAGATGGTTTACCCAAAAATACCAAACACCCCGCCCCCCAAAAAAAACACTGGGAAAAAAGGGGGAGACCAATGTTGTTGAGCAAAAGAAAAAAAAAGGGACCCCAGGAGTTATTAAGCCAAAAATAAATAAATAAAAAATAAAACAGCATTAAAAATAGCATGGCCTCTTTAAGTGCGTGCAGAATCAGAATAGGGATAGGAAGAGGGGAGAGGATGAGCACTAAGACCCAGAGAAGGCATTGCTTCCCCTTGCTTCAAGTCTTTAGGCTTTTTGCCAGTGGCGATCTTGTTTTCTTGATCGAACCAGACAGGCAGCTTCTCTGTGGAACCAGGTAAGCTGGGGATCCAGGGTCCGGGGGGGGGGGGGGGAGGAGGGCGGTCCGGAGACTAGGCCTAGTTGCTGAGTGTGTTGTAGGGTTGCCAGGTGTGGCATATTTTTACCTCTTGGCAGGGAAAAAAAAACCCAGAAAATACCGGACATTTTAGGTGTCCGGTATTTTCTGAATTTTTTTACTGTACAGGTCCAGGTCAATACCAGATACCTGGCAACCCTACATGACCCTTACATAACCAAATAATCTCCACCTCTGGATATGACATCACAATATCACAAATGTTACTGTTATGTTGCTGTTACTGAGTGGACAATTCACGGTAGGGAAAAGGTTCCCAAGAGAACCCTTGGAATTGTTCTTACGAGGTATTGCTGAAAACAAGCATACGCTGTGGCATATTTACACAGACACTTGAATGGAGTGAAAGAATAAAAAATGAACCTCCCCGAATAATAACACAGACTCTGTAACACATACTGAGTCCCACCATTTTTTAAAACAAGGGGGGGGAGGGGGAAGGAAGATTCTTATAGCTATTCCAGCCTGTTGAAGCTGTTCTTGAAATGGCTTAGTATTGCATATGGATTGCTAGCAAGGTTAAAGAGCATCACAGAATAGGGAGGGACTTGCTAAATTAAATAAATTTAAAATGAAAATTTCAGCAGTTAGCAGAGTGTTAATGGAGAAATTGCAACCAGAGTGGGCATAACAGCAAAGTTGAACAAGGCACAGGGGCTCGTGGAGGTAACTTGCTGACAGGAGCAAAGAATGGAAAGTATGCCCCCAAATTCGTGTACTAATGTATAATGCTCAAATTTGTCTTGCATAAATAAGCTGGTGTGACAAGGCATGTTGCACTGACTGGACAATTCTGACCCCAGTTTCAAGGAATCAAGGGTGTTGCCTCTTTATTACATGGTCACCATCTGACTTGACCATGCTATCATCTCCAAGAGGAGGATTCAAGGTGAACCATCTCACCAGAAATGAGACAAAACTGTCTATCTCCTTCAGCACTAATTCCCAAGACACCTGGAAGGAGGACTATGATCCTGAGCAGGCCACCTCACAGTTATCTTGGTGACATCTTGTCTCAGTTAAGTACTTTTAACTGCTTGTTTCCTATCCGTTTTGCGGAAGAGGATCTTGCACAAAAAGGGTTTTTTGCGCAAAACGGACACATCTACACTGCTTTTTTTTCACAAAAACCTCTTCCACAAAACCGATCAGAAGAGATTATGCAAATGAAGCATAAGAAAATGCTAATGAGCACTTCACTTGCATTGCCTTTTCCACAAAAAGTTCGTAGTGTAAACATAGCCTCACAGACAAACATGGCTACCCCTCTGAGACTCTCTTGGCCACCCTGTAACAAGTGTATATTCCTCTACCCAAAACTATGCTGGACAATGGATTTTGCCAAACCAGAGAGTGCCGGATTAGAAGAGTTGAACCTGTACGGTTAGCACTGACCTGTTCCTTCTCACCTGGGTCTGAGTGAGGTCCTGATGATTCAGAGAGACTATTAGGAACTAACACGACAATTAGCTGTGGCAGAGGAACATTTGGATGGACTTTATAAAATATCTGGTAAAATATAAGGCAATGCAGGACGGTCAGTGAAATCAGATGTCTGCATAGAGTTATTGCCAGGCATAACATAGTGCAAATTTATTGGGCTTCAGGTGCCATTCACATCCAGTTGATCCATTTTGGAAATTATACTGCAAAAGTATTGTCCAGGTCACACTTCTTCCATAATCACTGTTAGGACTGTTTTGGAGCAGTGAATCTCACTATCCCCTGTGGACTTCTCCTTTGAAATTTCACTTGTGCCTATTATAGGCACAAAAGTCCAAGCTAGAAGTACAAATACTTTGAAAATATAGCACAGACACATACATATTGATAAACTATTCTGAATTTTACTTTTTAATTGGCAGGATTGCATCCTAATTATAATGAATAATTGATGCCTAAATGTACACCCACTCCCTGCTTCAAGGTTTTGTGTCAGCTAGTTTTAAAAAATGGTTTCTATGAACAGAAAGTAAGCTAGCTTTCCTTTCTTTCTATTTGTTTTATATTGCTGTATTGATATCAGATAGACAGAAATGTCAAAAACAGCCTTTAATTTGTCTCTGTGTACTAAACATAAAAAAGAAGAAGAAAGCTTTTGCAGCTGTGAGCAGTTCTGTCAAAAGATTGTTATATACAGGTAGTAATTCTGTTTTATTTTGAATTTGCATATGCAATCCTGTTTGACAGCTCTCTGTTCTCAGAATAAATTAGAAAAGTTAACCACACTCTATCCATTATTTATGTGCTGCATACTCCAGCATTATCTGTTTTCCTATATGCAGAGTGCCAATAGAAAAAAGTTTAAAAACTAGATTAAGAATATATGTATGTATTTATGGCAAAAATGAAAATGTGTTGTTTCATTTTAATTAACAACTGACATTTTAAAGTATGATGAGGTGGCAGTGAAGAGCTCAAGCATGCACCCTGAAGTCCAATAGGAAACTTTGGAACTAATGGCTGCTGCAGTAACGTGTGGAGCGGAGTGGTTAGTGGTGGTGAACCTGCCAAGGACCAAAAGGAAAAAAATGCAGGCTGATGTGAAATGACCCAGAAGAATTCATTGTAGGTCATAAGAGTTACCTGGAACTGAGGATCATGATTTGGAAAAGCAATCAGTAGAATACTATTGAACAAAGTCAAGTGGACCAGGAGACAGCTGACTTCTAATACAGAGGAAGATTCTTGATAACATCAGACATATCCTTGACTTGATTTAAAAGGAAATGAACCTACAAGACTACCTTTGTACTGACTGATCTATGATAGTGTGCACACTGATAATAGGGTTCTGCAAATATATTGCAGTTTTGTGCATTGCTTGTTGGATACAATATCTGTGAAAATAGTTTTAGGTAAGAAATGCATTTAGATAAGTCTGGCTTAATAATAATACAGATTGGAGTTTGAATCACAGCATTGTTCCAAATTGTTTCTAATCTGTTTTCCAGAATTCTGCCCTCAGATACATGTTCCAATCCCATCAACAGGAGTTGTATGTTTCTATTTTAGAACAGTATCTGTAGCTGATACAGAATGTCCCTTACAAAAAAACAAAACAAAAACAAAAATGAAAAAAACCCCAACAACCTCTGTTTAGAAAGTGACATATAAAATCTTTGTTGTGGAGTTTATTTGGGGATAAATATTTAATGTTGCGAAGGTCAGAACACTCATTTAAATCTTACAGCTGACTCCATGAATCACATTTCTGGTACAAATTCATAACAGTCCTAGAACTTGCTACAGAGTAAACACGCAATGGATCTTTTCCATAAACTGGTGCCATTATACTGTATGCCATGTTAAGTGGATAAATTACAAACACCCAGAAGAAAACATTTGAAGATATTGATTGGAGTAGAAATTTGAAATGCTGCTGAGGGTTTGTCAGTATAAGTAGCAGTCTTCTGAAGATTAAAAAATAAAGAATAATTATTCATCGGTGACAAAAAGTCTTTAAGGGGTAGCCATGTTAGTCTGTAACTTTAAAAATGAATAGTCCGGTTACACCTTAGAGACAAGCACAGAAACTTTCCTTATTTGTCAAATATTTTTTTTAAAATTTTCCCTTTAATTGTTTAGTAGTTTACATTTAACAGTACAGTACTATATTTGCTTTTTTCTTTTGTATCTGCTGCTACCTGTTTATGTGCTTGTTCCACATAGGGTGTGTAGTTGACTTGTCAGTTTGTAAGTTCATAACTGAGGTTTTATGGTATATAATAACTAGTATGATTAGATACTGGTAATTCAACTGCAGTAAGATTATCTTCTACAGAAGAAATTTTAGCTATGAGTTTAGCTGTTATCCCTCTTTTGCCTCACCTTCCGAACACTCACTACTCTTGTAGTATTTGCTATTGTGAGTAGTTGCATATAGTTTACGACTCATGATAGTAAGTACTTAGGGCTTAATCCTGCAAAGAACAGAGAACAACAAACACATTACTATCATTTAGATAATTCAACTGTATCAAGATTACATGACAGGAGTATGCTTAAATGTTATGCTGGATCAGGGCTGGAGAACCTTGCAGGATTGAGCCACTACAAACATACTTATTAGTGTTTGTAGAATCAGGTCTTCTAAAAAGATTTAAATGTTATCTTTTGGCCACCTTAATTTTGTTCTTTGTTTCCTGAGTTGCTAGACTCACCTCTGGCAGTGGAGAGGCTGACGTCCAAGGTTGAATAAGCACCAACTTTTCTGCTCACTAAGCATAGAATAATAGAATCAGAGAACCCTTGTACTAGAAGGAATCTCAAGAGGTCATGAACTCCAGTCCCCTGCCCTCACTGCAGGACCAAGCACTGTCTAGATTATCCCTGACAGGCGTCTGTCTAACCTGCTCTTAAATATCTCCAGTAATAGAGATTCCACAATCTCCCTAGACAATTTATTCCAATGTTTAACCACCCTGACAGGCAGGAAGTTTTTCCTGATGTCCAACTTAAACCTCCCTTGCTGCAATTTAAACCCATTGCTTCTTGTCCTATCCTCACAGGCCAAGGAGAGCAATTTTTCTCCCTCCACCTTAAAGCCCTCTTTTAGATACTTGAAAACCATTATCATGTCCCTTTTCGTCTTCTCTTGCACTTCTGTGGACCTTCTCCAATTTCTCCACAACTTTCTTGAAATGTGGTGCCCAGAATTGGCCAGAATACTTCAATTGAGGCCTAATCAGTGCAGAGTAGAGCGAAAGAATGACTTCTCGTGTCTTGTTTACAACACTCATTTTAATACATCCCACAATCATGTTTGCTTGTTTTTCAACAGTGCCATACAGCTGACTCATGTTTAACTTGTGGTCCACTATGACCCTTAAGTCTCTTTCAGCAGTACTCCTTCCTAGACAATCACTTCCTATTCTGTATGTGTGACATTTAATAAGGACAAATGTTCCTTTCTAAGTGGAGCACTTTGCATTGGTCCTTATTAAACTTCATCCTATTTATCTCAGACCATTTCTCCAGTTTGTCCAAATCATTTTAAATTTTGACTCTATTCTCTAAAGCACTCGCAACCTGTCTCAGCTTAGTATCATCTGCAAACTTAATAATCATACTCTCTCACCATCATCTAAATCATTTATGAAGATATGTATATGGATTCCTATCTGGCAATAGTTTTTTTCCACCTTGCTTTTTCTTCCAAGGCTTTATTATGAAGGCTAAATTTCCTTTTTCCTACTCCAGTAAAGCTACCATTCTCTGAATAAAAAAAGAGATTTACTGCACTAATGAAAAGTGTACTGTCCCTTAATTCTTTCACCAGTGGAGAATTGAAAGCTTGCTGCATAGAACTGACAGAAACAAGCCTTTTAAACCAGGAAAAGAGTTTAAAAAATTCCCCAGACCCATGTCTACTTCAATATTTTATGAATATGACAACTTAATAGATTTATTTTAAAGACAAGGTTAATTATTAGAAACATAGATGAAATTCAGAATTTGAATATATAGATACAGCAAGGGGTGGGAGTGCTTATTTCTAGAAAAGTTTATCTGTGGGGGAAAAAAGATTTGTGGAGGAAAGACCACTTCCTTAAGGGATACATTTGGAACCTATGACTGGAACAGCCTTGGGAGGCCTGACTCTGCCCTAAAGCTGGGTTATATAAATCGGAGGCTGAGCAAAAGAGAGAGCTGTACAAGCTAGATAGGGTGCAGTGTATGGTAGTTTCTGTCTCAGGCTTTTGGGGCATGTCTGCACCACAGAGAAGATCAACCCTCCAGTGGTCGATCTTCTAGCGTTCAATTTAGTGGATCTAGTGTAGACCCCCCCCCGAAATCAAATACTGAGAGAAGACCCTGCCAGTGTCCATTACTCCTCAATCTGTGAGGAGTAAGAGAAGCCAACAGGAACGTGTGCTCCTGTTGGCCTCCTTCAGTGTAGATGCTGTGGCAGCTCAGCTTAAGGTAAGCTGAATCCAGCTATGAATTTTGAGTAGCTGTACTGCATATCTTAAACCGACCTGCCTAGCCTAGTATAGACCAGGTCCTAGAGACTAGCATAACCTGACTCGGAGACTTTGGCTATAGTTACACTACAGAGCTGGTGCAAATGCTCTAAGCCAATGGGAGAGAACTCTCTTGTTGACTTAATTACAGCTACTGTGAGAGCCGATAGCTCTGTTGGAGGAAGAAGCTCTTTTGTTAACACAGAGCTGTCCATAGAAGCACTTGAGTAGGTGTGACATATGTTGCTCAGAGGTGGCTTATTCAGTCCTGTAAGCAACATTACTTATACCAGAGTAAGCTGTGGTGTGGATATAGCATTTGTACTGTGGTCTTCAAGTTAGGGAGCTAGTTCAGAATCACAGCCCTGATGTGAGGACCTTATGACCTATGTATTTTAATTGGTGTGCTCTCTGAGGGGCTGTGCAATTTCTCAGGGTATGTTTCTCGAGGCTGTCAAGGTAAAACTGTTGCTACCCCAGATGGGTGCTCCAGCAGTTCCACAGAAGGCTACAAGTGGGTGTGTGGAGATGGTTCCTAATGTAACACAGTTGCAGGTGACATTTTGCTGTTTGGAAAGAATGGAGTAGCAAAGTTAAAGAAGAGAAAAAGAACAACAGCAGTTTGAAAAACACCATTTTCTGAACCTGCTTTCTCCTCTTTTGATATAGCACTACTCCCTACTATCTTCAGCCTCTAATGCTCACACTAAACATCTGTTCCTCTTGAATTGCACTAACAGGTAGAAACAATAGATCGAATTTCTGGTCTGGCAACATCCATGGTCCAGCAGAAACATGGATGTTCCTGGACCAGAGAGCCCCAGCCTCGGGGCTGCAGAATGCCATGGAGCTCTGGCAGCCCTGGGACAGTGGAGCAGTGAAGCCCCTGAAGCCTGGAGCAGCAGAGCCCCGGTGGCCCGGGACCCAGCTGAATTTCCCAATGCCTAGTTAGGCTGATAGTGGGACTCACATAATTGCCCCACCCATTTGGCTTGTAGAGAAAGGAACTCATTCCCTCATCTCACCAGATGGAGGAAAAGAAGGACAATTTCCAGGCAAGGTGAATAGATAGCTGGTGTGCTTGGCCAAAGATCAAAAGTAAAGGAGTGTGTGGGGTGGGGGCAAAAGAGGGGAGTAGGTTGAAGGTCATTAAAGAGTTACTCTAATCCATGTATTTATCATAGTATCCGAGATCATCAAGGATCCATGATACGCTGATGGTGCTGATCTGTGGAAGGATTTGAGATTCTTTACCAGAGGGCTAAGATAAGGAAACCAATGAGGAATTCTGAGGAGTTCCGAGTGAAATCTTGGCGGTGTGATATGTCCTGTTATTATTAGTGTGAAAAGCGTTTTTAATTATCAAAAGCAGACATTGACGGATAATTTTAATAAGCAAAAACTCAGTGTAAATGTCTTGTTTATTTACATTTAATTTATTTTCATGGAGGAACTTGCTGTACTTCAGCTCTTCAGTGTTCAAAGTGAAATTTGTTTAAAGGCTTTTTATTGAGAAGGAATTTTCACTCTGCATGGGACATCACCAATATACAAAAGAAGGGAGCTCACTGAGATTGTAGTTGCTTTTGCTGGGATATGAGCTTCTTTTCTTCTCTCTCCCTGCATATTCTGTATCAGGGATGACTTTGCTTGTAGTCAGAATAAATCAGTTCACTTTTAAAGACACGTCCATGCCCCTAACATGCATTATCATAAGCACCAGATTTTACTCTTGCATTCTTTTGACATGTAAGTTCTAAGAGCTGCAGAGAGGATGAGATGGGGACAGGGACAGAAATTGGAGGGGGAATGCTGCTCTGATCAGTTCTTCCTTTATTCACCAGGCTATGTGGAAACAGTAGCACTGTCATTAAAAATGACAGCCTTGAAGCAAGCAGCCCTCTAAATGAACACATCTCAGTACTTTCTAGACATAAAGAAATATTATTTCACGAGGGCTGCTGATTGTTTTATAGTTTACAGGGCTGGATGAGATGAAGGATAATGTATGACAGAGAGCTAGCTCAGCTTATTTTCATTCAAAGTGTTTTTATTGTAAACCATGGTTGACATTAGAAAAGCAGCTACATGCATAGGTTTTGCTGTGATGAGGACTAGATATCAATTGTGCAAGTTTAAAAGGGTATGAACATTGTGAACTAAAATTACACTTGCCTATTTCCTCCAGGACCAGGATGGTGAATCAAGTTCAGCTAGGGTCTTTGCTTAGTGAATATGTATCATATATATTCATGTACCCATATGCATACAGAGGAAGTGTTTTCTTCCAAAGAAATGACAATTTGAGCCTAACATGCATCAGATTCATAAATATCACTTTGCTTATGCTATTCTCAGTCTCATAACAAACAAACAAACAAACCTGACATTGTGTACACTGGATACAATGCAAAACCATTATTGTATGGTTACATCACACTCAAAAGAAGATATAATCTATTGCAATTCATATATTGCATATTTTTAATGAATCTGTTCTTGATCGTGAGAATGAAAGCAAAAGAATAAGATGGAACAACTATGGTGCCTGGCTGTAGAAGGATTTTACTGTGGCTAGCAGTATATTTTACTTCTGAGAAATACAGTGGGGTACTGAGTGAGAGAAATCACAGAAGAAGATTGGTGAAACATGGTGGGATTTTTATCAATTTAGTTTATCATTACAGTATACTTCATAGGCTGTGCACAGAGTCATTCATGTGGTATGTGTTCACTTGTGCCTTTTAGATGGGCACTTTTGACCCCTAAGGGACATTTCCACTATCACAAGCAACTGCATATTGTTCCAGGTTCTGAATCCACAATTGAATCCCAGTATTGGGGAGGAGTGGCAGAAAGGCAGCAGAAAGCAACCCATGCCTTCTTTTCTCTGCTGCAGCACCAAACATACTTTAGACACATTTGAGGATTGCAATAATACTTGGGAAAACTGAGATGCTGAGTATTTTAATAAGGATAGCTGCAGTATCCTTGCTGGAAAGCAATATTGAAATAAAGCTATCAAAACCATCCAAACAAAGAGGAAGGTTATAAATCCTTACAAGTCTCACTGGAATTGGCATTTTCTGGTCCAGCCTGGCTCTGAAGATGTGTTGCATTCTGAGTTCTACTGTGTAGATGGAGGTAGCATACCGTTCCAGGTGGCTTTATGAAAGTGTACAGAGCTATCTGTCTCCAATGGTCTGAGCAACTGTAACTTAGGATGTTCTCTTACTGGAGAATTCAGATAATTCTGCCCTGAGGCCAGTGAGGCTCTGCTGCTCTCAAGCCACCAAAGCTCCATGGCCAGCTGCAGGCTGCCAGCATTCCATAGCCCTAAGACTGCCCTGAGGTGCCCAGACTCCACTTCCCCAAACTGAGGCTCTCTGGTCCAGCAACATCTGTGGTCCAACAGGACCAAGACGTTGCTGGACCATAGAATCCCAAGTCAGAGAAGTTCAACCTGTATTTGCTTACCTTTAGGCACCTGAGCAGTCTCAGTGAGGCACTAAATCATGAGCTAACAGCTGAGCACATGATTAAAATGTTTCTCTGCATCAAAGCCAAAATGTCTTCCCATAACCCACTCACTAAAGGCACTGATCCTGCATCACTGATGTCAGTGAGAATTTTGCCATTGCCTTTGTCAAAAACAGGTTAAAGCTTTAAGTCACCTTCCTTCCCACATTCAAATCCCTTCTAAAATTTAGTTCAATTATGTGTCCTGCAGTAAAGGAGATTTAAAATCATAGTTCAATCTCACTTAACAAAATCAATAAGGTATGCACATGCCATGCTGAGTAACCATGGAAACTTGTATGGCAACTCTTTTCCTCTTACCAGTTCTCATTTTGTTTATTATCCTCACTTGTTGTCACATTGTGAACTCTTTAGGCTAGAGACTGTATTTATTACTTTGAGGTGCCTAACACGCTTGGTTTCACAAAAAAATGGGATGATAATAAAACAGCAATAAACCACAACGGTCAAAATTTGAATCTAATTTCCACTGGCTTTGCCAGTTATCACTCTGAGCATTATTTGTAAATTACCCTGAGCAAAAAAATGTTAAGGTAACCTGACCACTGCATGTCTATAAGGAAATTGGTGATGTATTTATAAGGATAATGTTTTCAAAGCAAGACCACGTTTGGCCTGTTTATTTTGGAAGATGTCAAGCTTTAGAGCAGCTATTCCTTCAAATTTCATGAACAACAATATTCTACAAAGGGTCTCGTTAGAAGTGTACATTTCTCTCTCTCTCTCTTTTAAAGTATTTCACTGAAATCTGAAAAAGTCAATTAAATATGATTTTGTACATCTCCTATACTTTTGTATAAAAATCTTTTACTGCTACTCAGCAAAATGCACACAGCTTCCTCTCGTTGTTCTAACTGATCCAGAAAATGTTTTTTTTTTTTAAATTCTTTATCGTGCAGCGGTAGTGGAGCCCTTGTCAGAAAATTATCCAGAAAGGATAAATAATTAACATTAAATGGTACAGAACATCACTATATCATGGACAAAATGATATTACCCACTTTTGTGGCCTGGAGTATATATTGGAAGCAGTGAGAAACACAATCATAAGTTTTCTGCTACTCACTGATACAGGCAGTTAAATTATAGCTGGAACTTAACAATATTTAGAGTGTTGCTATACATTGATATGGCTTTTAGCTTTAGTGAAGCTGGACCAATTTACATCAGTTGAAGATTTGGCCCACATCTATAATTATCTTGCCTGTCATTTTATGTCCTTAATTCTGTAATTGTCTGTTGCTGTGTCTTTGTCCCAATCCATTATGCCATACAATGCGATTTTACATCCCAGAGAGGAGGGGAGAAGTAGCTGAGTAATATCCTCTCTGATTTCTCAATCCCAGCACTTATAAGCACTACATTCTGCTAACAGAGGCATGTAAACTAGGCTACCCGACATAGTCAAAGAAGCCGGGATTTAAATATCCCAGCTTCATTAAAATAAACATGGCTGCTGAGCTGTGCCGGCTCAGCTGATCATCGGCACAGTGCGTGAGACAAGAAGCGGATTGGTTGACAGGGTAAGCCTTTGTCAACTGCTCCCTTATGCCTCGTGAAACAAGGTTTACAGGAGCGGTCAACAAAGGCTTCCCCTGTCGACCGATGAGGCAGATAGTCTAGACATACCCTTAGATACATATGCAGTTTCCATAAATGGGATCTAAGGTATAGCTCTGTCATCTTGATTGGCAGGGTTACATTCAAACGGGTTCCTAGGCAAGTAAACAACAGGTGATTTTTGTTGTTGATGGTGTTGATTAATAAAGAAATTCATCCTAATTCCTTCACATAAACCCACTATCAAGTAGTTTTCAGGACATCTCTGGCAGACTTTCTCAAGAGTGGCTCAAAATAGAAATAGAAAGCAAGTGCATTGACAGAGCTGTTTGGGATACAGTGCATGAAAAATTTCCACCCTAATTAGTGTCAGTCCTCCATATTCAGCGGTGCAGGTATTCATAGCAAAAGTGCTCAGAAAAATCAGTAGCAGAAAAGAATAGAAAAGATGTTGTTTCCTCACAAGAAAGCAAACATTTTCAATAGAATAGAATTGCACTGGGCTTGATTACAGGTTGAACCTCTCTAGTCTAGCACTCTCTGGTCTGGCAACATCTTTGTTCCAGCATCATTTTAGTTAGCCGAATGTACACTTATCATGGGTGTGGCCAAGTTTCCTGTGGTCCCGTAAGTTTATTTACAGAAACCCAGTCCTGGCTCTCAGTGTTCTGTGCTTTTATTTAATTCTAATTTACTCCTAAATACCTTGTAAGAGCCCACCAAGGCATGGAAGTGTTGGTAATACTGCTAGACAATACTGACCTCCTGAGGTTTGGCAAATTCTCTGGTTCGACACCGGTCAGGGCCTGAGGGTGTCAGATAAGAAAGGTTCAACTTGTACTGCACTATGTTGTATTCCAGAAATGTTAGGGCTTGACTTTGCTACATCTGCATAGAGATGTGTGTACCTACATATTTGCATATTAGCACCAGCTTCTATTAGAAGGAATTGATTTTCTCAAATGCTGTACACCTTGATATATCATCTTATCTGAAGGAAAAACTGAGCCATCGATTTTTTTGCTCAATTCACTTCCTATATGCAGGAGACTTTTGTTAACATATTTTATGAATACTATATGTTAACAGAAAAATAGATCTTAGGAAGGCAATTTTTGAAACAAAATGAGATCAGAATAGTACCAGAAAAGCTAGCGATTTTTTATATTCTATTTTCTTTTAGGTTTGATTCAATTGTGATAAAGTTTCAATCATCATCCTGAAGAAAAAAAAATCCACCAGAGGCTTCTTAGGAGCAATAGGCATTGCTCTTATGCAGATACTTAGGCTACATCTAGACTACAAGCATCTTTCAAAAGAGGCTTTTTCAAAAGAATCTTTTGAAAAAGCTTCTTTCGAAAGAGAGCCTCTAGACTGCAACCTAAAAGCAAGCTGCTTTTTTGAAAGAGAGTACCCAGGCAGTCTGGATGCTTTCTTTAGAAAAAGCCCTGTTTGCATTCAAGAATGCCTTTTTTTGAAAGAGCAGTTTCAAAAAAAAGGTGTTATTCCTTGTAAAATGAGGTTTACCGTGGTTGAAAAAACTGCCGTGTTCTTTCAATTTAATTTCAAAAGAACACGGTGGCAGTCTAGATGCAGAGGAAGTTTTTTCAAAAAAAGGCCACTTTTTTCAAAAAAACCCTTTAGTCTAGACACACCCTTAGGCTGTGTCCAGACTCAGGGGGTTTTTCGAAAAAAGTAGCCTTTTTTTCAAAAAAACTTCACCTGCGTCTAGACTGCAGCCGCATTCTTTTGAAATTAAATCGAAAGAACGCGGCTTTTCTTTTGACGGCGGTAAACCTAATTCCACGAGGAAGAACGCCTTTTTTCAAAAGTGCTCTTTTGAAAAAAGGCGTTCTTGAAAGCAAACAGGGATTTTTAGAAAGGGAGCATCCAGACTCACTTGCTGCTTTCTTTCGAAAAAGCGGATTGCTTTTTCAAAAGTTCCGCATGCAGTCTAGACACTCTCTTTCGAAAGAGGCTTTTTTGAAAGTATCTTTCGAAAAAGCCTCTTTCGAAAGAGGTTTGCAGTCTAGACATAGCCTTAGAGTTTTGCCAAATTTCCTCTTGTAGAGTAGCAGTACTGTATTCCAGGGACAGCCTTCTTGAAATCAGTGTGGTGACTCCAGAAAGAAGGCTGTCCTTTTTTTTCCCTGTGTTTGTGAGCGAGGCTTCCCTCCCTCCCCCTCACAAACAGGGAGGAACTAATAGGGGAAGTAGAGGTGGGTGACAACCTGGGAAGCGGTGATCATGAGATGGTAGATTTCAGGATCATGACCAAAGGAAGAAAAGAGAGTAGTAAAATACACATCTTGGACTTTAGAAAAGCAGATTTTGACTCCCTCAGAGACCTGATGGGCAGAGTCCCCTGGGATGCTAACATGCAGGGGAAAGGAGTCCAGGAGAGCTGGCAGTATTTTAAAGAAGCCTTACTGAAGGCACAGAAAGAAACCATCCAGATGCATAGCAAGAGAGGCAAACATGGTAGGAGACCGGATTGGCTTACAGGGGAAATCCTTGGTGAACTTAAGCACAAAAAGGAAGCTTACAAAAAGTGGAAACTTGGACAAATGGCCAGGGAAAGGTATAAATGTATAGCTTGAGAATGCCGGGGGGGGGGTGGGTTATCAGGCAGGCGAAAGCGCAAATGGAATTGCGACTGGCTAAGGATGTGAAGAATAACAAGAAAGGTTTCTACAGGCATGTCAACAAGAAGAAAGTGATCAGAGAGGGTGTAGGGCCCCTACTGGATGAAGGAGGTAACCTAATGACAGATGATGTGGGGAAAGCTGAAGCACTCAATGCTTTCTTTGCCTCTGTATTCACGCACAAGGTCGGCTCCCGGACTAATGTGCTAAGTGATGCAAGATGGGATGAAGATGGACAGCCCATGGTGGGTAAAGAACAGGTTAGGAACTATTTAGAAAAGCTAAATGTACACAAATCCATGGGTCTTTCCTTAATGCATCTGAGGGTACTGAAGGAGTTGGCAAATGTCATTGAGGAGCCTTTCGCCATTATCTTTGAAAAGTCGTGGAGATCGGGAGAGATCCCGAATGATTGGAAAAAGGCAAATGTAGTGCCAATCTTCAAAAAAGGAAAGAAGGATGATCCAGGGAACTATTGGCTGGTCAGTCTTACCTCAGTTCCTGGAAAAATCATGGAAGGGATCCTTAAGGAATCCATTTTGAGGCACTTGGAAGAGAGGAAAGTGATCAGGAATAGTCAGCATGGATTCACAAAGGGCAAGTCATGCCTGACCAATCTGATTAGCTTCTGTGATGAGTTAACTGGCTCTGTGGGCATGGGATAGTCAGTGGATGTGATATACCTTGACTTTAGCAAGGCTTTTGATATGGTCTCCCACAATATTCTTGCCAGCAAGTTAAGGGAATGTGGACTGGATAAATGGACGGTAAGATGGATAGAAATCTGGCTAGAAGGCCGGCTCCAGTGGGTAGTGATCAATGGCTCGGTGTCAGGATGGCGGTCGGTTTCTAGTGGAGTGCCCTAAGGTTCAGTTCTAGGACCTGTTTTGTTCAACATCTTTATTAATGACCTGGATGAGGGGATGGATTGCACCCTCATCAAGTTTGCAGATGACACTAAGCTAGGGGGAGAGGTAGATATGCTTGAGGGCAGAGATAGGGTCCAGAGGGACTTAGACAAATTTGAGGATTGGGCCACAAGAAATCTGATGAGGTTCAACAAGGACAAGTGCAGAGTCCTGCACTTGGGAATCCCAAGCATTGTTACAGGCTGGGGACCAACCAGCTAAGTAGCAGTTCTACAGAAAAGGACCTGGGGGTTACAGTGGATAAGAAGCTGGATATGAGTCAACAGTGTATCCTTGTACCCAAGAAGGCTAATGGCATATTAGGTTGCATTAAGAGGAACATTGCCAGCAGATCCAGAGATGTGATTATTCCCCTTTATTCGACTCTAGTGAGGCCACATCTGGAGTATTGTGTCCAGTTCTGGGCCCCCCACTAAAAAAGGATGTGGGAGCATTGGAGAGGGTCCAGTGGAGGGCAAGCAAAATGCTTAGGGGGCTGGAGCATATGACCTATGAGGAGAGGCTGAGGGAGTTGGGTCTGTTTAGTCTGCAGAAGCAAAGAATGAGGGGGGATTTGATAGCAGCCTTCAACTTCCTGAAGGGAGCTTCCAAAAAGGATGGAGAAAGGCTGTTCTCAGTAGTGACAGATGGCAGAACAAGGAGCAATGGTCTCAAGTTGTGGTGGGAGAGGTCCAGGTTGGATATTAGGAAAAACTATTTCACTAGGAGAGTGGTGGAGCACTGGAATGGGTTACCTAGGGAAGTAGTGGAGTCTCCATCCATAGAGATGTTTAAGTCTCAGCTTGACAAAGCCCTGGCTGGGTTGATTTAGTTGGGATTGGTCTTGCCTAGAGACCTTTTGAGGTCTCTTCCAGCTCTATAGTTCTATGATTCTATGATTCTAAGGCACTGGTCAGTGTGAATAAGGATGATCCCTGATCGTTGTACTTCTATGAACTGTCACTAAGCAAATGTTAATGGAAAAATGTTGCCACCCCACTCTCAGAGATTGCCACCATTCTCCACTAAGGATTTCATAGCAATATTTTTGTGACAAGAGTCATCTCCCCCAGGCCAGATCTATACATATATACTTACCCTAAACACATAAGTGGTCCCACTAATTTCAATTAGATCAACTTTGTGAATAATACTAAGAATATATATAGGAGGGTAGGGGATTTTTAGAATTGAGGCTTTACTGTTCTTTGTTATTTAAAATAACATCTCAAAAGTGAGGTCTTCGCTATGGGGTTTTTCCGGGATACCAAAACTCTGCCATCTCCAGGGAACACGTCTGCTCTTCCGCTTTTTTGCCGAAGAGCAGACACGCACTTTCGGAAGCCCTGTCTTTCTCCTTCCACGAGGAAGAAGAGCTCTTCCGAAAGAGGAGGCTTTTCTATAATTTGGCCCAGTGTGGGTGGGAAATCTGTACATGGGAAAAGCCTCTTCTGAAAAAACTATCGGGAAAAAAGGTACACAAATTGTGGAGAGCAAATTTGCATACATTTTTCCGATAGATTTTTCTGGTTTAAAGAGAAGATTTTTTTTAAATACATAAAATGGGGTGTCCACCGCACACAGGATAGGAAGGGGGTAAGATGGCCATTCAGGCCAATTTACTTCACAGGCTGCCTCTGAAGGAGGAGCCAAGAAAGAGGTAACACATTGGAAACAGACAGGTGGGGCCTGTATAAAGCCAGAATGATGGCAACAGCAGCCACTCACTGTGGTGTTATTTAGCTCTGATTTACCTCCAAATGTCTTCTAAGAGCCCTGCAAGCAGTGGAAGTGTTGGTAATGCTGCTAGACAATACTCACCTCCCATCATCCAGAAAATTCTCTGGTCCCGAGGGTGCCGGACTAGCAAGGTTCAACCTGTACATGTAACAGCATTTCATACACACATTTCATAGAGCCAAAATACTAAATACTTTCTTATAAATACAATTAACACCAATTTTGAGCAAAACAAACAGGTGACCTGGTCTGGCCTCAAGACAGGAGCTTATCTGTTCCTAGCTAATGCCTAAAGTCTAGGCAAGTGCTGGCATTTGGCCTGTATGCACAACAGTAAGGACTTACATAGGTCTTGGCACGGTGGGGGCCTTTCAGTATATTTAAATTAACTTCTTATATAAAATGTGAAGTTTTTTTATAATTTGTATATTTATATTAATGCCATATTCCTCAGCAGCACTTCTTGGCTGCTGTGTTTATTGGGGGGCAGTGGAGCATTATGTGCATAAGTGTAACAGAAAAGACGGATGAGAATGCTCACGAACGTACAATAGCTTTGAGACATTCTTGGCAGACCTGAAGAGTCTGAGCATAGAAAAACAAACCCTGATATTCTATCAAATAGAAACTGTGCTCTGCATTATAAAATAAGACATATCAAGAAGCTGTTTTCATCCCTAAAGGTTTGCACAGCCATATAAGCTCTTAGTCTAAAGATGGCCAAATAGTTACTGTTCTCTCAGTGTTAGAAGACTGGTGCCAGTGTATCAGAGCATAACACATCATCTGGATGACACATCAGTGAGTCACTGGGCTAGGGGTTTAAATCATATGACTTAATCACACCAGAAACTGTATATATCAAGTAGTTTGAAGTAGGTGAGAAAATTCAAGTGCTTTGATATCTGCCTATTTTTAAAAAACGATTGCCATTAAATAGCTCCAAATGCAAGCTGGTCAAACAGTGAAAAATGTTTCTGGAAGTACTCATTTGAAAGTGTTAATGCAATTCTGGCCATGTTGACTATTTCTTTTGTGTTTGCTGTCAATAAATTTTCAAACAATCTAGCACAAATGGTCAATGGTCAGTTAATTTCAAAGTTACATACATGATTAACTGGCAGCGAAAAATGATCACCACATACACAAATATTCATGCCAGAATCTCATCCAATCATTCAAGAGCAAATATCTAGCCACCCACCACCTAGCTTCAACAGTAAATTCTTGCAGGCAACCAGACACAATCAATAGCTTAAGAAATGTGCGGAAAAAAACATTCATCAATAAATTTTGAATAGAAGATAATTTTAGTTAATTTTAATTAGCTTGAAGACATTCTGTAAGCAGTACAAGAGGTTAAATTTATCAAATAGATTATTTGCTATACATCAGTCACTAATTTCTACTCCAAATCTAAAATTAAAACAATAGAACTGTAAACAAATTCCTAAATGCATCATCCAGTGAGGGATACTGAGAGCCAACCTTCTGTTTAACAGATTATTAGCATCTCAGAATGACTGGACATTTACTCTGCTAGGAACTGAGGACTCTCAGGAACTGACCCGGAAATTACATGTAAAAAATTCTTAGTATATTAGCTTTGATATATTAGTCACTGGGAGCTTTGCCATTGATTTCAATGGGTGCAGAATCTGGTCCATTCCAGCACTTCTGGAATCTCTGTCAGGAGGTCCTCAATGCCTGCCAGCATCAGGTTCTTGAAACAATACTGTTGGGAGGTATTCACCATCCTTTACTAACTGCATCTCAAGCTCACATCTCAGCCTTGACTGTATCAGTCTATTGACCTCCCTAATAAGGAGGAAGTATGAGGCTCTTCAACTGAATTATGAGTCAATGCTCCATGTTCTATTTTTCTGAGACATGTGCTTGCTTTTGCTCTGAGATCATGTGAAATATCACAGTTGCTGTCTGCAGTGAAAAATAGTAGGATAACACCTTCAGCTATTGTATTCATGTTACTCAGTAACACGAGAAAAATCAGTACATGTGACCATTTGTTCTTTGTGAATGAGGCAGTGGTATGTTGTCTATGTTGATGATATATTTAGTCCATTCCTCTTTTACCAGGGGTTACAGATCTGTGAAAATTTAAGGAGCTTAATTTGACACTGATATACCTTTTGGGTAAGTGAATTGTCCCTTTTGGGAGAGAGCTATGCAGTGTCAAACAAGGGTTAAACTGCAGCTAGGATTTAAGCTAGTCATTGTACAAATTATTAAGATTTGTGCTTTGCTCAAGCCACAAAGTTCTTAATAGCGCACAGAAGTGGAAAATGGAAGAGACTTGGCAACCCATAGCAGACTTCTGAACTCTGTTTAGTTAAGAGCTATACAATTACCTGTACACAATCAAATAACTAATAGTTTAATATTCATATTATTAACCAGATGGTAATGGAGATAGACTGAAAACCAAAGGCCAAGATTTTAAAAAGTGATGGGTGTTATTAGGTGCTCAAATATTAGCCACTTAACTGAAGGCCTGATTTTTTAAGAGTGAGTTTTCGTCGCTTTCTGAAAATCAGACCCTTTTAATGTATCTCAGATCAGACATCTATTAAGGACACCAATCCTTTTTAAAATCTTACTCTGGGGGCCTATTCCAATTCCCAGTGCAGCCAACCGGAGTTTTGCAACTAACTTCAATGGGCTTTGACTTGTTAATGAGCCTTAAGAAAGACAGATTGTATTACTGTACTAATTAAATATTTTGATCAACTCTCATACATCACAATGAAGGGGCGCAATTTTAAGAACAATACACTGCCCTTGATCCATTCATACACTGAGAGCAGTATATACTCCAAATTTGAAATTAAAACAACAATTTTAATAATTTTATACAAAACCAAATTTTTGCTACACTATTGGTATATTAAATTCCGATGAGAATTCTTTAAAAACCAGGAAGATCTTTCAGTTATGAGAGAAATGAGAGAGACATAAAAACAATCAGAAAGGTGAGGGATAAATGAACAAATAGGAGAAGGGATTTAACTGACCACTGTGCATCCATCCCTGAACTTCGACTTTCTTCAACCTTTCTCTGTTTCTTGTTTTTATAGACTGTATGCTCTTTGTGGCAAGGAATGTATCTTATGTGTGTACAGCATCTTACCACAGCAGGGCCATCTTCTTCATTGAGATCAAGGGGCACTACCCTATTATAAATACCTGATGATAGTTAATAATACAGCTGTGTTCTTTAAATACGTTCCTGCACATACAGACCTGGCTTCTCAGAACAGCTATTTTATAGTCTTACCTTGATTAGTATGCAGATTGTCATAATCAGCCAATCCTTTTCTTGTCAAAAGAACAGAGAATGTTCTCTGCTTACATAAGGAAATAAGCTAAAACTTTTTTGTATAAATCTAATAAAAATCATCTTTCTTTCAATCCTGAAATGGATGTGAAACCTAATACATCTTGAGGTATGCTATAGCTTTGTCTTAGGACACAAAAATGTGCGTTGATATTCTGACCTTATTTGTCCCCATTCTTCCTGCAAATTCCTATGCAGTGTTATTATATTACATTTATAATCTATAGCATATCCCCTGCAGAAAAATCTCAAAGTGCTTTATAAAGTGACATGCGCTCACTATATAAGAGCCTTTAACCAAGGCCTGGGCAAAATACAGCCCACAGGCCAGATCCAACCCATCAAGCCACCGAATCCAGCCCACAGACACAGCAGGGAGCCCCAGGCAGCCTCCCCTGCTTGCCCTGCAACCCCACATGCCACTCAGAAAAGGCCATTTCTCTTTCCAAAACTGATCCTGGATGGGGGAGAAGGCTTTAGGCGCTGTCCCCGGCCCTAGCACAATCTCATTGGCCTGTTTCTGACCAGAAACTGGCCAATGGGAGCTTCCTATTTGAATAACAGGCAGCCAAGAAGAAGCATGTCCCCTCCCCTCTGCTCAGTTACATTACAAACGCAAGCACATGGCTAGGCAGGTAGGCTGGCTGGCTGGGAAACATTTTAAGCTTTGCAAGCATTTAGCTCTGCAGACAGGCAGGCTGGTTTGGCTGCTGGCTGGTAAATCTGCTGGCCAGAGCCTGCCTTTGGCACCCCAGCCCCACCCTTTCCCAACCCTCTGCCTCCCCTCCACATACCCAAACCCTCTGCTCCTTCCTACATCCGTACCCCCTTCCAGATCTGGCACCCCAATCCCCTGCCCCAGATCACAATCCCTTCCTGCCCTACGTCACATTACAAACCCCTGCACTCCAGTCCCCTTCCCTAGGTCACAACCACTTCCTTCACCCAAACTCCCTCCCAGACTCCACTCTTCCTCCTGCACACCAATCCCTTACCTCAAGCACCCTTCTGCGTCTAACCTCCAACCCAGACCCTGCACCTCCTCCTTAATATCATGGAAGAGTATGGCCTTTTGCCATCTTCAAAAATCTTGAAGTGACCTCTCTTCAAAAATTATTGTTACCCCTGTTTAACCATTGACAACAACAAGCTCCTTTTAGGGTAGAACTATGCAGCTGTCTCATGGTGTAGCCCAAGAACCACCACCCACCAGTTTTAGTATCTGATTCAAACTACAGAAAACATTTAGGTAAGCAGAATGTAATTACCCTAAGTGGAAATCTGCCACAAGGGTCATCAACACTTCTGTTCATACAAACAGTATTATGGATTTTTAATGACTACAAGTGGTCAGAAAGCATTTTGCTGTCCCGTATGAACGTTGACATTTGTAGCAGCAGATTGGGGCCTTATTACTAGGCTGGGACACTGGCTAAGCATTTACACAGAGGTAAGATTGATGTCTAGTGAATCATTAACACAACCTGCAAGATGGGGCTTTTTAATTTAGGGCTCAGCAGCCCTACACAGCAGCATTATTCCTCAATAACTGACATTATTCCAAAGTAACATAGTCTCCATCTACACAGCAAGCCTTTATTTTGACATAATGGCAAAACAATGTCGAGCTAGAGGACATCTTACTCCAACTCCTGTAACCCTAATTTTATGAGGAGTCAGTGAAGTCGGAGGAAGAGTGTTCTTTTTTAGACTTCCTACTATGTAGACAGCGCTAAAAGCCAAAATAAGCTATTTCAACTTAAGTTACCCAACTGACGTAGCTCGAGTTGCATAGCTTATTTTAGTTTTAGCCATGCTGTGTAGATGTGCCCTCTTTTATTTGCAGTCTCCAGTCCAAGCTCACTTATCCCTGATAAAGATATGACAAAATCGCAGCCCAGAATGATGGGGCAGAAGGAAAATGACTATACAAATGACTGGAAATTCTGTATGTGTTTAGCATGACTAAAGGTTTTGATTTTGATGAGGCACCGAATAGAATGTTCTGCACAAAAGCAAGCCGCTTCTGCTATTGGGCATTTGCTAACAGTGAGATAATGGAAGTGCTAGCTTTAAATTGCATTGCTTTTCTCCATTAACCTAAGATTATTAAACACAGTTTTTTTACTATGAGTCTTGTCAAACAATGTGGCTCAGATTTGGTGCAAAGATATAATCAGCAGCCGCAGTGTGCAGGAGAAAGAAGCAGATGTTTCTGATCATCACCCACTGGCGCAGTTTAAACATTATTTCTTTGCCAAACTCACTGAGGAAATTAATGCAGTTCTTTCTCCTGTTTTAATAGGTTTTACAGCTTGTAACAAATTACTTTTCATTATACTCCCTCCTCTTGCCTCAGCTACTGGTTTGGGATCAGGTTTGGGAATGAATAAACTCAACTCTGACATTCGATGCTTTAATCCAACCAAAGATGTGTTGACATACAAAGTCATTTCTCCAACATGTGCCCCATTCTTCCCTCTTTTTGCAAACAGAGGGAAGCAACCCCCTGCACACACACCCAGCCATAGCCAGGGAGGTGAACAACTGAGAAAAGCCGGTTCTAGCCTGCTGCTAGCCTGTTCTCTATGCATCAGGTGAACCCTATGGCAGCTGCACGGGGATTCAAACTTATGTGTAAGGAGCGTGGGCAAAGGGTCATGTAAAAGCATCAGCCATCCACACAACCATCTGGGTCTGCTTACCAACAGGTGGAGATGCTAGGTGCCTGCTTTGTCCATTCAAAATGGCCAGAGGATGCCTCGACTCTATAAATAATTTGATTCCAGCAATTAGAGAACTTGCTAGGGATAGGGGTGACCTGGTTTTAATCTCCCCCTCTCTGCCAGAAGGGAAAAAGTGTTTGAATAAAGGGTTTCCCACCTCTTAGCAGAGCGCTGTAACCATTAGGCTATGGGGATATTCTGGTGTGGAAGCTTCCGCAGTTTCTCCTGTTGAAACTGTTCCACTGTGGATCAATAATAAAACAGGGATTGGAGCAGGATTTTGAAGGTCCCCATCTGATATGCAGCCTCTGAGCATAGCCACTGGACCAGGCCTCACACAGAGCTTACAAGGCAAAATGCCTGTGTTACCGGGTACATTTATTGTCTCTCACACCTCCTTCTTTTAGTCTCGATTCGTGAGTCTACGAGCCCGGCTCACATCTTGCTTGACCCGCCCTACCGACTTTCGTCACACCGCATAGGCCTATGCTTGAGATATCCGGTTGGTAGTGTGTCCCCACCTTTGGCAGTGGGAGAGGGGGGTCCGGACCCACCCTCTTTCACGGACCCCAGCCCATGACCCTAAGGACAGGGACTAACTAAGGCCCTGTCCGGCTGGCGGGGCTCCCCGCCGAAACACACCAGCCCGCATGCTTCAATTACATTCCCTGCCCTGTGCTGCTTCCTCTCCCCTTTGGTTCCTGATGGCGTACCGCCTTTCGGGAGGCATCTCCCTTCCAGGGGCATTCCACTACTCATGAGTCTCCCTCCCCAGCTTCCCAATACCTGCTACCCCTACCTCACGCCCTGTGTACTCCCCTCTCAGGATTGTCCTCCCTTTCCTGCCCATCACTCCCCTTTTTAAATCCCCCGCCTTCTGTCCCCTCCCCTTTGTCACTACCGCCCCGGCCGTGCCAGGGCTGCGGCTCATGGTCAGAGCGGCAGAATTGGTTCGCTACACGGGAGCACCCCATGCATGCTGCATACCTAGCTCCCTGCACCGCGTGCATAGCTGCCTTCTGACAGCTCAGAGTGCAGGGCGTCGGTGCCCCATCACAGCCAGTCTTCCTCTGGTTTGTGAATCACTCTGGGACTTAACTGTCCAGCCTCCTAAAGGAAAGCAGACAAGTGCATAGGCACCAAGGAAACATTTACTTTAAAAATTCAGGTACCAACTTAGCACTTACAGGCTTTGGTGAGAGAGTTATGGATTGCACTGAATCCAAGAGGGGGTCTTAAACACCTAAATCTGAGATTTAGGCAGCTAGGTAGAGACATCTAAGGGAGCGTCTACACTACACTGTTATTCTGGAAGATCAGACGTTATTCTGTAAAAACAATATTTAGTGTCTTACCAGCAACTGTGTTATTTCAAAAGAAAATGGAAATAACGGAGGGCCTTTTCCAGCATTGCTCAACCTCATGAATGAAGCACTCATTAGTAACTTCTCGTGCTTCATTTGCATAATCTCTTCCAATGCTTTTTGTGGAAGAGGTTTTTGTGCAAAAACTAACAGTGTAGATGGATCATTTTTTTGCAAAAAAATCCTTTTGTGCAAGATCCTTATGCCTCAAAAAAAGAAGTATACAGATCTTGCGCAAAAGGGTTATTTTGCACAAAACGGATCCGTCTACACTGCTTGTTTTTGCACAAAAACCTCTTGAGCAAAAAGCCTTGGGCAGAGATTATGCAAATGAAGCATGAGAAGTTGCTAATGAGTGCTTCATTAGCATACTCTCTGCCGGCAAAAGAGGCAGTGTAGACGTAACCTATAGTTCCTCTTCCCCTGAAGCTCTTAAAGCTGAAGACTTAGGGGAAAGGGCTTGTGGTTGGGAGCTGTCCCTGACAGACTCCCGGCACAGTGCAGCTGCCAGTGCCTGATGTCCAGTCCCCCTAGAACTCCCTTTCTGTCCCAGGGAGCATGCAGAGGGCTCCCAGGAGCCTGCTAGGAGGTGCAAAAGGCATGTGCCATCCTGGTCTGGGGCGGAGATCCTGGCCCTTATCAAGGTGTTGGACGAGGACGAGAACCTCCAGGATCGCTGCTCCAGATGCAGGAACATGGACATATATGGCCAGATGGCCGATACCCTGGCTACCAAGGGCCACACCAGGACACAGGAGCAGGTCTGGAGCAAGGTCAAGGAGCTCCGCCAGGCCTATCCAGAACCCCTCTCCTGCCCCTATTTTGAAGACCTGAACCTCATCTTGAGGGACAGTGCAGCCCCTTCACCACATCTGGTGGTGGAATCGGGGCTGGAGATACCCATCGTTGCCTGCCCGGGGTCCCAGATGAGGAGGTATGATGGTATGTTCGTCACTCGGCCTTCTCGGCCTGGCCATCATACTGCAGTCTGTGCATGTGGATGCACCTCCAACACCAGTCTGTGCCACGCAGCCCCAGGATGCGGCACCGGAGCACCCTTGGGCGCCTGCTCACAGGGTCTGGGGAGGCTGCCCACACTTCTGACCCTCCAATCAGGAGCTGCCACTAGAAGGAGGCTGGGGACAAGGACACACACACACACACACACACACACACACACAGACTCTGGAGTGCCACACATGGCACACGGGCATGCCTGCATGCTCGAGGCAGCATCTGCTCCCTGGCACAGTGTTGCAAGGTGCAGGTGTGTGCTGCTCACCCTCCCACGACCTGTGCCCCAGCAGCCAGGGATACAAGGTCTCTCCCCTGGGGATGCTACCACTGTTGAAGCCAGTGTGTATGCAGCACCGATGGAAGCCCAGGCAGCTCAAGGCTCCTCTCCTGGCCATTGGATCCCAGTGTGGCCAGCAGTTTCCCATACCTGCTTGTCTGTGGGATGTAGGTGGGGTGGGGTGGGGTGTCAGACAGGGCCCACTGTTCAGGCCACACACGGTCCTGCTCCCAGGACATCACCTTCCTCTGACCTGGGAACTGTTGGTCTCAGCTCACAGATGAAGGCAGCGCCTTGGGGACAATGTCTCCAGGGATGACTGACCACATCTCTTTATTCTCCCCATCTGGACCAACTGTGGCAGTGGGGCGATCTACACCACCTGAGCCATCCCCCCGACCCCAGGGGAGCTGCAGGTGCTGGAAGGCCAAGGAGGACCTCATGAGGGAGCACATCTCCATCCTCCAGGACACGCAGGAGATGCTAGCCCAGAAGGTCCGGGATAACACACAGTGGTGGAGAGAGATGTGGACAGAGCTGCTGCAGCAGGGATTCAACATGTACGTGACCGTCCAGGAACTCCTGACAAACCCGGAATCAGCTCCTGCTCCTGCCCCTGCCCCAGTTCCTGGTCCTGCTCCCCCACCCATGCCAGCCCCTTTTCCCCCCTCCCATTCCTGATTCTGTTCCAGCCCCCTCCTGCTTATCCCCCTAGCCTCCCCCACACCCCACTCCTGAGGTCGCCAAGGTCCTCCCACATGAGGTGGAGGAAGCACCCAAGACATGCTCCACTCCCAGCCACAGCCCTGAGCCTCTCCTCCCCCCTCCAAGGTCCTCAACACTCTTCTTCCCCCCTCCAAGGTTCTCAGCCCTCCTCCACCCTCCCCATTTCCAGGTTCACAGTCCCCCTCCTCCCCAGTTACTTCTACCCCTAATAAATCATAACACAGTTGTTTTTAAAAACCAAATATTTATTTTTATTGTGTCTGCAGAAGAGAGGGATGAAGGGGGGGAAGGGAGGGATTGCTATAGAAAAGACACAGAGTGTCGAGGTACAGGCCCCTAGTGGGGAGGCCCTGGGGAGAGTGTCACTGGGATCCTTGTGAAAAATCTGTCCCTCAAGGCCTTCTGGGTGTATAACCCTGCCTGATGGGCCTGCCGGATGGCAGCTGTGTGAGGCTACTGAAAGGCCCTTCCCTCCAGGCCAGCTTTTGCCCCTCACCCTGGAAGGAAGGCTTCTCCCTTCCTCTCCATGATGTTGTCCACCACACAACATGTGGAAACCACCTGGGGGATGTTCTGCTCCCCCACATCCAGGTGGGTCAGGAAGCACCTGAACCTCATCTTCAGACACCCAAAGGCACATTCCTCCGGCATGTCAGCCTTGCCCAGGTAGGCACTGACGTGGTCCTGATGTGTTATAGGCATGCAGCCATGACCCTGACCCCTCCACAGTGGTCTGGAGAGAGGGACTGACATGCTGGCAAGTCTGTTGTACCTCACAAATGGCTGCATTAGTGGGTGTGCTTCCCCTGCATGCTGAGAGGGGCCTTCTGTTGCACCCCAAATGCAGAGTGGTCACTTTAAGGTACAACTGAATTTTTACAAGTGAAATCTTGTCTTCATTGATTTGACGGGGGCAAGGATTTCCCCCTTCGTACCAGGGATTTATCCTTTATATACTGTTAATTTCCTCCGGAGAAGATGGAAAAATGAACTGTGTGTGTATTTATGACTAACTAAGGTCTGACATTAGATTTGACAAACAGACCATCAAGAGAGACTACATTTAAGCAGCAGTATTAAAATTCTTCCTGGTGCTGCTGCATTTCTCATATATAATGATACATGGTGGACTTGTGACAAGTGGGTACATCAACTGGTTGTGTCCAAAAGTTAATAAGATTATGGATTTAAAAGAAACAAAAATATGGACTTATGGGTGACCAATTATAGCTCAGCTACGTTTGGCAAATGACTTTTCAGTAAATTAATTTCAGTAAACAGAAGCATTTAAGAAATGTGATGCAGTTGCCTTCTGCTGTGCTGCAAGAGTAATTAGAAAGCGATGGAAAAGCACCTGTGGCCCTGCTACAAAAGCCTGCAATATGGAAATGGATGATGGTGCTTATTATAGCTACCTTGTCTCCCAAGTAAATGACAGATCAGAATATTTTCCTTCTGTCTGAGCTGGACTCTCTTGAGGGCAGGGACCTTTTGTGCCTCAGTGGCCCCAGTGCTGCAAACACTTACATTTGTGGGTAACAGAACAGATATGAAGGAGTAGCCTATAGGATGACCAGATCACAGAAGTAAAATATCAGGACACATGTGCAGAAGGAGGAAGGGGGGCATGATGGCAGCCACAGGCGCATGGCCCCCAAATGGAGTCACGGAATGGGGGGAGCTCACAGCCCAAGGAAGCTGTGAGGGGGGTATACAGCCCCTGCTGCAGCCCCTACTGCAAGTCCTCATGAAGGGGCTTGATGGCTCTGGCTACCTCTACAGAGCAGGGGGACACAGCCTCAGCTCCAGTCCCTTCTGCTAGCTACAGGACAGGAATGTAGAGCCCTGGCTCTAGCCCATAGCTGAAGCCACAGGGCAGAGATGCATGTGTCACGTTATTGGGTTTTAATGGGAGCAGGCAAATCACTGTTGCACCCACTAGTGTGGTGTTTGCCCCAAATTCAGTGCAAAGTGGGCCATGGGAGGTGTCAAACAAAAGCTTGTGCTATGCTGACCCTGTCCAGGCTACTCATGTACATGTACAATCTCTGAGTGTGAAGATATGGATATGGGCTTTGTATTTATATTTTACATGTTGTCTGCTGGGAGGGGCGGTTGCTTGATATTGCATGGGCAATGGCTCTCAAGTGTCGCCAACTGACATCTTAGGAACACACAATGGCCCCTTGCCCAGAAAGAACACACCTGGGGGCTATATGGCTCCTTGCCTAAAAAGGAAAGAAACTTGTTCATTGATCTTATGATCAGCCCATTTTGGAAGGCAACAGCACCCAGAAGATGAATGGATTTTCCCTCCCCATGGGAAAATTATAAAAGTATCATGAGGGAGCCTCCATCTTGTTTTCAAACCTGCTCCTGATTCCAGAAGCACCCTGCTATGGAAGAGGGCCGGGAAGGATTTGATGACCCATCGTGACATAGGATGTACTCCAGAGACTTTTAAGTTGGCAGTTTGTTTCATCTCTGCTAAGAGCCTGCACCAAGAACGTGGTGATTGATGTATGTAATGTATTCTCTTTAACAATCTCACTCTCAACCTCTTCTTTCTTTTTATTAATAAACCTTTAGGCTACGTCTACACTGGCCCCTTTTCCGGAAGGGGCATGTAAATTTCACCTATCGTAGTAGGGAAATCCGCGGGGGATTTAAATATCCCCCGCGGCATTTAAATAAAAATGTCCGCCGCTTTTTTCCGGCTTTTAAAAAAGCCGGAAAAGAGCGTCTACACTGGCCCCGATCCTCCGGAAAAAGCGCCCTTCAAAGTAGGAATAAGAGCCTCCGGAAAAGGGCGCTTTTTCCGGAGGATCGGGGCCAGTGTAGACGCTCTTTTCCGGCTTTTTTAAAAGCCGGAAAAAAGTGGCGGACATTTTTATTTAAATGCCGCGGGGGATATTTAAATCCCCCGCGGATTTCCCTACTACGATAGGTGAAATTTACATGCCCCTTCTGGAAAAGGGGCCAGTGTAGACGAGCCCTTAGATTTTAGAGTCTAAAGAATTGGCACAGTGCACTCTTTTGGGTAAGATCCGAATTATACATTGACCTGGGATTGTGGCTGGTCCTGTGGGACTGGGAGAACCTGTTTGGAGTTGGTGAGTGGAGCATAAACATTTCTGAGGCAGGCTATGATATTCTGTTAAGAACCCCTATTCTAAATTTGGAGTCTGGGACCGGCACACAAACACAGTACATGATGGTTACCCCCACACACACCTAGCCCAGGGTGGGAGACAGGACATGCCACATTCAATGGTACTAGGAAGAAATGCCATTGTCAAGAACTCCTAATGTCTCTGCTTTAATCCTCAGATGGACCACATCCTGAAGAGATACCTTCTTGAAGCTGACAGACATATCACCACTTAACACATAATTGATAATTGATGTCTGCTTTGTTTAAATACTTGTTTTACCGGAAACACTATGGCTATGTCTAGACTGGCATGATTTTCCTCAAATGCTTTTAACGGAAAAGTTTTCCGTTAAAAGCATTTGCAGAAAAAAAGTCTAGATTGGCATGGATGCTTTTCCACAAAAGCACTTTTTGCGGAAAAGGGTCTGTGCCAATCTAGACGCGGTTTTGCGCAAGAAAGCCCCAATCGCCATTTTTGCGATTGGGGCTTTTTTGCGCAAAACAATACTGCGTTGTCTACACTGGCCCTCTTGGACAAAAGCATTTGCGCAAGAGGGCTTTTGCCTGAACGGGAGCAGCATAGTATTTCCGCAAGAAGCACTGATTTCAGACAGTAGGAAGTCAGTGTTCTTGTGGAAATTCAAGCGGCCAGTGTAGACAGCTGGCAAGTTTTTCCACAAAAGCAGCTGCTTTTGTGGAAAAACTTGCCACACTAGATGCAGTCTATGTAACTTTATATTATTGCTCTTATCTTGCCTCACAATTAGCACCTATCCAGGGGTCCAGGATCGTACCCCCCCATCACTTCGATCTGTCCATTGAGCATCCTATATAATTGGTTGTAAGCTATTGTTTGGCAGGGTTCACTGAGCTCTAACAAGCGATGTGACACTCCAACAGCACTGTGTGTAATAAACTCTCCTGCTTGCTTCACATACGGTGTCCAGAGTCTGTCCCTTCAGTGAGATTGGGTTTTATAACCTTTCACCTGCATAAGCTGTGGGTCTGGCTGTGGCACAGGGAATGCTGGGGTGTCTAAGGGTATGTCTACACTACAAAGTTAGTTCGAACTAACGAATGTTAGTTCGAACTAACTTTCATAGGCGCTACACTAGCACTCCGTTAGTTCGAATATAATTCGAAATAACAGAGCGCTTAGTTCGAACTAGGTAAACCTCTTTCCACGAGGATTAAGCCTAGTTCGAACTAGCTAGTTCGAATTAAGGGGTGTGTAGCCCCTTAATTCGACCTAGTTGGAAGCTAGCCCTCCCCAGGTTTCCCTGGTGGCCAGTCTGGCCAACACCAGGGAAACTCGTATGCCCCCCTTCCGGCCCCGGACCCCTTAAAGGGGCACAGGCTGGCTACGGTGCCCGTGCCAGGTGCAAGCCTGCCAGCACTCAGCCAGCAGACCCTGCACCTGGCATAGATCGAGCCAGCCACCCGATGCCCCCCAGCCCTCCCCCTCTTCCCGGGACCAGGCTGGCAGCTCCCGGGAGCTTGCCCGGGACCACAAGAGGCGGGCACCCGCCTGGGCTAGTGCAGACATCGTGGACCTCGTCCATGACCTCTGCACTAGGCACAGGAAAGTGGCCAGCTAGGGCAGGAGAGCTGCTAGCCAGGCCACCCAGGAGCAGGTGTGCATGAAAATCAAGGTAGTCCACTGAGACCCCCGACCCTGAGCTTACAATGGCTGTACTGGGTCAGACCAAAGGTCCATCTAGCCCAGTAGCCTGTCTGCCGAGAGCGGCCAACCCTAGGGACCCTGGAGGGGATGGACCGAAGACAGTGACCAAGCCATTTGTCTCGTGCCATCCATCTCCAGCCTTCCACAAACCTTGGGCAGGGACACCACTCCTACCCCCTGGCTAATCCCAGTCCATGGACCCAACCTCTATGACTTGATCTCACTTCCCTTTAAACTGTGTTCTAGTTCTAGCCTTCACAGCCTCCTGCAGCAAGGAGTTCCACAAGTTGACTCTTAGCTTTGTGAAGAACAACTTTCTGTTACTAATTTGAAGCCTGCTACCCATTCCTTTCCTTTGGTGTCCTCTAGTCCTTCTTTATGGGAACTAATGAAGAACTTTTCTGTATGCACCCTCTCCACCCAACTCCTGCTTTTAGAGACCTCTATCCTGTCCCCCCCTCCGTCTCCTCTTTTCTAAGCTGAAAAGTCCCAGTCTCTTTAGCCTCTCTTCATATGGGACCTGTTCCCAACCCGTGATCATTTTAGTTGCCCTCCCCACTCCCACCCTCTCTCTTCCCCTCTCCCACCTCCTTTTCCCAGTCTCCCCCAGTTTTGTTCAATAAAGACAGATTCCATTTTTGAACACAATTGTCCTTTATTTTGTACATCAAGAAGAGGGGCTAGGGAAGGGTAAGTGGAAGAAGGTGAGGGAGGAAAGGGGTACGCACCCCCGATGGGGAGGACTGGGCTGGCTCTGCAGGCTTCTGGGGGTGGAAGCTCTCCTGCAGCCCCCCAATTGCCCTCTCTCCCCAGATGGCAGCCTGCGGCAAGTGCAGCCGGGCTGATGGCCGAGTGCTGTGATGTGCCCAGTGTGGGTACTCCGGGCAATCCTAGCCAGGACTGCTTTGCAAGCGGGGCACCCCTGAGAACTGTCTGTCCGGGGTGGGGGTCGGGACCCTTTAAACACAGCCCTTGGCTAGCCTGAGACAGTATCTCCACGCTCTAAGTCCTCCTCTGATGCCCTGCCGGCACTGCTTCCGGCCATCCTTAAGCCTGGTTCAGGGTCCACTTAATGTGGACATGCTAGTTCGAATTAGCAAAACGCTAATTCGAACTAGTTTTTTAGTCTGGATCCATTAGTTCGAATTAACGTTGTAGTGTAGACATACCCTGAGAGGATTTGCTTGTGAAGCTTCTGCTGGCCAGAGTGGCAGCTAAAGTTTTGTGTGATTGGTTTGGCGCCTTATAAGAGAGGTTGTAAGTAGCCCTGGTTTGAGCAATTTGCCCCTCTCGGTGGTGTCCACACTGACCTGGTACAGTACAACATGATCCCAGTTTTGGCTCCCACTGCAAGCTGTGTGATGGGGTTCCAGGATTGTAGTTGCAGCATCAGTTGATGGGCAGAGGAGCAAGGATCCTAGTTCTAGTCCTCGCTCCAGCCCCAGTCATAGACAGGAGCTTGTGGAATCAGCCACTGCAATGTCCTCCCTGAGTCAATCATACAGTCCGCACTGTGGTTCAGAACTGTAATTTAAACTACATATCCCTACTATACATTGTGTTACACCTGAAAACAATCTGAAAACAAAATTGCCAGCAAATAACATAGAGCACAACTGGATTTAACAAACAGGACAACCCCTGATCAACTAATTTTCTATTTCACTGGCAAGTCTTACATTTTACCTGAATATCCAGACAAATAGCATTTTGAATACATACCAATCAAGTATGTCCACACACCAGTGTTATATCGGAATAACTGTTGTTATTTCAAAATAACAAAATATGCATCTACATAGCAAGCCATTATTTTGAAATCATGTTGAGCTGGAGGACTTCTTTCTCCTGACTCATGAGGAGTAAGAGAAGTCGATGGAAGAGTGCTCTTCCTTCAACTTCCTGCTGTGTAGACAGCACCAAAAGCTGAGTTAAGCTATTGTGACTTCAGCTACGCAATTCACGTAAATTTGACTTTAGCCTACAGTGTAGAGTACCCTAAAGTTGTCTCTACACTGCATGCATAGCTCAAAATAAGCTACACAATTTGATCTATACACATTGCATAACTTATTTCAAGTCAATTTCAAAATAGCTTATTTTGAAATTTGGCGTTGCCCAGCCCTTCTTATGCTCACTCTGGCTACATCTACACTATGGGTTTTCTTGGCAAAACATGGTAATGAGGGACTAATTTACGAGAGTCACAATCTCACTTGCATATTTTCTGCCAATCTGTTTTTATGCTGGGGTTTTTGCACAAAACCACGCAGCATCAACGTTTTCTTTTTGCGTAAAAATCCCTTTTTCCACAAGATCCTTAAGCCCCAAAAAATGAGGTTTACCCATTTGTCAGAAAAAGGGTTTTTTGCGCAAAAAGAAAACATCCACACTGATTGTTTTTGCGCAAAAAACCCAGCTCAAAAACGGATTGGCAGAAAATATGCAAATGAGATCATGACTCATGCAAATGAGCCCTTCATTAGCATATTTTTTGCCGAGAAAACTCATAGCGTAGATTACTGCTCCAGGATTGTCACTGAGCCCAGGGTGTCAAGAGTCACTGAAATATTTTAGCCCTGGAGCTGGGATGTGGGTTAGCAATTGCCTGGGCTCACTTGGCTGGGGTGGGGTTTCCTCAAGATTGTTTCGACAGTGACACTTCCAAGCTTTCTGGGGGAGGTACTGTGCCTGTCCCTTAAAGTAAATGAGTAACGTCAGCTGACATTGGATTGGTCAAATCCCAAAGCTCCTTTGCCAAGAGCGGGTTTGGATGGGGACAGCGCTAAGACTGGGCAGAAAGAGCTGGCAGGTGACAGCTGAACTGAAGTGTGACTTTTGTTCTGAATCTCAAGGAAAGGGCAGTTCTTTCCAGGACAGCCTGAGCCTCTCTGGCTCTGGAGCAGAGAGTTATGGCTTGGGCAGCAGAGCCGTGGAGCTGTGGAACAGTGGAGCTGTGGAGTTTTGGAGCAATGGAGCCTCGGAACAGTGGATCCCGAGCCCTGAAGCAACTGAGTCATGGAGCTGCAGGGCAACGGAGTAGCGGAGTCATGGAGCAATGGAGTAATGGAGTCTCGGGGCAGTGGAGCAACGGAGTCTCGGGGCAGCGGATCCCCGTCAGCCCCGGGACAGCTGAGTCTGGCAGCCTTGGGGCAGTGGAGCCCCAGCAGCCCCAGCACTAGCTGAGGTCCTGGGAGTTCAGGGGCAGGGGAGTCTGGTGATTTGACAGATCTCTGGGGATCCCGGAGTCTCTCTTGGTCTGGCAAATTCTCCCTCCTTGGTGCTGATGGAAGGTCCAGGTTTACAATGGTGCCAGTGGTGACATGGTGCCAGTCTGACACTCAGAGGGAGACTCAGTATGTTCCCCCCCACCCAGAGCGAATGAGACTCCTTTGGCAAAAAGATGCAGCGGCATAAGTATGAGAGCTTCAGCTCCAGCAGCAGTCAGTGTGTGGGGAGGGCTGCCCTTCTCTTCCAGCTGCCTCACACAGCCAGCGCCTCACCCGGCCTGCTCCCATAAGCTCTGTGACCTGCTTTATGGGCTCCAGGCCCCCATTTTCACAGACTCTAGCTAGCTTCATTCATGAGCTTGAGCAGCCCCTCTCCCAGGACTGCCCCCTTCCTGGGCTCCATTCCTCTCTTGTTGGGCCCTATTGCCTGCCTTTGGAATCAGCCAAGAAATAAGCCCAAAGGGTGAACTAGAGCAGCAGTGAAGCTTGCTTATTTGTACAGATCCTTAATGGTACGGCAATGCTCACACACACACATTCATGCTGGCAGTTTGGAGACAGGCTGCAAGTGCTGTGAGGAACTTGGGTGTCCTGCCTCCCAGGTGAGAGCCCTAACAAACCAGCACCAGTAGAGTCTGAATGTCTCAGTTTCTCCTACTGACGTGGTTTTTACTTTGCATAAAATACTTGACTAATCATTGGGTCAGAGACAGAGAATGACTCTCTAAACTGATGTGTTGTTGTTGTTTTTCAACTGGAAATTTTTTTTTTGGCCAATATTTCTGATTCACTGAAAGTTCTTGGAATTTTTTATTTGCTTTGACCTGAACTGATTTATGCTTATTTTTATAACTGCCAGTGAACCCTCCAAAAATTCACATATTCAGCCCACTCAAGTGCCCACCTCTGCACCAATCCCTCCTTCCCTGTAACATGGAATGTCAGAATTATTCTTTTTTCCTTGGGACCTGACTTAAAAAGAGGAAGACAGAGGCAGACTTTTCTTTCTGTCCCTTATCCCCTGAATGAAGGGGAAGAGGAGCCAGTGATGCAAGAGATTTCCTGTAGGATAAACAAGGCAGACAGGAAATCTGCCAGCCTGCAAATTTCTACTTCTCCTATCAGGTGCTAATGCTGCTGCCCCTTCTGGTGGAAAGACGGAAGACCCATAAAACTGAAGAGAAATTGAGGTTCACCAGTTCTTTCCAAGAAATCCTCATTTCATGACCCAATGAAGAGGCAAGATAAGAGGGAGCTCACTTCCCCTAATCCAGGAGAGGGAGAAAGGGGGCACGTTCTCATTGCTTTTAGTTAATGTGTGGGGGCTTCATTCCACCTCATATTAAAATATCTTTACTAGCATGAGTTAAACTCAATAAGAAAATGCTGAGAAAAAAAATACATAATGGTGGTTGCACATTGTGGGTAAAGGCAACTGTAAGTTGAATAGTAAACATTTCCATGTATTACTAGCTGTTTTGTTAGAAACAGCAATCTCAGTGATTAGATCCCGTGTGGTTAGCGCTTACAGAATTGCCTCTGTTATCATGAACAACTATTCCAGCTATTAACTCCCATGAAGAGAGACAGTCTGTGTTTTCAGTTCTTCCAGTAACTTGCTCAAAGTTTATCTTTCTTCACTTTGTCCATAGAAAGCACTGACCCATGGGGTAGGTGTAGGAAGCGGTGAAAGAAAATGAACAATTACTATTTATACAGCTGTACAGTATACTGTTCCCGAAGTCCCTGACCAAGGAGATCTTGCAGGTTAAGAGCATGAATTTGAAACAAGAAGTTACAACAGTACACAATGTGCTACAAGGGAAAAGTCTGGTGCCTTGGAGCAGGTTAGTCACCAACAATATCCAGACTTCCTTGGGCAGAAACCTCGGATAAAGCAGCACACCCCTGTCACACCGGCCTTTTTGGATCACTCTCACTTTTGGAATCTCACATCTCACACTGTTTCCTATCCCTTAATTCATTCTGCCACTTGGACTTTTACCAGGAAAGCTCTCTAACCCAAAATTGGTGGCCTATCCATTAACCTTCCTTTTGTGCTGGTTCTGCAACACAAAGGGCTGTTGGGAAAAAGTTTCACTGCCCATCCACGTCCTTTGCCCTATACAATTTTTTTAACAAATATGTGGGTGAGGTGAGAATTTCATCCTCGGTGCTTATGCACCAGTGATTCATAGCCTGCATGACATTAGCACTTGTTGCTATAGCAATGTGTTACTTTGCTGCTTACTTTAATTTTCAGATAGTGTAGCCATGTAATCATTCTAATTTGGTAGAATCTGAATGACAGGCGTGCTTAGAACAAGAGGCCAAGTTTTTTTTTTTTAAAGAGTGTGGATTTTCAAAGGCCCAAAGGTTCATTTGGAACCCAAGCTCTCAGTGACCTCCAAAGAGAAGTAGTTACCTGAGTCTCATTTTTCCTTTAATAACCTCCACTAGAGCTTTAATTTAGATTCCTAAATGCATATTTTGGCATGTAAGAAAGCAGCCTGATTTTCATAAGTTCTCAGTACCCAGTAGCTTCTTGGGAGATCAGCACGTGGAAAAAACAGCCATTTATTTATGTACCTAAGTTTAAGCACCCAATTTTAAAAAATCTTGGCCAGAAGCTTTGATGATTTGTATCAGAGGGCACATCTAGGCTACGTCTACACTATGAATTTTCTCGGCAAAAAATATGTTAATGAGGGACTCATTTGCATGATTCACGACCTCATTTGCATATTTTCTGCTGGTCTGTTTTTTCGTTAGGGTTTTTGTGCAAAAACAAGCAGTGTGGACGTTTTCTTCGTGTGCAAAAACTCCTTTTCCCGCAAGATCCTTATGCCCCAAAAAAGGAAGTTTACCAAACTTGCAGGAAAAGGGATTTTTGCGCATGAAGAAAACATCCACACTGCTTGTTTTTGCACAGAAACTCTAGCGAAAAAACAGATCAGTAGAAAATATGCAAATGAGATCATAACCCATGCAAATGAGTCCTTCATTAATGTATTTTTTGCCGAGAAAACTCGTAGTGTAGATGTAGCCCTAGACACAGCAGGGCTAAAGTCAAATTAAGCTACGCAATTTCAGCTGTGTCAATTGCATAGCTGAAGTCTAAATAGCTTAATTCGGCTTTTGGCGTTGTATACACAGCAGGAAGTCGAGGAAAGAACATTCTTCCTTTTGACTTCCCTTACTCCTAATAAAATGAGGGTTACAGGAGTTGGAGTAAGAAATCCTCCAGCTCAACATTATTTAGAAATAAAGACTTGTAGTGTAGACACGCACTGTGTTAACTTATATCAGAATAATGTCAGTTATTCCAAAATAACGCTGCTGTAGACGTATCCTAAGTGTTTGATGCTGCTAATATTTGAGAGGGTAATTTTAGCCACATGTAAATTTTAGCCACTTGTGTAAGAGTGTGCAAGGTCTGGCCTTATGGTCATTAGTATCATAATGCTGTTGCAAAAAAAGCAAACATGATTCTGGATGCAATAACAGAAGTGTTGTGAGCAAGACACGAGAAGTCATTCTTCTGCTCTACTCTGCACTGATTATGCCTCAGTTGGAATATTGAGTCCAGTTCTGAGCACCACATTTCAAGAAAGATGTGGAGAAATTGGTGAAGGTCTAGAGAAGAGCAACAAGAGTGATTAAAGATCTAAAGAACATGACCTAAGAAGGAAGACTGAAAGAAGACTGAGAGGGGACATGATAGCAGTTTTCAGATCTTTAAAAGGGTGTCACAAGGAGGAGGGAGAAAAATTGTTCTCCTTGGCCTCTGAGGATAGGACAAGAAGCAATGGGCTTAAACTGCAGCAAGGGAGATTTAGGTTGGACATTAGGAAAAACTTCCTAACCGTCAGGGTGATTAAACACTGGAATAAGTTGCCTCATGAGGTTGTGGAATCTCCATCTCTGAAGAGATTTAAGAGCAGGTTAGACAGACATCTATCAGGGATGGTCTAGATGGTACTGGGTCCTGCTGTGAGGGCAGAGGACTGGTCTCGATGACCTCTCGAGGTCCCTTTCAGTTCTAGTGTTCTATGATTCTAGTAAAGCTGATTGGAAAGTTGAAATCCATTGTTTGACAACATTAGAGAACTTTCTGACAACCCTAATCTAGCTCTCTTTAATATTAAATGTGATTGATTGATTTATTTTCTATAAAGTAGCACATTTGTCCAGAGTTCACAGAACAGGAATCCTTGCTCATTTGGAATGTTACTGGTGAATTCAACTGTGATTCTTTCCCCACCTCCTAGTAAAATCCTGCTAATTGAGGAGAATTCATCGTTGGAAAGGGCTCAGAAGAGAAGTCAAGTAATTGACATTTGCAGTGTGTTTATTCAAAACAGATTTGTGGTAGAGCACTAATAAATGTCACTAACTAGACAGCTGATGGAGAAAGCACTGAAGGGTACTATTAGATAGAAAAAGAGGAAGAGGGAGGGGGAAGCCACATGTATTGTTGCAAAGGTAATGCATAGGGGTGAAACAAGTGTCAAGTGCCCCACCAGATTGGCCTGCTGAGGGTGTGGCGGGAGAGGGGTTCTATCTGTCTTTCTTTGCACCTCCCCTCCTGCACATTTGGCCCCTTTCCCTGGAAGCCAGGCAGGCAGATGTATAGAGCCACTTCTGCCTGAGAGGTCCTGCCTGGGAGGTAGCAGCAGCGCTACTCCTTGCCTGGTTTCAGCTGCCTGACACAGGGGTCAAACATGCTGGGGACAGGAGCTCTGACTCACTCCCCACCTGGGCTCTCCTGCTGGAGACAGGGGCTGAGAGGCCTGTTGACACCCCAGTGGAGTTCCCAGACTTCCAGTTTTTTAACAAGATGTCCAGTTGAAAAGAGACCTTGGTGGTCCGGTCAGCACCACTGACTGGGCCATTAAAAGTCCGCTCAGTGACACGGCTGGGGCCAGAACTAAGGCAGCCTCCCTACCTGCTCTGGCTCTGTGTGGCTCCTGGAAGTGGCCACCAGGGTCTTGCAGACTAGTTTGGATATTGGGAATAACTATTTC